>NW_027437185.1:2447500-2852500 GCF_033239565.1 Halichoeres trimaculatus
CCACACACCTCTTTGCCCACCCATCATCCTCTCTTTCTTAACTTTGAGTTCACTGGATCAGAACAAGACGAACAAGAACAAGATTCATTAACATTATTCTCTTATTTTGTTTACCTTTTTGTTTACTCCTTACCCTCACTTATTAGAGAAGTGACCCTGTCACAGCCCGTATGTGAAAACTTGCAAAAAATCCAACAGTATACCAAAAATTCCTGTATGCCCTGCTGATTCAGGCAAATATCTCAGCATGCAATGACAAGTCTGGCATATTGTTTACCACAATAAATGGCACTAACCCTGTTTGTGTATGTGAGTGGGACTCAGGTTGAACAACTGCCATCTACTGGAATGAGTCGGTATTACAACTGCAATACAGCAACACTGTAGAGTCTGCAACCTGTGGCTCTTTGACTCCTTTGCAGTGGCTCCTTGTAGCTTTAAAAAAGAAAATGCTTAAAATAAAGAATTTTTTGTTTTTCTTACAGAGGGTATTATTGATTAAACACACTGGCTCTAAAGAAAATTATGATTTAGCATTTAGTTGAACTAAATCTTCATCCCATCAGTCAATAAAGTCTGCCACCGCTCTACTTCACCTCCTACAACATCAACAGACCAGCTTTCCATGCACCTGTGGCTAACCTCAAGTTTTAAAGTGCTGGTAAGAAAACTGAGTCTGCATAAAGATAAATCTGGAAGAAAATACAGGTTTTAGTTCAGTGTGGGTGGATTTGTGTAACTGCAAACATGAGAACTTAATATGTGGCATTAATTGGCAAACAACAGAAAAAAATGACGTGTTGAGTGACATTATTTATAAATGTTACTACAAGTACTATTTTAAGTTTTGATTTTTTTTTTTTTTTTGCAATTTTTTAATTCATATTCTATTTTTTTACATTATTCATTTTACATGTTGATTTATATTTGTGAAGTTTTTGAAATTTTTAAAAGATTTTTGCAACTTTTTGAAATTCCAAATTTTTTGTTGACTTGTTACATTTCTATTGTTTTTTATTTTTTGCAAACCTTTTAAACTTTAGAAGTTTATGAAATATTTAAAAGATTTTAAAATATAAAAATTTAAGACATCACAGATACAATTTTATAAATTTAAAAAGTGTCTATTTAATAATTATTTACTAATTAACTTTCTCAACTTATTATCCACTTTATACACTTTTTGTCTCTATTGTGAAGTGAAGTAGATTTTGTGGCTGACATCAATCCAGATGAGCTGAGGCAAAATGTCTCCTAAGACAGCAGAGGTTGCAGACCCTGATACTAGATGGAGGGTAAGGAATTAGTAAAGTAGAGTGAAAGAAACTCTGTTAAATCTGGTCTCTTCCTCTTTTAAAAGAGGGGTTTAGTTCAGGGGTTTGTGCTCAGCCTTGCATGGCGTATGACATGAGACATGGACCTCTCTTCATCATCCTCAACTTGTTGGCAGCATTAAAGTGATGATCAGCAGCTCCTGTTTGATAGAGTTTGTTCATCAAACACCTGAGGATAATCCCAGAGTCCCTGACTCTGTGTAAATGTGTCTTTAAGAGTTTGTTTTTGGAAGGATTGGGAGTTTACAGCATTTTTCTCACCTATACATATAAAGCCATGAGCGGTGTTAAAACGGCCCGATCCCTCCCTCTGAGTGAGACAGAGCTCCAACAGTGATTAGGACTCCAGCACAGAGCTGAGACCGAGTCGCCAACACCCACAGCTACACTTGAACAGAACAGTTACCATGGTGAAGTCTGTAGGTAGCATCTGTTACATTTGCTGTGCTACTTGAGGAAAATTACAGGCACCAAAGCCTGGCAGCAGCCGCTGTCACAACACCTGTGACATTCCTGAGGAGACCAGACGGGCCAAATCTGTCAGGTTAGGAGAATCTCAGCGCTGAACACGCTGTGTTTGGGCTAAAGACGGAGTATTCACTCAGTCTTTTCTGGAAAAACTGTGGGAGTTCAACAAAGGGGCTAATATCTCCAATTCTTTAAAGTAAGCAGGACACTGAACCCTTAGTCGCTCCTGTTGTTGGTCAGTGGTGTAAGGAGGAGGAGCTTGATTGTGCAATCATTTAACTGAAAAGTTTCACTTTCTTAGACACTTAATCACAGTCTCTCAACACTCTCACTCAAAATACCACATCATCCCTTCACACAAGTATACCTACATGAAGATGGTATGCTGTCAGAAAAATCTAAATGGAATTAAGTGACCAAGCAACCTAGCTTTGCCTACTAAGGATGCAACTTTCTTCTGGTGACCAGCATCATTACAAAGTCGGGACCACTTCGGCCTTGCCCACACAGACAGGTATATTTCAAGAAAGAAGATCAATCTCAGATTCCTTTTAACAGTGACATTTACGTACCGAACTCCTGTTCTTTCAAGATGCAAAGCAAACCTGATTGCCCTGAGGCACACCTGGTGTGAGATGCACCTCCTTAACTAAGGGCTCGTTCACACTGGCCATCCAAACTGTGCCGCGCTCAAGCACAATTGCCCCCCAGTGCTGTTCCCCTGCTGGAGAGTACGTCCAGCGGTCACACAACCCATATATGAACCAGACTTCAGCAGGTATCACACACGCGAATGGCCCGCCTACATTATCATGAAGCATCTGTTTACATGACGCCCAATCTCATCAGAGTCAGCAACAATGAGGCACAGAGAGCACTGCTACAACTTTCGAGACTTATGGACTTATGGTAAGTCTGTAGGTCATGGATCATACGCGCTGTCTGCATGCTTGTACTTGTGCATGAAGTGAACCATGCTGAAGCCCACCTCTCCGAAGCAGAGAAGTGGTTCCTACTCAAGTATGGCACGGTTGCGGTCACACTGACCATTTGAAACGTGCTTTAGGGCTGAAGCGTGCTAAAGTACGGCACAGTTTGCCAGTGTGACCGCGTCCTAACTGTAGCGGTCGGTTGTGTGCACTATCTTGGGTTGTGTGATGAATTAGGAAAACACTTAAACTCTTGGCACCAACACATCTTTTAACCTGATACACACGGATGAAGAAACAGTGTCTGACAGCATCTGGTCCGACATAGCTAAAACAGAAAAATAAAAAAAAAAGAATCAAGCTAACTGCTTATTGAGACTCACCACGGAGATCGGTTACCTTCCAGCTAGCAAAATATAGCACATGGTGAGCCTACTTGTAAACACAGCACTGTGACCACAGTAAGACCCCTAAACAACACCAGAGATTTTCTCAAACATGCCAAATATTAAAACATAACATTTACCTGGGAAAACGTTCAAGATATTTAGCAGAGCATAGTGACTCAGTGACTTACCATGGGGACAGCAAGATTACACGGGCTGCACCACTCAAGGCCAGTAGTAGTTTTATTTATTTTAAATACAGACCACTTTTTATTATTTTATCTTGGCTTATTTATTTATTTATTTATTTATTTATTTATTTATTTATTTTTATCTTTTCTTTTTAAAATCTTTTATATTTTCCATATTTTTTTCTCTGGTTTTCCTGTTTTATTCTTCATTTATATATATATATATATATATATATATATATATATATATATATATATATATATATATATATATATATATATATATATATATATATATATATATATATATGTGTGTGTGTGTGTGTATATATATATGTGTGTGTGTGTGTGTATATATATATATATATATATATATATATATATATATGTGTGTGTGTGTGTGTGTGTGTATATATATATATATATATATATATATATGTGTGTGTGTGTATATATATATATATATATATATATATATATATATATATATATATATATATGTTTTAACTTAATTTCAAGTATTTTTTATTCTTAATTCTTAAAAATCATTTTCTTATTTTATATTCTGATATATTTAATTGTATACTTTTTATCTAACCTCCGGTGTTTTCTCATTATAAAACCTTTAAGACGGCGATTCCTCAGTACGTACCTGGTACAGCAGTGTGCTTTATTATTGTCTTTTATCTATGTTGCTTTTTATTAACACTGTGTATGGGTTGCTGTGTGGGTGGGTTCTGGGGTTGGGTGGAGTGGGTTAGGGGTATATTTCTTTTATCTAATTCATGTGTCTGTAAAGCACTTTGTGCGACATTTCATTTGTATGAAAAGTGCTATAAAAATAAATTTTGATTGATTGATTGATTGATTGATTGATTGATTGATTGATTGATTGATTGATTGCTAGAGGGCACTGACCCCACATGAAATCCCTGTGGGTATACTTTAGTTAACATCAATATCAACTTAAACATTTCATACATTAGAAAAAGGACATGCCATACAAAGAGATGGCAGGTTTAATCTTTAACTTCATTACACCAATAACTGGGCACACAGGTCAACCTGGGAACATGAATAAATGGTAACTCAACAGTCTTTTCACCACTCACGGACACTAAAACGGCACAGGGCGGCAAGGGCTAAATATGACTAAAAGTCATAGATAAAGACTAACAGTTCATCTAAACAAGCTGCAAAAATCAAACTGACCTGGAGGAGGAGCTGTTGGCCGCTTCTGTCTGCATCTGGTCAGTAGAAGAGTAACGCTACATGAACAAAGAAAGACACAAAGTTACAGAGGACTACTTTATAACTCAGTTTAGCATGTAGCTAGTATGTTGTTTATCAGTATGATGCTAACAGCAGCTAATGTCTTACCTCACATTACAGTTTGTGGTTCAACAAGAAGAAGCTGAACTGTCTGAACTCTTTCACAGATTTATTCAACATGTCTGGTGATCAGTCAGCCCCTGGTGTTAGTGAAAGGAAAAACACTGTCATCAAGGGGTTTTGACCAATCAGAATCAACATCTTACACACTTGGAAGATCAGTAAGGAAGCCTGTTTGGAGGCATCAGTGTAAAGTCACTCCCTGATCAAAAAAGCCTAAAGAGCTGGAATAACTGAACCAAAACTCTGAATCAAGTTGATCCTTTTCCCTTTCAAGGACATGTTGCATCACTGTTAGCAAGTGTATTGCAGCAGTTCACAAAGACAGAGTCTTCAGTGGGACCTTAAAGTGTTTCCTTATCTATAGAAACACACTGGCTCTGCGGAAAGACGTCAGATCTCTGAATCACTTCATCGTAAGGACACGCAGGGAGAATCTGCTCATAATTAACGAGATGAAAATCAACAGGCCTGATGGGAGAGCTTGTTGGGCAGGTTTGCTCTGAGCCCAGGAAATAATCTGTGGCTCAGACATCCATGATGGCGACACTCAGTGAACAGCTGAGGCTCTTCAGGCAACACACACACAAAGCTCATCATATTACCGAGCGATGAGGTGTGAAAAGAGGCCACATTTGACAGTTTAAAAGAAACTCTCCCATCGTCTGCGTCTCTCACAAGCTGAGCCACCCGGCTTCTTTTCCTGGCAGAACAAAAGCAGCCTCCGTCTCCTTCAATCTGTCGGAGCTGCCGGAGGAAAGACTGACAGACAGGCTGGCACTGCGTGTCCTCAAGTGGAGAGGAAGTTTATTACCCTGACTGCAGCCCAGCCGTCCATCAGACGGGGGACGACTCCAGGGATTAGCTTCTTTGCTCACGGGCCTCCTTCCCTGCAAGGAAATCCTGCAGCATCATTTCCACATCTGGAGTTCATCTGTCAGCTCACACGGTGTCTTCTGCATGTCATACTACTCTGTTCATCTGCATTTTCAGCAATAAAACATCTTCTACCTGACAGAAAATCAGGGCAAGTGCCAGTCCATAGTGAGAACAGTCGTCTCACAGTTGAGTATCCTGGGCATGTGGGTCAAGGTCTACAGGTCTAAGGCCTTGAAACGACAGCGTTTCACCCCGAAACACAAAAACGCAGAAGAAAACAACTTTGATGACACAGAAACACTTAGGGACTGAAAATGCTGTAGTAAGCATACCAGGCTTGTAGTTGGCGCTGTAACTGTCTTGTCTAGAAGCAGCTTTTGGTAGATCTCCACTGAAGTAGAGTTGGGCCGATCATGTGGTGCATTGGTGAATGCTAAGAGCAGAAGTGGAGCGACAGACACTGATTTTGTTAGTCAGTGGATTCAGCAGATTGAGCAGCACAAGCTCAACATCGTTGACCACGATGATTGTAACAATGTAACTGTTGGACTGTTAAGTGCAAATGCGCAAAGTGAAGCTTGATGTCAGTGTTTCCACTGAAAACACTAACTTGCTGTTTACACAGCAATGGTGGCTGCAATGTTTCATTAAAAAATCCTAGAGGTTGTTTTCAAAAGTTTGTGTTTTAGGTCGGCTAAATTCTATGAAACCAAAGGCTAAAACAAACAGTACTTTTGCGTTTCATCATAAAACTGTTGTTGTTAAAGGGACAGTTCAGTTTTTTAAGTGGGGTTGTATGAGCTCTATTTGACCACTAAGGACATTAGATACAGTAGAAAGTTGTCTCCTCTCCCTCAGTAAGACACAAACTGTAATCGATGGTGACGAGGAAATAGGCGCTAACAGGGAAATACTGTACCAAATTCAAAGGCTATTTTCTCTGCCTACAAGAACTAAAATCAAAAAGTAATACCATAGTTTAAGAGTTTGCTACATAAAATA
The DNA here is from genome assembly GCF_033239565.1 of Halichoeres trimaculatus. NCBI lineage: Eukaryota > Metazoa > Chordata > Actinopteri > Labriformes > Labridae > Halichoeres > Halichoeres trimaculatus. The sequence goes on from NW_027437185.1 coordinate 2,454,082, forward strand.
GTTTGTTAGTGCATTAAGTCTTCGAAAATATAAACATTTATTAACATCCCTGGATATTTCCTCTGTATTCCTTTCAATCACCATCAGTAGCAGCTCTGTGTGCTCAGGTTCATACAGGTATCCTTTTGGTTCCAAAGTGAATGGAACTTCATCGTTACTGTCATAGTCACTCATTTTGAATTTCCTACGCTGCCTCACAATCCTTAGAGTACAAACAAAAGAATTACGATACTTGATCAAACGTACACAAGGCTACAACCGGCGCCCGAAGCATAGCTTGTTTACATTCCCTACAGCTGAAAGGAGGAGGGGGGGACGGAGCGCACTAGCGCTGTGCGGAAGGACACATGACCAGCTAGTTAGGTCCGGATAAATTTTTATTTTCCGAAGACTTGATACACTTAAAAAAAAATATATGTAGCGTACTCTTAAACTGTGGTATTACTTTTTGATTTTAGTTCTTGTAGGCAGAGAAAATAGTCTTTGAATCTGGTACGGTATTTCCCTGTTAGCGCCTATTTCCTCGTCACCATCGATTACAGTTTGTGTCTTACTGAGGGAGAGGAGACAACTTTCTACTGTATCTAATGTCCTTAGTGGTCACATAGAGCTCATACAACCCCACTTCAAAAAAACTGAACTCTCCCTTTAACAGCCTCTAATGCCTCTTTGGGGCCACACATCCATGTGTTGGTGTCAGCAGCTGGTGCAGGAACTTTCTGTGTCTTCATTTCTCTGCAGAAAAAAGCAGAAACCAGAGTCTGTCGTCATTGTTATTCCAGTCAGAGCGGCTGACAAACAGCCGTCTCCAAAAGCCCCCACCACATAATGAGATGTGAGGTATAATAAGCAGAGTTGGCACGAGGCAATTTCAGAATCCGCAGTCTGATGGGTTTTTCTCCTCCCTTTGTGCTTTTCATCATGTTTTTGTTTTACCCATCCCGTCTCCCTCTTCCTGCCTTCCTAACTCCCCCCTCGATGTGTGCCAAACACAGTTTCCATGACATGAGCGTCCCACAGCTCTTCAGGGATTGAGGGATCAATCAGATGCTCTCTGCTCAGATTATTTCTCACTCAGAGGAAGAGGAGAACCTCAGAATGCACTGAGAGCTTTTTCTTGGCTGTATTCTTCTTCTTCTTCTTCCCCTGCCGCTGAGATATAATGTTGTTATTTGCCGCCGTAAAGATCGGCTGAGCAGATCTGATGTCGTCTGATAAAGAGGTGAGCCGGGTTCTTCACTTGGTGAGGAGATGCTTTTAAATACAATAGATAGAAGAAAACCTCAACAGCCTGTTCACTCACACGCACAGGAAGAACATCCAGTTTTAAGAGAGAGCAAACTAAAAACAGCTGACCTGCTGCTCCTGCTGCAAAGACCTGATCATTGTGAGCTGGTAAACAATTATGATGACGAAATGAAAAGATCTTCTGTTTAACTCTACTTTTCTGTGTTTGTGGCAACTTCTTTACCAGATACAGAGCCACGAGGTAAGGTATTTATCAACAGTTAGGAAGTGCTACAGTTTGAAACGTGACAACAAGCAAAATTTGTAAGTTTGTCCCGTAGTTTAGGAGCTAGCTAGGTAATCCTGCTTATATCCTACCAGTGCTCATCTACCAACTACCAACTGGGATTTTTCTTTCAAAACAAATTTTGTTTTTCCTTCGAATTAAAAAAGCGCCTTTTCACTGCAACATTCTTATCAATTTTAGATTACGGAGATTTGTTGTATATGACTGCCTCAGATCTTTGACAGATCCACGCTGTGTATCATGCCTCTCTGAGGACCATTACCAACCATAGACCTTTGACCCAACATTGTGAACTGTATTCCCGAGTGGGATGGCCTTCTTTGTCCACCAGGAGGCTGGGACATAGGTACACTTTCATTTATAAGGCCATCCTTGGACTACTGTCTTCCTACATTTGCAATCTGCTCACTAAGAGATGTGTTGATTCCTATGGTTTGCGCTCGAATGACCACTTGTTGCATTCAGTTCCATTTGCCGGCACAGAACACGGTAAAAGGGCATTTGTATACTCTGCTCCTTCTGCATGGAACATGTTGCAAAAAGACTGGAAATGAACTGATCTTGTTTCTATAAATGCATTTAAATCCAGACTGAGAGCACTTGAGACAGCCTCCTCACATTGTACCTTTTTGAGGTGATTGGTGTGATTTGAAAAAAATAAAAAATAAAATAATATACAACCTCATCAAGTAGAGCTAACATAACCTGCATGTGGGTTGGAATCAACATTAGTACAAACCGATTACCCTGCATCAGCTTTTGGCTCGTGTTTTAGCCTTAAGTTCATGCTCTGTCACTCTCCCGTTTCTCTTTCTTCTGCTCTTCTGTCATTTTTCTGTCTGACAGTTAGGCTCCAGTGTCCACCATCACTACAAAATTAATCACAGAAATCATTTTCAGCAGAGAAAAACACAGATCTCTCCTCTCACGTGGAGGTGGTGCCAACCTACAAATATCTTGGTGTACATCTGGACAACAAGTTGGACTGGTCCCTTAATACAGATGCACTGTTTAAGAAGGGGCAGAGCCGTCCCTTTTTCTTAAGGAAGCTCAGATCAATTGACGTCTGTGGAAAGCTGCTGCAGATGTTTTATCAGTCCGTGGTAGCCAGTGCTTTGTTTTATGGGGCAGTCTGCTGGGGAAACAGTTTAAAGCAGAAGGACAAGAGGCAACTGGAAAAACTGGTGAAGAGAGCTAGCTCCGTGGTTGGATCCAGTTTGGACTCACTGGAGGCTGTGGTGGAAAGGTATACACAGAAGAAAGTGGAGGCCATCATCCGTCACTCTGATCACCCACTTCACACCATCATAGTCCAGAGAAAAAGCAGCAGGGGACGTCTTACCTCTGTGCGCTGCAGGACTGAGAGGTACCGAAGATCGTTCCTCCCTGCAGCCATCAGAGTGTACAATTCTTTCCTTGGAAGAGAGCCCAAACAACATGAATCTCCCTCCGGGGATCAATAAAGTATATCTTATCTTATCTTATCTCACTACTAAACTTCATCAGCTGGCGTGGTGTTGTCATAGAGACTTAGACGTGCTGTAAAGAAATCCGGTAGTGTCTAACTCGACCTTGTTAACACAGAACGTAACCATAAAGTTAGCCTATGGTTGTCTAAAGAAGAAGAAGAAGCCCCCCCACAAATGAAGTGACTAACATTCATATCCATTCCCTCTTCAGATGAATCAACACCACGGTCAACAGCTTGTCAGTCAAATAAAAATCAATGGCAATCAGACATTTACATTTTGCCAGACTGTGCACACCACATTACACATGTGACCCAGTTCAAGGTACAGTAGAACAGCATTGATTGTTGGTTGGTCAGAAATGAACTGACCAACATCCATATCCACTTCCTTTTCAGATCAGTCAGCGCCACACACACCCAGAGCTATTCAGTCCACAAACACTTCGCTGTGGCAATCATCCATTCATGTACCACGGTTCATAACTCAGGACCCATCTCAAGGTACAGTGGCTTTGAATTATCCATCCATTTTCAGTTTCATGCAGTTTCATCAAGGAAGTTGAAAACCAATTTTCCTTTTTTTTATATTCAGCAAAGCTTCATAACCCAATTGATATTTCCTCACTTCTGGACAGACTGGAGAAAAGTAAGTACTTTACACACAATCCACTTGTTCATAGGGGAAAGTATATTATGTACAAAAACTAACAAGAACCTCTTCACAAATGTCCCCACAGTGCTTGGAACACACTTGCCCTGCCTAATAAGGAAAATTGACACATTTGAGGCTAAATTCCATTCATTTCTCACTCTCAGGCACAAGTGGTTCTGTAGGAAGACTTGTTGCCTTCTCTGAGCAGAACAGTCAGTGAACTGGAGGAGCTGGACCCAAGTCTGCCACAACTGAAGACCAGAGACAAATGATAATTAAATGTCCTTACTGTAACTGAACAGATGTATCCTGCAACATTAGATTGTATAGGCTCTCTACATTCAGCTTGATTCAGCCATTCATTCAGCTATTTGACGTATACTGCAATGGTTGGCGACCAATGATGTCATGGCCCAATATAGTCTGTGGGGGATGAGAGTGAAAATGGCCTTCCAGCAGTTTACTATTTGTACAGTTATAACCGGCAAGTGTTCACACTTTGTTCATATTAATTTTAAACTAAGCTTGCCTGACAAGGTAATGATGTGTAAATAAAAATCTGTATTTTCACTTTACCCTAGCGGCCTGTACAGAAAAAAAACTTTCTGGCCAGAAAGGGGCAGAAATAGAGGGCTGGTCAGGAGTGTTCGTGGTCTGACGTTTGGGAAACTGTAGGTTTCTATATGAGGATAACACGTACAGGGGGATGTGGTGGCATCAATGCACATCCTTGGCCTTCTGCCTTAAAGAAGAAAAGATAGCCAGATTGTACTCTGTGTTTCCCTTCCACTTCAGTAATCAGGGTCCCGTGGTAGTCTCATATAGTGTTACCATGATGACACTAGAGACATCCTTAGTGATCTGTGGGGATGCTGGGGGTTCTGATGATGCTGTCAGACTTTGTTTTTTTGATAAGGAGAGACAAAGACACACACGTTTTATATTGTTAGATTTAAAGTTTATGGGCTCTAATTTCGTGGCACAGCACAGGGGGTGCAAGCCTGGCACACCCTGCACAGTGTTAATTTCATGCAGCGCAGCGTCTGCGCAGAGATGGGTGTGACGGCGCGCCAGGGGGAGTTGATGGCGCACCAGGGGGAGGTGTCAGCAGATTGATATAGGTGCAGTGACAATTTCGTACCAAAAACAGTGCAGCAAGTGCACTGGAAGCTTGCCAGCTCCAACCTGGTCTATTCTCGGTGCAAAGTGGAGCGCACCCTCCACAGCTGTAATTTGGTGACAGGCGCACATGTGCGCACATGTCATCCAAGCCTCAGAGGCAGGTTTCTAGAGTGTCAGGCACATTTTAATGCAATGAACAATCACAGCGATCACTATTTATTTGTAACCGTCTGAACCAGCATATACATTTGTATCTACAGTCAACAAAAATATAAACGCAACACTTTTGTTTTTTCTCCCATTTTTCATGAGATGGACTAAAACATCTAAAATTCTTTCCAGGTAAACAATATCACCATTTCTTTCAAATGTTGTTCACAAATCTGTCTAAATGTGTGATAGTGAGCACTTCTGCCTTGCTGAGATAATCCATCCCACCTCACAGGTGTGCCACATCAAGATGCTCATCAGACACCATGATTTGTGCACAGGTGTGCCTTAGACTGTCCACAATAAAAGGCCATCCTGAAATGATCTTTTTTTTTTTTTTTTTTTTTGCTTTATCAGGGGTCTGGGGACTCAGAACATGACAAAGGAACAGATTAAATCTGTCCCGGGAGCTGGCCCACTCGGTGACGTGCTTCGTGTCCCCCGATGCACCTCGCTGTCCATTCTCATGCTGCAGAGACAGCGGCTCTGACCGTCTCCACTATCGGGTCTTTCCAGCACACTTTCTGCGGCGGGGATCACTCAGACCAATCAGACGCTGCACCTCAGGGCGAGGAGAGGCGCTCATTTGATTGGTGAAAACAGTGGTCGGCAGTGTTAAACCCACTCACGGCTTTTCTCCTCCCTCTCTGCCATTTGCGCGGAGGGAGGTGTGGACGCGCTCCCCTGTGCCTCCCTGCGCCTTGGCTGCGCCTCTCTTGGCACTGCAGGAAACTTGCAAAGTGCGCCGGTTACATCCTGTCTGCGCGGCGAAGGCCAGTGCAGGGCAGGTGCGCCTGCACTTGCGACTGGTCTATGAAATTAGAGTCCTATCTTGTAAAATTAGTTATTTATATTTTATTGTGAATTTTTCATTCACCAAACCTTTAAAAAAACAAATTCTTAGTGTTTCTCTTTATTTTAAGCAATCTTAAAATGCAGTTATTTGTAAATAAGTCTCAGATATTGGAAGTTTCATGTATTAAAAAAAAAAGGTCTAAACCACTTACAAACATTTTCTGACCTTTTATAGGGAAAACAGGCAAAAGATCCAGGTAGACATTTTGAGGCTCAGCTGTAAAATAGTGTAACTAGAGGAACATAGTGTTTCTGTCTTCTCTCAGCTCTCCTTTCAGAGCTTCGACTCATCTTTAAACAGTCAGATGTGTCAGCTTTGAGCAGTGCTGATGTTATCACTTTGTCTTCTGGTTGAAGTGACTTTGCAGAGATCAGAAGCTTAGAGGTGCTCTTGCCATTGTTACATGGTTTCAACCAATCAGAATCAAGCATCAACAGTTCTTCCTTTATTTTATTGGAGAACTCACTTATCACAGCAGTCAGTTGAACACTGAGTTTCTCTTTCACTGGGTAATCTTCTTCAACAATAAAAGCCACCTGACTGTTGGAGTGTTGCTGTGCTATGTGATTAAAAGAAGTCGGTGTGGAAATATTTCCTCATGTTTTCCCAAAGTCTATCACAATTCTGCTTTAGAGGATGTGTCACAGCAACATTTGCATTTCTTCATGTTGGCCTTTTTTATCAGTCTGTTTCCTCACTGCACTGTTGGTTATATATGAAGCTATGTTTCCAGTAACCCCTGTGTTTGATAAAGGAAAAGACTCTTTTGACATGTGACCTTCTGAGCATGAAGCGGCTCCTCCAGCTAACCCCCCCTTTTAATGATCGTGGGTCTCATCATGACTGCTGGCTCCCAGCTGCAAGGCTATTATCTTTCATGGAAACTGATGTCCCTCCAAACAACATCTAGCAGCACACACACACACAAGTGTGTGTGTGTGTGTGTTTGTGTGTGTCTGAGTAAATGAGAGTATATGTAAGAGAGGTTGGGGTGACAGACTCACGTTACCGCCCCGCTATCGACCACCGCGGGGCTGTCTTCCTGTGGTCAACGCAACATTAATAAAGCTTTCACACGGCATCGTACCTCAGATCAGAAATGAGAGAAATGGAGATGGAGGGAGGAGGGGAGGAGGAGAGGAAGGCTTTCCCAGCTCATTGTGTGGAGGACGTCCAGATCTAATTCATCATCACCCTAACACACACACACACAAAAAACCCAAACACATGACAAGTCTATTTGTTGTCATCCACTGATAAAACTTTTAAAACGACTGTCTCACTTCATGGACATGAATCTTTACTTTAAGGCATTATGTCAGAACAAGCTAATACAGATTGTAAAATCAAAATGCCATCATATTACGGTTCAAGAGCCAGCTCTAAAGGCTAAAATACACCAGATGCATCTGCAGTGCGTCTCTGTTCTATTACAGCAAATGGATCAAAAAGGGTTCCTTCAAATCAATCTGTCAATTCACACTGGATTCATCTGTATTTTCAACAAACATGGAGCTGACAGATAAATTTAGTGTAGGACAGATTGATACAAGAATAACTTTTTATTTAATGTAAATAAAAATATAACTCTCTAAGATTTGAGGTGTTCTGATTTTAAATGTGTTGAAATTATTTCTGCACACCTGAAGTTAAGAGGGCCTGTCAACAATGATCAACAGTTGTATCCATTTCACAAACAGCTCAGATAAAAGAAGGTGATTTTTAAAGAATGATCCTTTTTTGTGTAGAGGCCAATGATCAGCCAGTTGTTCGCTTTACTAGACTGAAAGGCTTCATTGGAAGCCCAAGTGCACTTTATGTACTTTATCACTGTAATGGTTGAACAAGTCAAGTGCTAAATCCAAATAAAAGTAATGACACTAATTGTACGAATGTTGTATTATTTGACCAATTTAAAAGTTTTACTACATTTTCATCCTGAAATACACCTTGAAATCCTGCCCCCTGTTGGGATCAGGATAATCCTGTTTTGCTGCATCAGAGTGAAACAAACCCTACTAAAAAGATCTGAACAACACAAACTGAAGGTTTGATCCAAATTAAAACTAGGATTGGATTACATGATCTAATCTGATTTTGAAATCTTTCTATCCCTTTTGAACAACCCATTTTCAGAATTCAGACCAATCCAATATCCAAAATCCGATTGGATTACCGTTGAACAACCGGCCCCCTGGTCCAGCCCTCTGCATCAGTGTCCTGGTATGGCTGCTAAACCAGGTTGATAAGGCTATGAGTTACAAGGCCAACTGATTGTTCAAAACCCTTTAACAGTGTAGGAAAAATGAGAACAGGAAGAGAAGAGGGAGAGCCCAATCCACATGATGCAGGAAGACAGTTAACAGAGAGAGTGTAGTTTCAGACAAATGCTTAATGGGTGGGCTGGGTGATATGGCCTAAAAATGAATCTATATATCTTTATATTTATATATTTATTTTTTAACAAAATAAAAAAATTAAGATTTCTGACATTTTTTCCTACTTTCTTAAAGAAATCAATAAGTACAAATGAAAGAGACAACTAAAAACCAGTTTTCGCTTTAATTCCATCAAAAACGTGCCCACAAAAACATTTTTATGTCATTCAAGCTTCTGTTGTTTTGTTAGTTTACTGTTACTGTCGTAATCACTCTGTACATGGACACCGAGTGAGCGCAATAGCGTACAAAAGGTGCACAATAGAGTAAAAAAATAAAGTTAGTTTCATCCATAAAGTAAAAAAACCCTCAAATTAATTGATGAAATCAATCTATCCCAGGCCTATTGTCAGGTTTGGATCTTTACAGTTTGATACAGGTTAGACCAGTAAAGCCTAGTCCTGTTTGCATTTCCACAGCCAACTGTGACCTTCTTGGTAGGCAGTGTGTAAACTGGATGATGACAACTGCATCAGTTACATAATAGCGTGACACCATAGCAGTGCAAAACAGTGTACCCTGCTAACAAGTCCAACAAAGAAGAAAAGTGTGACACAGTTAGCAACGACTGGAGGCATCCAGCAAAGAAACTTATCCTTACAAAGTCAACTGGAGATTAGGGGGTATTCACACCTGGATCGTGTGGGGCAGTTCTTCTGAAACAGTGAAACCCCGGTTTGTTTGGGCATATGTGTAACAACACAGTAGTTGCTCTCGGTTGCAGGACAAAACAAGCGGGAGCCCTTTAGCGGTTCCTTTAAAATGTGAACACAAACGCCCCAACATCTGGCACAACTGACTTAGAACTGCGGCTCACACTGTAGAGAAGGAGGTTTACAACTGTACAGTCAAAACAGTAGAAGAAGAATGAGAAGAAGAATGGACCACAGCAGCAGAAGAAGAGAAGAATGAAGAAATGAGGAAAATGAGTCATTGGCTCACGTGGAGTGGTAATAAAAAAAGTGCCTTATCGAAATGTCTTCATGCCGTCGGGACGCTTACAAAACTACATATGTTGATCATACAGCGCACACTGGTACATGAGCCATAAACGCCATAACCCTAATTAGCTACACATGTTGTTGATGCTCCATGAAAATTAGGAAACTCTCCACCTTCCAGGTATGATTTCTCACAAATGATAGAAACAATCAACCACATGTGGCATGTGTTCACAACTTAGGACCGCAACAGACTTTTGCCTTGAGAACACAAACAAACCAAGTGACAACCGCTACAATTGTATCATTTCTGGAACAAAGCAAACGAGCCACAGGTGTGAATACACCCTTAAACATGGAGGGATTACATGTTGTTCTTAATTACAGCTGTCACACAGGAAGTGACAACTCTTTCCACCAATTAACACACTTCAGTGTTTCTAGCTCCACCTTCTGAAGCCAGATTGGTATGTCTGGCACCCCAAGAGAAGGGTACCAAAAAGTGGGACAGTACAGGTCAGTAATTTGGAGGCCTGTCCAGGGATTGGTCACCAGAACTGAACTGAACTGCTTGGTTTAAAACGGGCTTAAAACTCATCAACCTACCAAAGTTTTGAAAGCAAAGCAAATCTTAATTTAAATGAGTTTTACCACCTGGTTACATTTGTATTGTACATTTGCTATTCTATCTGAAATCTGTGTCTAACACAACAGTGTGACACAGCTTTGGAAAAAAAATGTGCTGATACAGTAAAAACATCCAAACTACTCACAAAACTTTTTATTCTTTTCTCTTGTCACTGTAGCTGTTTCTTCTTCTACTTCTTCTTCTCTTTGTGTAATGGTTGTATACTCTCCTGCCTTCTGTGTCACGAAGTGTGGTTTTGTAAATAAGTACACAAAAGCTGCTTTTAGCAGAATGTACATGATCCAACTGCACTGATGGAGTGATAGAGAAGAATTATTTACTTTGCTGCATATGCACGACTCACAGTGTTATATCATATTGAGTTTCGGTTCAAAAAGATTAAATTGAAGAATTGAGATCACTGCTATTGCTACTAGTTTCTGTTAGTATATAAAACAGTCATCTATTGAAACTTAGCAGGGAGAAAATAGAACTTTTAGCCTTTCAGAAGCTGTTTCTATGGAGTGTGTGTGTGTGTGTGTTAGTGAGTGTGTGTGTGTGTGTGTGTGTGTGTGTGTGTGTGTGTGTGTGTGTTTGTGTGTGTGTGTGTGTGTGTGTGTGTGTGTGTGTGTGTGTGTGTGTGGCTCGTCCCCCTCAGTAAACAGAAGCTGGGTCCCCTCCCTGAGCATTTATTACTCTGCTTGTGACAAACCTCAACATGGAAGGCTGCAGAGGCTAATGGAAGCGCACCATATGGGTCCAAATATTGCAGGCATTCATCTTCCACGGAGGTGTGTTTTTCCTTTTTAATTTTTTGCTTTGGATGCAATACATTGACATATCCTCCCTTCAAACCCCTCCCTGTAGCTCGTTCACCCTCTCCATCCAGAAAACAGGCGGAGAAGAAAAACAGATATAGATTTTTGTTTGTTGTCTTCCTCCAGCCCTGGAGGCCAGCCGGGGTTTGAAAGGAGGCTGTCTTGGACCTTTCCTGAGAAAAGCTAATGTTGGAAATAGTGTTATCATCCCCCAAGGGCTACAGACAGACAACTGACAACTGAATCCAAAGGCTTAAGTAAAACTCTGAGGTCTAATAGTAGCTGTAAACATCCATCATCCCACTTGTCCGACACTTCCAGAGCTCGAAGAGCATCACGCTACAGGCGATGGCGGTTTGATGTGAGAAAAAGAGCAGTTCAAAGGTAAGAAGATTGCATCGATTCCCTTCAGAGGCCAGAGGGAGAGATATAGATAGAAAGAGAGAGGGAGACGAGGCAGCTGGGTTCTGTATACATCAGTTTCTCTCTTAGTAACAGAAGTGCTAGTTTGGCTGGAGAAACACAGAGTGAGCGCGGGCCAGCAAAGAGAGGCAGAGCTCCTCCTGTGGCTCGTTGGTGGAGCGGGTCTTCTCTCAGTCAGATGGGTCCTGGTTAGTGCCCAGGCTTTTAACGTTGGCGTGCTGAAGTGTCTCCTGATACAAAATCTGTGTGTTGGCAATCTGTACAGTAAAGTTTGTTTATACTTGGTTGGGGCGACGTCAGTGTGCATTACTGCATTAATGTAGAGTGTTATGGAGGAGATCAGCCTGTGGTTCCACTGAGGGGTTATTGAAGCTCAGGTTCCTTTGATAATGGCCTTCAGCTTGTCTGTATTATGGCTGAAAGACACTTGATGCACCCAAGGTGCAATATTCAGTTTAGAAAAGTGAAGCCTATGTGCTAAAATTTGCTGTTCGTCAAGAATCAATTGAAGTCTGTCTGCAAAAAGACCAGAAGTCATGTACACACCAAGTCATAAAAACAGACTTTTACAGCATTACAAAGCACATTTGCAGCCTGGTTCAAAAACCAGCTTGGGTCTGAAATGCTTATTTCAGCAGCACACACACACTGTATGGTGACTGATTTTTTTTGTTTTTTTAAAGGGGACATATCATGCTTGTTTCTCCTTTTCAGTATGCCAGACTAGGATGCCTGTGAAGCATTTCTGTCCTCAGTACAAGTCATTTAGTTCCTTCATTGCCCCACAATAGCGTTCTCAATATCCTCAGTTTAGGCCATTCTGAAGATCTCGTTGAAACGCTTAGTTTGGAGAATGACCTCCGGTAATCTTGCAACGTCACAGCCCTTTGTGCTCTGATTGGTCAATTCCATCAGAGGGGCGGAGGGGGTAGTGCCAGGGAGCGGTTTTTGCAGCATGGCAGTATTTACAAAATCGCCACACTGAATGGAGCAGACCGAGCGAGTTTGCTGTTTGCCAAAAAAGAAAGGATCCTCATGTGATCACGGTGGTCGAAATCTCGCGGCCAAATGGCAATGACCTATTTTCAGTGGCATCAAATCTCATTCTAGAATATCAAAAAAAAAAAAAAAAAAAAAAAAGAAAATACAATATCTCATTTTTTGAAAATTCAGGGGGTGTAAGGTCTTGTTTTCAAATTTATAATATTATATGTAAGTATTAAATCAGGGATCAGCATGATATGTCCCCTTTAAGTTTCAATTCAAGTAAACGTGTAAACTCACAGTGGGTAGGCTCTGGCTGCAGCAGGTTGGAGCAGAAACACAACAATCTAATTTTTTAAAACCAACTGTGTCCAATCCAGATAATATTTACCTTAGTTAAAATAATAATAATAATAATAATAATAATAATAATAATAATAATAATAATAATAATAATAATTATTATTATTATTATTATTATTATTATTATTATTATTATTATTATTATTATTATTATTATTATTATTATTATCATTATTATTATTACTATTATTATTATAAGATTTAAAAAAGGGGAGGGGGTATACCACTTTGTCAGAATCTGATGTAAAGCTCACTTTGAGGGACAGCATGTGGCTCAGATCTAAGTAACATGTGTGCAGCCACTGAAGGACACAGCACAGACACAGAAAAACCTTGACATGCTGTCTGCAGGAGGTACAGCTGAAAATTAAAATGCACAACACTCCTTCTTGCCTGAATTTTTGATTGTGTTCAGCCGTTAAATTGATATTTAGTTGTTCGCATTTCATCCCTGACTTGCAGGTGCTGTTTGGCCACCTTTGCCAAATTAACATTTAGGCGCTCCCTCCCTCTGGTCCACAGGACTCACTGAGAGCCTCAAAGGAAAGTGGGTCTTCATGTCCCTCGTTGTTGATGATATTCACAGGTTCTGCTCTTGCTCTCTGTGTCCCTCCTCCCTCCCTCCCTCCCCCCTCATTGCCTGTGTTTCTGTGGCAAGCTGGTAATGACGGTAATGGAGGTGCTGGTAATGAATGGGAGCCCTCTCCATCTGCAGCACCTGCCTCCCTCCTCACTCAGAGATAATTCAGAGCAGGGAGGCTCCCATTGTTCACACGCTGCGATTGATGAGATCGTCAGCCGGCCTGTCGGAACAGCAGGGGGTAAATAAACATCCACACCTTTTATCAAAATCACACACACACACACACACACACACACACACACACACACACACACACACACACACACACACACACACACACACACACACACACAAACACATACACACACACACACACAGAATGAAATCTTGCTACAAGAAGCAGTGTGTGAACGCACAGACCAATCAGACCTGATCTCCCTAATGAAAGCTGGGTTTGCTGGAAGCTGGACAGTTGATAAATGAATCAAATCCATGTACATTTCCTAAATATGATGCTGTTGTAGCATCACCTCCTCTCAAAAGAGAAAAATAAGACTTTGTATGACATTACAGTGTGTCAACTCATGCACCTGACGCCTTCAACGTGTGGGCCTCCATAGAAAACCACTGGGGCTTTTATTTTGACAGCCATTCAATATCTCAGCAGTATTAGTATGCACAGGTGTTGTTTGGAGATGCTCAGTCTCTCGTACACGTACCAAATTAGTTTGTCAGTGTGTTGATAACCTGACACGGGCAGAGAGGTAGGTTGAATGTAAATGCAGACATACATAAAGAAAATAAATGCATATGAGTTTTTGTTGTTCAAGTATCATCACATTTTATTCAACTTAAGACATTGTTTCCTTCTGTTTCAATGAAGTAAAGATATTTTATCATTTTATGTTTATGGAAAATTTATCATATTATAACACAAACTTTAACTTTAATTGTCTTTTTTTCCGGGCCTATTGTGGTGAAAGTTGATCATCTTAAAACATCTTGAATAAGAGAAATGTAACTTCAACAGAATACCAAAAGTGTTTTGATAAATTATGTTTCTGGAGCATATATTTCAAACCCCTTCCTCTACATCTTTATTCCTACTTATCATTTTAAAATATTTAAGAGTCTCTCACTCTCTTTTATTTTGAAAGGATCAGGCACGCTGGTTTGGTCGACATGATTGCTGCACCTCATTCCCACATGTCCCTCCTATTTCAAACTGTTCTTTAAAGGGGACATATCATGCTTGTTTCTCCTTTTCACTATGCCAGACTAGGATGCCTGTGAAGCATTTCTGCCCTCAGTACAAGTCATTTAGTTCCTTCATTGCCCCACAATAGCGTTCTCAATATCCTCAGTTTAGGCCATTCTGAAGATCTCGTTGAAACGCTCCGTTTGGAGAATGACCTCCAGTTACCTTGCAACATCACAGCCCTTTGTGCTCTGATTGGTCAATTCCATCAGAGGGGCGGAGGGGTTAGAGCCAGGGGGTGGTTTTTGCAGCATGGCAGTATTTACAAAATCGCCATATTGGATGGGGCAGACCGAGCGAGTTTGCTGTTTGCCAAAACTTCACCGTAAGGCATTGATAGCACTAATAAAAAGGCAGAGTGTAGGATATGTCCTTTTGTATTGGACCCCGAGTCAGACCCGGACGGTTCTGCAGCTCAGGAGGAAGAAAATTTACCTCGACACAGATCATCTCAGGACGCCTCAGTGTGCTGGGTCAAACCGGTAGTGTAACATATACATGTTGGTGAAGTCTGCCTATATTTCCACATATAAACTATACAGTTTATATGTGGAAATATAGGCAGACTTCACCAATAAACTATTTCTATAACAGGGCTCCATCCTGCTCCTTCACTTTTCTCTGTCTGTTTTATCCATCATACTGAAAGTGTAGTCTAAAGATCGCCTCTACCGTCAGTTCCTCACTATGTTATTACTGCAGCATTATTATGGTCCAGGTTCACAGTGCATGTCAGAACAAGCATGCAAATATCACAGTCTCACAAGTATTACGCCATCTGCTAAAACTACAGTGTTTTAACTGCTAATTCACCATGTAAAGCCGAGCTGCTCAGCAGAGCAGAGTCCCTGCATCCAGCATCTGAGAGGGGATACTCAACTCTTGGTGGATGCATCCCTCGGTGGCGGTTGTGTGACTAACTGACATCACAGAGGAGGAGCTGCTTTATCAGATTACTCCAATAAAAAGAAAGCATCCTCGTGTCGTCACGAAGGTAGAAATCTTGCGCCCAACTGACAATGACCTATTTTCAGAGGCATCAAATCTCGTCCTAGGATTTCAGAAAAAATACAATATCTCATTTTTTGAAAATTCAGGGGGTGTAAGGTCTTGTTTTCAAATGTATTATATTATATGTAAGTATTAAATCAGGGATCAGCATGATATGTCCCCTTTAAAGTGTGAAGAAGTTTGAAGCATTTCACCAAATTAAAACAGTTGAAATGAGATAAAGTATCTTAGAATTAGTGAATGTTTATAGCCATAAAACTTTGGATTTATTTTTTTCTTTAGCTAGAGAAAAGTTTTTGTATTGTCATTAATGCAGGATGTGTTCACAGAGGCAGGCATAATAAACGGCCATGTTAGTCTACAGTAGATTTTTGGGGACAGAAAGAGCGAAACACAGTTTTTGACACAAGTCTGGCCATTGGTCCTAAAATCTACCTGGAAGTCAGGCAGAGGAGAAAAGAGGAGGACAGCTGTTGTTTTTACAGTGGACGAAGAAGACAAGGTTGTTGTTGAAGAATAAGACAAAGAAGAAGAAGAAGAAGAGGAGTATAATTTGTTGTATTTTCAGGAAATTATTGGTTTTGAGAGAATTTTCTGATGGAGAATCACAAACATTCATCCAATGAGTTCAACCCTAACCGACTTAAAGGAGAGTAAACATTGGTGTAGAGTTTCCAAGCTGGGAGTCAAAAAGTTGGCTCTGAAGGACGACACTGAAGTTGGTTGTGTCCTGCTCCACAGGTAAAGGTGCACTGTAAAAAATTTCACCGTAAAATTACAGTAAGTTACTGGTTAATAATTGCATTACTTTCACAGCAAGTTGCTGTTAATATTTTCACAGCAATTTACCGTAAGTAATTCACAGTAGTTTACTGTAATTGTTTCACAGTAGTTTACATTAAAACAACAACACTTTACTGTTAATTCACGGTTAGCATGGACTGTGTACCTTTAAGAGTAATAATAAATGAGATGTGATGATGGGCTAAAATTTTGATCAGAAATGACAAACTGGGTTTTGTCTTCAGTTATACTCAGCCAGGACAAGCAGCCTATGCTGTGGAGCACAACCAGGCAGCCAGGCAGCCAATGTCACTGGGCACAGCCAGGCAGTCAAGACAAGCAGCCTATGCTGTTGAGCACACACAACCAGCCAGCGCAGTGGCCCATAGACAGCTAGCTGGGCCATGCCATGGAGCACAGACACACTGGCCCTGTGTGGTATCTTAATGTGCATCAGGGTCTCATATCCACAGTGTTGCCTCCTCACCCACGGTTTTTCCTTTTGGGTTTTGCAGATTATTGAGTTGAAACAACTGAAAACTTTAAGTTGGATTGATGCAAAATGTTGATTTGAGAAGAATTAAAATATTTAGTTTATTTGACTTATTAAGTTGTGTTAAATGAACTAGTTTATTTCATTTCAAAGAACTTAATTTATTTAGGTGTGACCAATTGAAGCAATTCATTTAAGTTGGTCCAACTACTTCTTTTTATTAGTTGTACTAACGCAGAATTTCAAGTTGACATGATCCACAAAAATACATTGGAAACCTTAATCTAAAAATTTTGAGTTGGATTGATTGAAAAAATTACATCACCTCAACTGACTAGAGATTCCCTTTTCACAGTGTAAGCTGACATACAGTCTTTGTTTCTGACGTGATCTAAAAAAGATTTTGTACTCCTATTATTGACAAAGGAACAGTTTACATCTGTGCTGGGAGCTGGCCCACACGGTGACGCACTTCATGGTCTCTGATGCGCGCCCGATGGTCAGTCTGTTGTCCCGGTTGCTGAGGTAACAGAGGCTCCAACCGTCTCTGCTACCGGGTCTTTCCAGCACACTTTTTCCGCACTGGCATGGATCATTCAGACCAAGCAGTCGCTGCGCCTCGGCCGCAATAAAAAAGCGTCAGAAAAGCAAATAAAAAAGCGTCAGAGAAAAGAGGAATTAATATGGTGAACTTCACACTAGTTCAAAATGACAATATGTAGATAAAGCAAAGGTGGAAAACAAGGGTACAATAACTTGACAGAATATGTTAAACTTACTTTGGTGGCATCAACCTTCAAAATGTTGAAAATCTGCTGCACGTCCCACAATTCAGTTCATGGAATTTGCTGTGTTTTTGCAGTGGATAGTCTTAATACAGCATTTCATGGTGAAATAATGCAATAAAATGCTGTAAAATCCTGGTAATAATTGAAACAGCAAATATCACAGCAGTTGACTGTAGTAATACTGTTGTTATTGTAAATTTTAAAATTACAGTCTTATATTGTAATTATTACAGTTAAGTCCTGTAAAGTTGTAATACAGCAATTTACTGTGAAAAACTACAGTGAAATATTGTGAAATCCTGGTAATTTTTTACAGTGTGTAACATACCAATGGCGAGCGTTTCCATAGCAATGTTATTGGTTGTAAACTTCATTGTTTATGGTATAGTCTAACAAACGTCAGTGTTTCTGAAAGAGTTTTCTTTTCTCTCTGACAGTTGAAGGTGGATTTGTGCTTCAGTGTTGGAGGCGAGCTCTGTCAAACTGAACAGGAGCTATCACAGGTTTTAATCTGCAAAGGCTGAGAGTCTCTTAGTGATGGGATGTTTTATTAGCAGATGGACTCATTCTAAAACCTGAATGCTCCATGTTGATAAAACTCTAATTTCGACAGACTGCATACTCTGGATTGCAGGACATGATGTTGATCAACTTATCTCCATCAGAGCTGTTTGGGTCCAGTAGCTCCTCATTCTTCTCTCATATCTGTGTCCACTATGTGTCACTATTTCCCACTCTAAAGACCGGCCTGAGACAGACTCTGAACTGGGTTAGAGTGTTTGCTGAATAAGCAGGTATTCTTTCTCATGTTACCTTTTGACACCAGCAAAAAAAATGTTAAAACTGAAAAGACCAAACATACATAACTATCAAATTAAACGTTGTTTAAAGACCTTCATCTACCATCTGAGGAGACAGATTATTTCTGTGCTGCTAATTTAAGTTAATAATTCAACATAAAATAAAAAAAGCAAGGAAACAAATTAGACCACATTGAAGAGAGAATGATTAGCCCCAGGCTATAAATTGCTATAAATTGCTCATTTATATCCAAAAAGATTAAATGACTTCATCCCCATGAAGCCCACACAGCTCTCTATCATGCTGTTTCCTGTTTAGATTGATGGATGGATGGATGGATGGATGGATGGATGGATGGATGGATGGATGGATGGATGGATGGATGGATGGTTTGATGGATGGACAGATAGATGGATATTTTAATGTATGGATGAAAAGATGTGGTGGATAAATCATTGGTTTGATGAATGGATGGATGTTGGTTTGACAAATGAAAAGATATACATTGGTTTGATGCATGGATGAAAGGATGGATGGATTGATGGTAAAATGGATGGATAGATGGATGGAAAGATAGATGGCTGGATAGATGGATGGATGGATGGATGGATGGTTGGATGGATAGATGGATGGATGATGTGATAGAAAGATGGATAGATTAATTGAATAGATTGATGGATGAATGGATGTTTGATGGATGGATGGTTGGTTCGTTGGATGGACAGATGGATGGATGGATGGATGGTTGGTTCGATGGATGGACAGATGGATGGATGGATGGATGGTTGGTTCGATGGATGGATGGATGGATGGATGGATGGATGGATGGATGGATGGATGGATGGATGGTTGGTTCGATGGATGGACGGATGGATGGATGGATGGATGGATGGATGGATGGATGGATGGAAAGATCAATGAATGAATGGATGTTTGATGAATGGATAGATGGATGGAATGGTGATTTAATGACTTCTTTTGATGAGCACATGAATTAAAGTCAGATTGATGAACTTAAAGATAGATATTGTCACAGAGGCTCAGGGGAAAGATACAAAAACTGATAGTTGGAGGAAACAACAGCATGCATCTAGAGGATCCTCTCCCAACATTCTGGCCTTGCTGTCTTACCTCTAGTCTCTTAATGTAGTATGGAAGGTTAATCTTCAAGTTTTCAGACTCAGAAACATAATTTTTAGTCTGTTTTTATCTCTACTGTCCCATTTCTTGCTGTGTGCCAGAGAGGGCTCCAGATTGGGATTGGCTGCCACTTGTCGTAGAATTGGACAGAAGGAACAAATCAGAACTCCATCCAACAGCTGTGGTGTGTTTGAGAGTGAGCGCGTGCCGCTCTGAGTGTGTGAAACTTTTGTGTGAACATTTGCATCTGTATGCAGGGCTCCAGCTACAACACATACACTTAGGAACACAAAGAGACAAACTCTTTTTTCTCTCTCATCACCTGCATCTGTTCCTCTTCAGGCTGATTTCAGGAGCTGTGTGAAATTACAGCTGAAAAACACTCAGCACGTTCCTCTTCAGGAAGAACTCCCACACTCTCCTGGCTCTGCACCCAAACACACACCTGTACATATGATCACTCCAAGCACACGCTTTGTCCTCTCTTTGAGAGGCTGTTTCAGTTACAGTAATGTAGAACAGTGTTGCACTTACACATACTCATCCCAGGACTCCAAGCTCTAAAACTTTAACTCTTCTGTTACGGATGTAGCAGTGAGATATGTAAAGCACAGCTTTAAACAACCCCAAACCTTTCCAATGGTTGCTAAGGAAACAAATTAAAATGAAGTCACTAAAGTATCAACTCATCACAAAAATATAAAGAAACTTGTGTTTGGTTGATTTTTGTTGTTGTTGTTGTAGCAATACTTCCTGTCAAGAAATCTTATCCTGTTTTAAGGCCTGCTGATTTTTTAAGGAACATGGTTTTAGGATAAGCAGCAGAGCTCAGTCTGAAGGATAAAAATTTACCAAATGTTCCCTATCAATGCCAAAAAGCTTATTCTGCCGTTGACTCCTGGTTGGTGGATTGGGTGATTACAGTCTGAAGAAACAGGACATGTTGGCAATTTAACAATTTAGCCTGTGGAAGAACAACACCCAGCCGCTACAGCCTCCCCCCCTATGCTGTCATGTCACAGAATGCATGATGCATGAATTCAGCTTAGGAAAGATCAAACAGGATAGGAAGTTGTGCATGGAAACTACTTTCTGTTCCAAAGTGACTTTCAAAACAAAAAAAAACCGTGTCAAAATTAATTTATATTTAGCTTGAAGGCAATGACCAACAGACATAATGAGCGGAGCCAGACCAGGAGTCAACAGGTTTGAGGTTTTACAGCCCAACATGAATGAAGAGAGACTTATCGATAGAGTGGGAAGAACAGGAGGTTCTTGGTCTGTGGCTCCAGCTGTCTGTTTAAAGCTATGGTCTACAATCTGAAACCCAGTTTGGCTGATGAGCACCCCCCCTCTTACTCACTCCTTCCCTCTGTGTTTCAAGATCCCGCCCCCTAGTTTGTACCGCCCCTACCTTGCCTCCTAACAACACAGAGCAAGAAACTGGCCAGCAGAAAATTCAACAAACACTAAAGTCATCCCCTTTTTAACACAGGGTGATAGCTTTTTCAATTGGACAGGCGCGATCAAAACCATAAATTAGCGATGCGAAGTGGGTCTGGCGAGTGAGCGAGGCTTTGCCGTTCTTGGCGTGTCCTTACCAGCTCAGTTAGCAATGCTAAAGATGCGTGGCTAACTTATGCTAAAATCTATTGACAGAGCCTACCTGTTCCAACCAGCAATGTTCAGTCATTAGCAAGCATAGGCTAAGACTAACCTATATCGCTTATAATTCTTCCTTGCTTCAGCCTTTTCCCCGAAACTTTTTCGTTTTCTTCCCTTCACTGTGGAAGGTAACAGTAACAGCTTCCTGGTTTCGGTCTTCTCTGGCTCCATGACACTTCAGTAGCTGAGCAGCTAGCTGACGTGAGAGGGGTAGTGGGGAAGGACGAGGCGGGACCATGGACAGGACGGTGTGGAGCAGGGGAGACAAGGGATTGGATGGACTCATGCACAAACCCAAAATGAGGAGAACAGCGGTTTGGATTGGTCAATTATTGAGCTGTTTTGCAGCTGATGCACTGAATGGATTTTTTTTGTTCTTTTTGCTTTTTATACTGCCTAGATCGGGCCATCGGACCATAACAGCCTGCTAAATGGTGCAATTAATAATTACCAAGCTTCCAAATCATAGACCATAGCTTTAACACCGGTACCAGTCAGTAACATTTTCTTTTGTGGCATTACATCAAAGGTCAATAGATAGAGTTAGAAGTTTGATCCTGTAAGGTTTTTGATTGACAGCTCTTTTTAGAAATGAGGCCCCTGCTCTCCTATTGAGGAAACATAACAAATACAAAAGCTTGTGCTATGGACCGGACCCCCCTGAGGGACTTGCAGTCTTTTATTGGTGCATATTATGGTCTGTGGGAAGGGTGTGACATTAACCCTTTTATCTCTGCCAGCCCTGCAACTTCTGCACATGCCTTGGTTCCACCAGTGCAATGTGTCCACGAGCTGAGTTTAAATAAAGACATTTTCTTCTGCTTGAATGGTTATTAGTCTGTTCAGTCAGAAACAAAATGCACTGAGCTGTTTGAAACGGCTGTTACATGGTGTGGTAAGGCCTTGAGAATAACAGAGCACTCTGGTGATTTGAGCACCATGCAACACTAACCTGGACAGAGCGGGGGCGAGGAGCGAGCACGGATACAAGTGGTCCTTGACAGTCGAGCGGCACTGAGCCACTCGATGACTGGTCCATCTCTGCTCCTGTGTCAGAACAGTCAACAGCAGCTGGTCACACACATGTACAAATGGGCACTGGTGAGGGGAAAGATCAGTGTGTCAGTGAAGGGTGTCAGGGCACGAAATCCAAGGGGTCAGCTTATGGCGGGACAATGTGTGACAGTACATGTAGACTGTGAAAATGTTAAAGAAGGATGGATTGGAACCTGTGTTTACCACTGACTTCTACTGGAAGTCTTAAACATGCTAGTTATGCTAGAAGTAGGCAGTTATACTCCTGTCTGTTTTGATGCAGTGATCTCCACTACAGAGATTGTAGAATACACTACCACCAGTTTTACATATGCTGGAGACCAGGGCAGGTTGATTACTCAACAATTCAATGTTCATCTTCTTTAATCCAAACATGATTTCAATCTACGATCAATAAAACAGGTCTTCCTCTCTCTGCTCCTCACCAGGGGTTTCACAGACTGACTGACTGGTCCCTGATCTTGGCTCTGACAAGCAGCAGGCTGAGAAAAGCCACACAGCAGTGTTGTTGTCTTTATTTGGATGTTCCTGAGCATAACATTCCCAAGTATTAGAGGACTTCATCATCCACACTTCGCAATATTGATGAAGATTCAGAGAAGTCTCTGTACAAAAGGGACAAGGACAGGTGTGGGTGTAAAAAAGGACAGTTTGACTAAAAAGCTTTCATCACCAACCTATGGATCCATCAGAAACATTAAATCGTTTACACTCTGAGAGGATATCACATCCATTACTACATAACATAGCTCTGGTATTTTATTCAAAAGATTTGCATGACATTACAAAAAAAATGGAAGATTAAAATTTTATAAACAACCAGAATCAGGAACATTTTTTGATCTCCTGGAGGAAATTGCTTTTTGTTACAGCTACTGCCATCCAAAAAAATATTTAAAAAATAAATAAATTAAAAAAGGACAAAAAATAAGCAAGTGCCACGTAAAATTGATTGTAGTGAAAAAAAAAAACCACATTAACTAAGAAAATATGGTGTAAAAATTATGACACAAAGTATGTGTTATTACACAAGATGATACATCTGCAACCTGTTTAAAAAAGTTAATTCAATAATTTTACCGTAGATTTGCTGTGTGTGTTTTTGTAAGGGAAAATCTGGAGAGCATTTTCTGCAAATAAATAAATAAATAAATAAATAAAAAAAATAAAATAAATAAATGGAATGATTTTACCGCATCTAAAGTTAAACTTTAGTTCATGTTTCATAGATTTAACCAAGTTTGAGTTTGTTGTGATAAAGGATCAGCTTGAGTTCAACTTTAAGTTGATTTATGTTCCTTTAACTTCATACATAAACCTTGATTATAACTTTCGTATTATATCACAACATGACTTGCCTCTGTCCGTAACTTCAAACTCTCGTTATGTGAGTTCATGACTTCAGGGTTCTTTTTGTTTGTTTTTTTTGTCCGTCATGAAGTAAAGTAGCAGGTTGTGTCCTAAATCATTCACTTACCCCCTACTCACTACTCACTACACAGTGAATTAGATGTAGTGGACTATACAGTCCACTCAATCAGCTAAATTAAAACAACATTTCGACCACTACTCACTCACTTGCCAGCTGCAGTGACAGTGACATTATTACTCTTGTGTCACTCACAGACGGCTGGGGATTTACAGTTCTAACTTTTCTCAAACACTACAAAATGGTATTAATTTCAGTGATAACTAATGTTATACTTAGTGTATTTTCTGCAACAAACATAATAGAATCATTTATTACACATTATTCATAAAATCAATAAACCATATGTTTGCGCAGCAACTTATGCTGTGTTTGAGAATTACAAGGTCCAATGAATGCATCACCCTAACAAACAATTCAGCGACTAACGTCTGTTTTGTTTGTTTCTCCGCTCCAAGTTGTGAGACGCGTTCGTTCGAAAGTTAAACAGAGAGCTTACTGTTATTCTCTGACCGTTTTTAATGTTGTTTCATGTTATCAGTAATCAGTAATCATGTGATCAGTCATTTATACTGTTTGCACCGCAATGTATGATGGTAAATATTGCTAATATAGTGAGCATCGCTAATACACTACTTTCAAAATGCATTGTGGGATACATTGAGTGGACTATACAGTGAATGTCCATGCTCACTCAGACAGCATTACAAAATAGCGTATTCACAATAAAGTGCACTATATAGTGAATAGGGAATGATTTAGGACACAGCCGCAGCCAGCTTTGGTGCTCTAACATGTCATGAGGGACTCTTTGGTATAATGAGGGAATTCAACTGAATTCAATAAACTTTATTTGTCCCCATGAGGGAAATCCAAAGGCACGCAGAGCAGTAAATTAACATTAGTGTACAGACATAATGGTAAAACCTAAATATAAAGTGTCAGTTTAAATATAACTTAAAGCCTAAACTTAACGTAAAATAGAAAAAAAAATAAAATAAAATAAAAAAAAACATACAAAGAATTTTAAAGAAATTATTTTTTAGATAAATAAAGAAAAAAATAGATAGTCAAAAAACATCAATAGAAATAGACAGTGGTCAGGCTGACAAATGCAAAAAAATGTAAACAGAACAATGTGATAATATCACGGGAGCTTATCCTTTGACTGAAGTGAGCTGATGGATGGCCCTACAGCTTTAAAGTTGGTGGTCATGGGCACGCCCGCCGACAGGGGGGGACAAGCACAGCGGGGCAGTGATGTGCGAGGAGCCTGCTGCCCCAGAGCGGAGGGGCAGCCGCAGAGCCAGGCTACCGTGACAGTGAAGAGAGAGACTGTCATGGTGAAGCGAGGGGGGGCCCTATTGTTAGCGATCCTGGCTTTTACCATGATTCATGGGCAGACCCATTTTGCGCAAGAGGACGCATCCTCCACTATCTGCAGTGGCAAGGATCTGCTCTATGGACTACAGGCCCGATATTTTCATTTAAAATATGTCTGTTAGCATTATCTGCCAGTTTGCAGTGCAGCCGATGTGCACATAAACACTTGATCCACATACCTCGCTCGCTCGCCGTCTTTGGGCGCACGCTCTTCCGTGTGCTGGTGACCATAAAGACGCAGACTGACGCACATCGCAGGGACAGTGATGAATCATCAGTCTCTTGTTCTTCATCAGTTCATCTCTTAGTCACTGTTTGACTCACTCACTGTTTTCTAAGCGATAAATTCATCCTGAGGTCTCCTGCATCACGCATTGTCCATGATAATAAAACAATCTTGGGGGTGGGGGGGTCAAGCCCCAAATACAATCTACTAGTGCAGCGGTTTTCAATCTGTGGGTTGAGGCCCATGAGTGGGTCTCAGAGCTGTTTGCAGTGGATGGTGTATAAATCAGGTAAAATGTGGCGAATATGTGTCAGTGTAAGGAGGCCCTGGGAGGGCAAACATCCCGAAGAATGTATCAGTTTACTTTCTGTTTATCCACAAGAAAAACCAGACTACACTGCTTGAAGGTGGGCATGTGTCTCAGATGATCATGTCCCAGGCCCAGCCAAGGCTGTCAGCTGGCCTGGTCATGTGACTGAAACCCATGAATACAAAACTATAGGGTAATATCATGATCTAAGTTCCTGTCAGTGTAAATATGAAGCAGCATGACTCAAAGGCTACCTGCCTGTTCACCCGGTGATGGGCTATTTTTAGATCCATCTTTGGGCCTCGGGCTTTAAAGGGTTAACTGTTCTCTGACCCTGCTGTCTGCCTCTAAATGAAGACATGGGTAAGACACACACTGTCCAGGAGATAACTCATCCAGCCTTACCCCCCCCCCCCCCCCCCCCCCCCCAATCCTCTTCCTGTCTCTGTGATTGAAGCCGCAGCATTTGTATCTTTATTATGCAGCGTCCTGACAGAAGCCTCAGCTCAGAAGCTCACTACTACTACTATTACAACACACACACACACACACACACACACACACACACACACACACACACACACACACACACACACACACACACACACACACCTACACACACACACACACACACACACACACACACACACACACACACACACACACACACACACACAGAGTAGAGATAACATATTCCTTGAAACTTGTCTGTGTTTGTTGTCAGATGCAGTTAGACGTACAACGCGCCCACCAGCTCGACTTAAAACACGAGGCTTTGTACTGAGGGATGTATTGTTATGTAAATCCATGAAAACACCTCCTCCTGTGTGTGAGCACATTAGACCTGCAGGCTGAAATGACATTGTGGGTGTACTTGAGAATAAACTGGTGCATGTTGTATGAAATGTCACGGTGTACAGAGACAAACATCCACAGTGGGGGCCTCTAAATTGAAACCCCCTCATAGACATCATGTTTGTGTGTGTTTTGTTCTCAGCACAGAGGACCTGCCGTCTCCTTGAAGTCAATAAAACAGCTTCATCTCTCCAGAAGACCTCTGGCCCCTCTGACAACAAAAGTGGATTTAATGTACCCAGTTTGCAGTTCCCTCTCTGACAGGCTGTGGCGGTCTGTTCTCGGAATGCGTCCCACTCTTCAGTATTTACACTTCAGTCCCAGAGCAGAGATAGTGCAGAGCTGACACCAGATGGAAACCTTTAGGACTGAGGAGCTCAGTCATTTTGGAGCTTTTCATGTGAATATCAGACACATCGTGTGTCGTGCTCGGGGGTTTAGCAGATACACAGACTAAGAGCTCTGAGCTCCAGTTTAACACATGTAATAGTCATTTCTGTAAGGAGCACACAACATAGGTCAACTTTTCCATGGTGCATTCATCTCAGGTAGGGGGTTTGATCTAAGTCCTTGAGAATTCTTTTTTTTTTTCCATACTCAAACTGTTGGCCCTGTTCCAGCATGGGGGTGTGGTCTCCACTGAGAGGGGTGTGGAACTGTGAGTGACAGCTAGGGTTGCCAGCTTTGAGGCAGAGGGATACGGGACGAGACAGGGGGGGCTCATTGGTCATTGGTCAGGTCATAGCAATGTGTGAGTGTTCGGTCAGCTCATTGGTCACAGAGCGGGAGAGGGGGATGGGATGGAATTACCGTAATTTCTCGTATAAATAGCCCTGCTTTCAATGAAACCATAAATATATAGCAGTTTATGTTTGACCCTCAGAGAAATATGGGACAAAGTGATCTTTCTGTCGGTTTCTATCGGTTCAGCATGGGACGCGTACGCTTGAGTCCAAATACGGGACGATTCAGTTTTTCAAGGGACGGTTGGCAACCCTAGTGACAGCACAGCAAAGAAGGCTCTTATCTGTTGCCATGATGAAGCGCAGATGGACTGCAGACACATCTGTTGTACTTTTGCCATTTCCCTTTTTCACTTATTCTAAAAAGTTATGATCTGAAATTGTTTTATTTATTATTCATTTTCCATTCATTTCTCCTGCACCTCCACCCTCCCCGTGTTTCTTGCTCCTCTTTTCTGAGTATAGACAGAAAGATCAGCTTAAAAAAAAGAAAAAAATAAATAAAAAAAATCAGTGCCAGCTTGATTGAGATAAAATTTTGTTCGCTCTGATCCAAATTGTTGCCCAGTATGGGACCTGCTCTGTACACAGGAAACATCAGGTAAAATCCAAAGGCTTTGATTTCCAGAGAAAGTTTCTAATGTCAGTTGGATTCAGTGTAAATGTTGGATGAAAAAGAAACACAGTGTGGGTGTTGGATCTTTTTGATTGGGCTGTTTTCACACCTCAGGCTGAGCAGCTGCTTGCTGAGCTCTTTGGCCATTCTCGGGAAGTTTTTGGGAATAATCTCTTCCCTCAAGCTGAAGCCTTTTTGATAACGAGCACAAATAACTTCATGTGTTATACAATCAGTCAGCAATACAGATGGTTTGGATTTGGTTTATATTTTTATATTATTGCATAAAATCATTTACAATAAAGAAAGGTACAGATATGGGCCCTGGGATTGACACCAAGGGAGACCGCTGGGATACAGTGCCTTCAGAAAATGTTTACAGTGCTTCACTTTTTCCACATTTTGTTATGTTACAGCCCCATTCCACAATGGGTAATTTTCCCCCTAAAATTCTACAAACAACACTCTATAATGAGAATGTGAAAAAAAAAACATCTTTTTGAAATTGATATAAAATAATGAACTAAGACATTACACATTCATCAGTATCCACAGCCTTTGCCCAGTACCTTGACCCAGCTTTGGCAGCAGTTACAGCCTCAGGTCTGTTTGGATATGAAGCCTCAAGCTTGGCTCACCTCTCTTTAAGCAGTTTGGTCCATTCCTCTGCGCAGCTCCTCTCAGCTCCATCAGGTTGGATGGGGAGCGTTGGTGCACAGACATTTTCAGCCTCTCCAGAGATGCTGGATCAAGGACCTTCACAGAGTTGTCCTGAAGCCACTCCTCTGATGTCTTGGCTGTGGTCTTAGGGCTGTTGTCCTGCTGAAAGATGAACTGTGGCCCCAGTCTGAGGTCCAAAGTGCTCTGGATCAGGTTTTCATCCAGGATGTCTCTGTACATTGCTGCACTCATCTTCCCCTCAATTCTGACTGGTCTCCCAGTTCCTGCTGCTGAAAAACATCCCCACAGCATGATGCTGACACCACCATGCTTCACTATGGGGATGGTATGGTTCAGGTAATGACACAATCTTTGTCTCATCAGAGCAGTGGATTTTCTTTCTCTTGGTCTGATAGTCCTTCAGGGGTCTTTAGTCAAACTCCAGGTGAGCTGCCATGAGCCTTTTACAGGCCTGATTGGTGGATTCCTGTAGAGAATTATCCTTCTGGAAACTTCTGGAAGGTAATTATAATAACTCCCTGATCACAAGTGGTTGTAAACCGTTTGCAAAATTTGCAGATAAGCAATGGCTACCAAAGCTGCTGAGATGGACTCCCCCTGCACTGAAAAGGCTCAGAAGACTGGCAAGTTTTTTTTACACATGCTGAGAGGAGTGAGGTGCTGAGGTCACAGGTGGGTGGTAGTGGGGCAGGAGACAGAAACTTTAAGATTAAGTTGTTCAGCGGTGCTGAAAAGGTGGAGAAAGTCCAGCTTGAGAAGTTCAGACGGCTGATCAGGGACATGTTGGCGCTGATGTGGATGATAATTTTCTCAGCCTACAGATGGGATTTTAAAATGCCTGGGATTTCATCTGTGTAATAACCTGTTAGATCTCATTTTATTTTAAGATGTGGTTTTTCCATGCTGTCCCTAAGATGCCTGAATATTATCCTGTCATGGTTAAATTCATTTTAAATAGGAATTAAATAACCAGTTAAAATATATACATAATTAACAATTATATATTGTTCTTTGGATAGTTTCATGATTTGTTTTTTGTTTTTTGTTTTAAAAGACTAAGATAATCAGTCTAATATTTAAGAAAGAATGACCCCAAGAAAGAAACTTCCAGAGTCCTGGGAGGGTTGATGGGAAAACAAGCGGAGAGAAGTGAAGTTACTGACTGGGAGAAAACAGGGTCAACCAAGAGTGTTCTTTTGCCACAGTTTGGGCCGACTATAATCCGTTCATCAGTAACCAGGAAGTGAAGTAAATGAGGGTTCTGTTTGGATGGGTTTCTGCACAGGGAGTGTGTGTGGGTTTTCTCTACAGCAAGGTGTGTTAACTGAGTTAGCCTTGCTGCTACCTTCGAGGGAGGGACAACACTTGTTTGTGCTTGGAACTAGGACTAAAACATTTGTCAAGTTTGTGTTACTGTTCATTTCCTCTGAAAGAGGGGATGGTTCATTTTTATTTGAATATATTGTTCATAGAAAACTAACAAAGATAAAGCTATTGTGCTTATGTGTTATTGCTTCGTGTCTCAGTTATTTAGGTGATTCTGTTATAGAATAGAATAGAAATAGAATAGAAAATACTTTTTTTTATCCCCGAGGGGAAATTCAGGAGTCACAGCAGCAAACAAAAAAACAAAAGTAAGAAAGTGTATAGAAAGTGCAAAAAGGTCCACAAGAAAATAGATGACAACATCCCGTCCACCACTCTCCAG
Source organism: Halichoeres trimaculatus (assembly GCF_033239565.1). NCBI lineage: Eukaryota > Metazoa > Chordata > Actinopteri > Labriformes > Labridae > Halichoeres > Halichoeres trimaculatus. The sequence continues at coordinate 2,484,051 of NW_027437185.1, forward strand.
CCCAGCCAGTCTCCACCTCCACAGGGTCCAGGACTGAGCCTCCCCAGCAGTCTGTTCATTCTCTGTCTCCTGGATCCTGTCTGCCCATAGCAAGCGAAGCTCCTTCAATGTGGCGCCGGCGTCCGATGTCAGCTCCATCAGCCACGTCCGTGAACAGCACGATGCCGCTGGGTTAGCACGGCTAGCTCGTCCATCCCACCGGAGATAGATTCTACGTTCCAAAAAACGATGGATGGAAGGACAGGTCCACGTCGTCACCTCCCAGCTCACACCCGAGAACCAGCACGTTGTCCTCACCTCCTCCTCCTCACCTTGAGGGAAATCATCAAGCCCTACACTAGTTAGCATTGACGTGCTACAGGCTGCTAACAGCTAATTTCACATGTAAACAATGCAGCCATGGTTACATGTAGGATCTCCAGAAAAACACAGGAGAAAAGTAGGAAAAATATCGCTGAAGCTACAAAAAGTTTGGTGTCCATGACCAACAATGAACCATACAAAGTAATGATCCACTCCAAATACAAACATGATGAAAAAGAGACAAAAATTTACAAGAAATGGACAAAGAAGAGAGAGCTGCTGCAACAGGCAGCTACTTGGGCAGCGCCTAGCAACAACTATATGTTTGTGTGCTATGTGTTGTAACGTAAGTCAGGCTGGGACCTGGTTTCACAGCTCTGACCTAGTCTCCAACTTTAACCCCCCCAAGGAAGGAGAGGTAATAAAGCAAGTTTTGGAAAAACAGACCTCTGCGCTAAAGTGGTTTTCTCCCCAAGTCTGCCTCATCCCTTCCTCTGATGTTTGCAAGACTATAAAACATTAAGACATCGCTGTAAATTCGAAGACTTTTCGTTGACACCTGGCGGACATGTGAAACTGTACAGACATCCTTCTTTCAGGGAGAGGCTGGAGAGACCTCTCAGCCTCCACCTAGTATCTTGTGACCCTTGACCTTTCTCTCTGGGAACAGGAGAGAAGGAATGCCAGGAGAAGATCTGCTCCCCACCTTCTCCTCAAAGACAAAGACTCTTTGATTCACACAGTTGAGAACAACACAAAAATGATGTTTTTACACTAAGACTTACATGTACATCTTCACCTTTGCAAACATGTACTGTGTAATGACAATCATTGATAATGTGCGTGTGAAAACTGCTGTCTTCCCATTGTAACATCTTGATTTTTATTTTATTGGGTTCTTAAAGAGGAAAACCTATCATGTTTAGTCTTGATGTGAAGCTTAAATCATAAGAAATGTGATTTTGACTATTACATGTAGGAATCTCTTTACAGCTCAAAGTTATAGTTAGTTAGTGATCTCTGGGACAATCTGATCCACGTGCAGAAAGATGAGATGTGAAGGGGCGTCAGCCTAAAGTGACCTCACTGACTCGGCGGGAAAAGCTGAGTAAAACTCCACACCAGGACAAGAACTCCGGCTCTTTCTTCTACCCTCCTTCCAGGAGGCTAGGCTCTTGCTCTTTTCTCTTCACCCTTCTACACGAAGGCTCTGGCTCTTTCTTCTACCCTCCTTCCAGGAGGCTAGGCTCTCTTCTTCTACCCTTCTACACGAAGGCTCTTCTCTTTCCTCTTACTTCTTTCAGAAGGCTCTTCTCCTTCTACTCCTCAACTGGCAACGCACATGCCAACTCTAAGCTCATCACCGGCTCCAGACTCTACAGGCTGAGACGCAAGTCACCTCAGCCCGACTGCATCCAGTCATCTATCGGTGCCTGGGTCTCTCCCTGAGACACCCAGCTGATCGACGGGGAATTCCCCCTCATGCGCTGACGTCAGGAGACGAGCGCTGCTCACTGCTTTCCCTGCGGTGATTCAACTTTGGAACTCTGCCAAAGTTTCAACCCGAAGCCCGGCATCATCGCCGTTGTTCCAGCCGCTACTGCCGCTGTGAGAATCGACTCTACGGACTCAACTCATCGGACATCACCTCCGTGACGCTCAGATGACCTGCAGCAGGCCTCCAGCCTCTCCATCACCCCTCAACGGACATCCGCAGACATCTGCAGCGGGACCCAGCCACCTCTGTCGCCCCCTCCACTCTCACCATCGGCCTCAGAACTTGTGTAAGACAATCTTGCATTCACTGGTATATCGTGGTCAATGCCCCAGAGATCTTGGGTGGGTTAGTTAGTTTATGCGGGTTGGTTTATGTCATTTTTATTCCATTTATTCCGGTTTTTATGATCAGTTTCACTTTCTATTCCTCATTGCATTTATCCTTTTATATCTTTCACATGTTCATTTATTCATGCACATTTTCCTCCTTTTAGTTAGTAAATAAACTTTTCATATATAAAGAAATTGCTTTCTGTCTTTGTGTGGTTGAAATTAACGGCCTCTGTACACCGTTCAAAAGAATTCACGTTTGATGTAGCGGCCTTTTGATATAGAGACCTGATAATTAATAATTCTATGAATTATTAAATCACAAATTCTTACAGTAAACCTTTCTAGAGTTTCCCTGTTTTCTCCAAAACTGGGTGGTGCCCCGACTCAAATTTAAACTCGCATATTGTAAGTTTAAATGTCTTTTGAAAGTTATACTTTCGCTCCGGTGGAATGCTGGCATTCTGCTGTTAATAATTAGATAGTCATTCTTTGACACCGATTCACGCTACAGTATTTTGGTGCCCCGCGCGAGGCAACGAAACAAGCTGTTAATTACGTAAAAAAGGTTGATTTAAACACTGTTAAATTAAGTTTTTGAAATTATTAAGGGTCCCAGTTGATACTGGACCGAAGTTACTGGTCTGTTGAATCTTATTTCTCTTTGTAGAACTTTTTAAAAGTGATCACTGTCTCTGCATGTTGTCAAATCTTGGATTTGCATTTGCATTTATTTAATTAAATAGGCCTAGAGTCGGCCCCAGCGTTGTCACGAATATCTGAAGCGTCTGGGCGTCCACTCAATCTCCGTGTTGAAATATTGACGTAGCTAATCAGTGTTTTAACGAGCCGTACCAACGCGGCTGGAGAATTATTCTCTGCGCACGTTTAAACTGCGTTAGAAAGGAGTGAAAACCAGTCACTGTACTTTTGTGTTGGGTGTGTTGTACAAACTCGTTTACTCAGATCCACAACCGTGAGGTGTGGAGTTTGTGGTGTTAAGCTGTAGAGTCTATGACAGGCTGAGTTAAAGCTTATTTCACCCGGAGCTTGATTCTTGGAGAGCGCCAGGATCGCCATTTTGAATTGTGGGCGTGAACTTTCGGAGGCCAGTCCGGAGTTGCATGCGTCATAGCTCCCCCTCCTGTGACGGAGTCAGCAGTAGCATTGCTAAGCTAACTAGCAGCAAACGCTAGCCAAAGCTAATGTTACTTTATTTTACTGGTTTTGCTTTTGCTTCAGTTCTAACTGCTGTTGCTTGCTGCTAAAGCGAATCAAAGCTAAACTTTTACACCAAGCTGTGCTTGTTTTCTGCCGTTTTGCTTCCTGTATTTAAGAGTTACTGCCAAGTAACACATTTTTTGTTGCTTTAAATCATTTTTAATGGATAGAGCTATCATCTTTAAACTCTACTAGCACTTTAAAGCCAATTGCGCCCTCTTGTGACCAATACATGATACTGTTCTAAGCAAAAATTCTAAATTCTGTGGTGCTAAATCAGAGTAACTAAATTACTATTGTAATTAAATCACCTTAGAGTTGTTTTATTAAATTGTGGTAACTTTTAAGTTATTTAATAATTTTATCAATCTAAATATAGAAACAGTTGTGAATTATAATTGCACTTTTGGTTTCTTTATTGACTTTGTCTCTTGATTAAGCAAACAACTCTGCCCTAAGCCTTTGTTATTTTATCCACTTTTAGGATTTTCATTTGATAAGACATTGTCTTGATTAAATAGGACAATCATAAACAACCTTTGATTTTCTTTAATTAAGATAACTTGTCTTTGGTTTAATTTAAGTTCAAAGTACAGATTCAGATTAATTCATTAAAGCAGGAATTGTCTTGAGTAACCAATATTTTGATTTTAATTAGCTTTTCAGCTTATTAATTGGGTGAAGACTTTAAGGTACAACCTACTTGTTCTTGATCCTTTTCAAACAATCAACAATATTTATTGTGTTAGACTGATTAAGTAAATAAACTTTATTGGTGTAAAGCAATTATTTTATTTAATCAATTTCACAATTGTTGGCACACAAAATTCAAAATTCAACTTAACTTATCACTCTACTCATTAGGATTCTAAATCCTTTCCAAACAATTAACAACAATCACTTTGTCGATTAATTAATTGAATAAACTTTTTGGTGTTAACTAATTGTTTTATTTAATCAATTTCTCAGTCAATTGTACACAAACTTTAAAAGGCTACGTGGTCTATAACTTTGTATACTTTAAATCTTTTGCAGAGCAATTAACAGTAGCTTGATTTATTAATCAAAATAAGCTTTATTTGTGTAAACAATTATTTAATTACATCAGTTTTAAATAATTCTACACAATCAACAATTTACAACAAAATCTGTACTCCCACAGATTCTAGTTCGTTACAGACAATTAAAAGTTTTTTCATTTCCTTTTTATTATTGTTGTTTTGTGCAATTTCCACAGCTGAACCTGAAATCGTTCATGAAGTCAACTTGCACATTACATCTAGTTGTTCTAGAAATTGTTATTCTGAACTAATAGATAGCCTTAAAAGCTATTCTTTGAACAAAATCATCAATTTCTAGTTATCAACACCACTACAGGGCTTAATCTAAAAATGGCTAAAATTCTAGGAAACTTGAAAACCTTGGAACAATTTGTGAACTACATGACTAAGGATCTAATTCCAGGATTCGCAGACACAGTCAGAAATGCTAAACTTGAAAAACTTAACAACACGGCAGAACTTATGAGTGAAGCTGAGAGCCAAACTCTAAAAAATAAATCCCTAACCGAAATGTTAGGTGGCATGTTTTTAAATTTGGTGGCACAGACTAGCCGTGAGCTAACCAGTCTGAAAACACAACTCAGTAACACCGAGTCTCATTTACAAGCAGTTGAGGCTTGTTGTGTTGATGCCGTGACCCGGCAGAAAAATGCAGAAGTGCGTCTTGCTGATGTGTCACTGGAATTACTCCAAACACAAGCACAGGTAGCTGAGCTGACAGCAGAACCTGATCCAAAAGACGTGTCGCTTCTTGACAATTTTGCAGTCTTAAAAGCCAAAAATGAAGAGCTAACCCAAGCTCTTGCTTCAAGTAAACAAGCTTCCCTTGAACAGGGAAGAGAACTGCACAGAGCCACCACCGAACTTGTGGAACTCAAAAAAGAGCTGAATGCAGTCGCCGATCGACCCCCTGGGGATCAATGGCTCAAAGTCAACGCTGACTACCAGAGAGCCCAACACTTGCTACGGCAAGCATCAGACAACACTCAGAAACTCACTAACAGAATAGATGAGTTGAAAAAGGAGCGCTCTTTTGAGAGAGAGAGAGCCTACGACTTAGAAAGTCGACTAACGATACTTAAGGAGGAATGTCATCACCTCCAGCAGCGCCATAAGGAGCAAGAGGATGAGTTGGCCGACACCAAGCAGGAACTTCAACGAGCTCGACAGCTCAACAAGAAATATCTTGATAACACCTTCGAGTCTCTTGGTTCGTACAGTCCTGATCAGAATCTTCTGCGAGTGAGCCCACAAGGACTATTTAAGACACCCCCAGTGGTTGGTCCTGAGCCCACCTTGGGCAAAGCTCAAGTAACAGCTGCAACCTCCTCTTATGCGCTTCCACAAACAGGTGCATCCCTTCCTTATACCACCTTTCCTCATGTGGCTCAACAAACAGCTGTAACTTCGCTTTATGCTCCTTACCAGGCAGATACACCTCATCCTTATGCTGTCCCACAAACAACAGCATCCCTTCTTTCAGCTTCCCCACAGGTAGCTGTACCCCTTTCTTATGCCAGTCCACAGAGAACTGCATCTTTCCCTCCTCCTAGCGGACAGCCAGGATTGTCCCTACAGGAACTGGATAAGATTGCTCGCAACATTCCGAGGTATGAACCGATACCTAACGGTACCCATGACACATCTGCATACCTCAGAGATATCAACTTTCACCTGAAAAGGTTCCCACATGCAACTACTGAGGATAAGATTTATCTCATCAAACTGACAGCCAGTCGAGAGGTAAGCAACTGGATCGAGCGACAATCCGCTCGTGTCCTAGATGACTACCAAGCACTGTGTCAAGCTTTGTCTCGTGAATTCGATGACTTCAATGCTCACACTGGTTTATCAGCCGCCTTGAACATCAAACAGGCCCGGAATGAACCACCTCAAGTGTATTATTGCCGTTTGCGCAAAGCATACTTCGGGTATCGAAACGAACCCGGCATGGAAGAAGAACAACACTTCAAGACACTCTTTGTGGAAAATCTCCACCCGAATACCAGTTACCACTTGGGTGTTTCAGCCTGTCCTCGCACGCTGAGCAGTGCACAGCTACGTGAGCTAGCTTCCAAGGGCTTTGCTAAGCAGAAAGCATCGTCCTCCAAAACCACAGAACCTGCCGTCTTTAATGTGACCCGTGCTGGCCCAACTTCAAAGCTTGAAAGAGGCCATCAAAGCGGTCCAGGTTCAGGTCATCAGTTGCCAGCCAAACCGCAACACAATTCTAGGGGATATGCTACCCCTACAAACCACAGAACCCGTCCATCACCAAGTGGTTCTCCCCAAAACTCACGTCGCTTTCGTGAGAAAACACAACCTCGGTGGGATTATAACTCTAATCCTCGCCGTAGCGACCGAGTCCCCAAGGCGAAGACAAACTTTCGCTCAAAACCAAACAACTTTGAAAAAGATGATCAAAAATCTTTTCCACAAGGGAAGCAACAGAAACCAAAGACCAAGTTGTGTAGCTCCCCAGAGAACAACATTGTCTTGACAGAAGAGATCCTTGATGCACTCCGAAAACTAACAACGGACAAAAAGCCAGATCAGTCTTTACGACTAGGTCGGAGTGGAAGCAGGGCTTCCAAAGCTGACCACCCTGACTATCAAACCACTCTACGCCAACAACCAGTAGGCTACACAGCACCCTCAGGAAAACCTCAACACCAGCCGCCTGAGCTAAGGGGGGAGGGTCAGAACTCAACCCAGCTTGACAGCTCCTCCGAGGTACCTGACAGCGCTGTTCCAGTGGTCCACAGGAACCCAACAGGTTCCACACGTCCATCCAACAAACAGCCGTTTCGACAGCTCCTAGGTGAACTCACTGAAAAGGGTGTGGCACATAGGTTCTACCTGACCACTACCCTTGAGCGAGTGATGGTTCACGAAGCACTTGTCGATACCGCAGCTGATATCACAGTCATGTCGACCTCCTTGTTCGAAGAACTTCAGAACATTGCGCAGGAAAAAGGTCGAACTCTTCGACTACAACGCTGTTCCATGAATGTCCAAGCTTTCTCTTTGTCAGACACACACTTAAATGCAGTGACTCTCTTACACTGGACAATTGGACCTATGAAACTGGTCCATCCTGTCTACGTGTCTCCAGTGGACTCTGTCCCACTTCTCATTGGTCAGGACCTGCTTGCACGCTTCATGCCACTGATTGACTACAGACAGCTCAAAATATGGGCACAAGTGCGTCGACCCCTGCCACTCTCAATGCCACAGCAGGCAGTGGTTCAGTGTTACACTGTCGACCAGAACATTTCGTCACCACAGCTTCTGCCAATCACTTGTTGTTCACAACCACACCCTTGGTTGGGGAAAGGGGGGTCAGAATCCTGTGAACCTGAAAAGTCCCCCAGAACTCATTTTCAGGACTCAGTTTTTCCCACCCAGCCCTCCCCATCAGTCCTTCGAGTGTCACATTTGGCATCCTCTGCCCAAGCAGCTGACGCCTCTTGTGCTACTCTTTCGTGTTCCTTACATTATGTGCCTACTTTGTCTCGTTCTACCTTCCATCAATTCATGTCTGTCACGCGCAAATGTTCTCTCGTCAAGGGCCATCGTGTTTCTGTCTCCAAGGAAAACACTTCGCCTAGGCTCGTGATTCCTCGTAGCCAAAGGGGGGTCAGACTAATGTACGCCCATGACTCACCTTGTGCAGGACATCATGAAATTAAGGCACACTACAACCCTCCAGGACTCAGTGAGGACCAACACGTCACTCACTAGAGTCAGGTTCAAAAACAAAAAAATGACAAAAGGGGGGTGGGGCTTTTCAATAAAGATCCATACTGTGATGCTCGACATTACTAGTGACTTTAATCAACACAAATTTAGTTGGGACTGACAATGTATAACGATTTTGTATTTCTTCTCTATTCCAAATGCAAAAAATTTTAAACTTTAATCTAATGCCTGTTTTGTGATCACCCAGCAAGCAACAGCTTTAATGTACTGGACCTAAAGAAGACCATGGAAATCAGTAGTTAATGTTATCTTCCCATTTCATTGTTAGGGAATGATGATGCTGCTGACTCTAACCTGGTGCTTGACCGCTGTAACTCTGTGACCAAAGAAAGTTCAGAAAAACTCTACAGCTTGGTTCCCTTGTTGGCCTGGGAACCTCTACTATTAATGCAGTCAGTTTATACAGCATTAAAACAAATAGAGGAACTACAAGCATAGTTTCCTATGATCACACAACGTGCAGAGATGGATTGCCAATTTTCAAATTACATGTGTAATTCTCAAAGGTACTTTTTCTTGAGTCCTCAACATCCAGTGTTGCCTTAAACCAGACCAGGCAAGCTGTGAATTTTTTTTCCTTTTTCAGTAGTACAACCTGACTATGCACACACTCAAATAGTCCCTGCTCATGTGTAATGTGCTGCAAGAAACTGGCTCCTCCATAGAAACCCAGCTATTGGTAGGATCTCTCCTTTCTCTATCTCTGAGCATCTTTACCAAAGCCCTGTTCCTTCCAAGTTCCCTTTAGTCTGTTCAAGCTCACTCTACTCTCACACTACACTATACACTGTATAGATGTAGATTAGTAGTTTTAGTACTCATCAGTACTCCAACGCTTTTTTTTGAACATGTACATTTATATGATCTTCTTTACTCAAGTTAGATTATATTTTTTTCTCTCTCTCTCTTCCTTTCCTCTCTCTTTGTTTTTGAGTTAGGCCAATACTTTTAAGTCTCTGTTAGCAAACCACTGTGAGTCTCAGAAAATTTTCAATCCAGGCATAGGTAATGGGTTAGAGGGGTACATTGACCATGTATACTGGTACATGCAATGTTGTTGTCACCTGGTTAACCTGCTCAACCTGCCAGCTGCCACGCCTTGGTTTGCCGTCCTGTCTCATTCCAGGAAGATGACCCAGATCGCCAAAAGGGGGGACTGTAACGTAAGTCAGGCTGGGACCTGGTTTCACAGCTCTGACCTAGTCTCCAACTTTAACCCCCCCAAGGAAGGAGAGGTAATAAAGCAAGTTTTGGAAAAACAGACCTCTGCGCTAAAGTGGTTTTCTCCCCAAGTCTGCCTCATCCCTTCCTCTGATGTTTGCAAGACTATAAAACATTAAGACATCGCTGTAAATTCGAAGACTTTTCGTTGACACCTGGCGGACATGTGAAACTGTACAGACATCCTTCTTTCAGGGAGAGGCTGGAGAGACCTCTCAGCCTCCACCTAGTATCTTGTGACCCTTGACCTTTCTCTCTGGGAACAGGAGAGAAGGAATGCCAGGAGAAGATCTGCTCCCCACCTTCTCCTCAAAGACAAAGACTCTTTGATTCACACAGTTGAGAACAACACAAAAATGATGTTTTTACACTAAGACTTACATGTACATCTTCACCTTTGCAAACATGTACTGTGTAATGACAATCATTGATAATGTGCGTGTGAAAACTGCTGTCTTCCCATTGTAACATCTTGATTTTTATTTTATTGGGTTCTTAAAGAGGAAAACCTATCATGTTTAGTCTTGATGTGAAGCTTAAATCATAAGAAATGTGATTTTGACTATTACATGTAGGAATCTCTTTACAGCTCAAAGTTATAGTTAGTTAGTGATCTCTGGGACAATCTGATCCACGTGCAGAAAGATGAGATGTGAAGGGGCGTCAGCCTAAAGTGACCTCACTGACTCGGCGGGAAAAGCTGAGTAAAACTCCACACCAGGACAAGAACTCCGGCTCTTTCTTCTACCCTCCTTCCAGGAGGCTAGGCTCTTGCTCTTTTCTCTTCACCCTTCTACACGAAGGCTCTGGCTCTTTCTTCTACCCTCCTTCCAGGAGGCTAGGCTCTCTTCTTCTACCCTTCTACACGAAGGCTCTTCTCTTTCCTCTTACTTCTTTCAGAAGGCTCTTCTCCTTCTACTCCTCAACTGGCAACGCACATGCCAACTCTAAGCTCATCACCGGCTCCAGACTCTACAGGCTGAGACGCAAGTCACCTCAGCCCGACTGCATCCAGTCATCTATCGGTGCCTGGGTCTCTCCCTGAGACACCCAGCTGATCGACGGGGAATTCCCCCTCATGCGCTGACGTCAGGAGACGAGCGCTGCTCACTGCTTTCCCTGCGGTGATTCAACTTTGGAACTCTGCCAAAGTTTCAACCCGAAGCCCGGCATCATCGCCGTTGTTCCAGCCGCTACTGCCGCTGTGAGAATCGACTCTACGGACTCAACTCATCGGACATCACCTCCGTGACGCTCAGATGACCTGCAGCAGGCCTCCAGCCTCTCCATCACCCCTCAACGGACATCCGCAGACATCTGCAGCGGGACCCAGCCACCTCTGTCGCCCCCTCCACTCTCACCATCGGCCTCAGAACTTGTGTAAGACAATCTTGCATTCACTGGTATATCGTGGTCAATGCCCCAGAGATCTTGGGTGGGTTAGTTAGTTTATGCGGGTTGGTTTATGTCATTTTTATTCCATTTATTCCGGTTTTTATGATCAGTTTCACTTTCTATTCCTCATTGCATTTATCCTTTTATATCTTTCACATGTTCATTTATTCATGCACATTTTCCTCCTTTTAGTTAGTAAATAAACTTTTCATATATAAAGAAATTGCTTTCTGTCTTTGTGTGGTTGAAATTAACGGCCTCTGTACACCGTTCAAAAGAATTCACGTTTGATGTAGCGGCCTTTTGATATAGAGACCTGATAATTAATAATTCTATGAATTATTAAATCACAAATTCTTACAGTAAACCTTTCTAGAGTTTCCCTGTTTTCTCCAAAACTGGGTGGTGCCCCGACTCAAATTTAAACTCGCATATTGTAAGTTTAAATGTCTTTTGAAAGTTATACTTTCGCTCCGGTGGAATGCTGGCATTCTGCTGTTAATAATTAGATAGTCATTCTTTGACACCGATTCACGCTACAGTGTTATTGTGGTTTAGCAAACCTTAGTACTCCCATCAGCCTTTCATTGAATGTAATCTTGAGTGAGAATCACAAGAACCCTGGACAGTTTGTTTACATAGATATGTCTCTTTCACCAGTTGTCATTTTATTTGTTTTGTAAGAGAACATCGGCTTTATTAGGGACAGGTAGCCTACATATTCTACGAGTCTGGTGGTGAAAGGGTTAAACTGTATTGTCCATGGTGCGGAACCCTCCACTGACTTGCCCCTTTGAATAGAGTCCACAATGATTAGGATCAACAGCGGCTATGTGATGATGCAGGAGGGGGCCTGTGATTGGGGGGTGCTGGTTTCTTGACCAGTGGAGTGATACCTCACTGTCTATGGATGGGTGACACCTCACCCCGACACAGCCTCCTTCAGCCTGTAGAGAGGGGTGGCCTGATTGCTTGGTTTGCCATGCCAAGCATGTCCAACCTGTTAGCCAGCAGGAGCTCCAGATATGGCGAGAAGGTAACATCAAGTTTCTTCTAGAGACTGGGCTTTTCACGCATCTCTTTCCTGATCAGTTCCAAGGGGAGAGGGAACCCAACCAGGCTGCCAGGACTATGGCTGTTTTCCAAACTGCCCACTGAATGGGCTGAATTTCAGATAAAATAGTAGACACTGCTAGAGTAGTAGGTGGTTTTTAAAAACAGCCTATGTCTGCCATTGTGATGGACTGTCAAGCATTGCTCTGTCCATGATGGTCCATTGCTGGGTTTGGGTCATTGCGGAGCTTCTTGGGGCCTTGGATTGAGCCCTGAGTTAGAGCCAGGGATCCTCAGGAGCTCCTACTGGATCAGGCGCAGGTGGAGCTCATCGGCAAAGGAAGGGGATGGTTCAAGGCTGAAAAGGATTGTGTCCAAGTTTGTCTCTGAGGTCTTGGCTGTGGAGAGTTGAAATTCTTTCCTCCGCCAGAGGCAGTCCAGTGAGTGGAGCTAATGTTCCTCTGCATGTCTGCATATATCAGTCTCCATCAGAAAAACCTCAGAAATATGTTTGTGCTTTAACTGAACAGGATTCGCTCTGGACATGAGGCTGCATCTGCTGAGCAGATCAAGAAAACAACGGAGAAGCTTTCAAAGAGAAAACACTACAGGAGGAAAAGCAATCGGTCCTCCAGCTCTGAGAGTGGGAGGTGGGCGGCTGAGTGGGAGAGTGATGGTGTCTCTTACAGTACAGTTTTAACACAAGCTTTACATCAGAGCAAATAAACAGCGTGCAGAAGTATCAAACTGCTGAACCCTTCAGTGTTCTAAAGTTTCTCTTCAACGCCTCGTATCAGCCTAGCAGACATTTACAGCCTGTGTAACTCTGAGGACAGCATTAAACAGTCCTTTAAGGCCTGTTTTATATTGTGAATCTATTACAGTGAACTCCTCACAGCCATCACATTGTAGAAGTTATATCATCATATGACCTGAAACTCTCGGACAAAGTTCTTCACTTTGTCAAACTTAGTAGAGCAAGTAAACATGAACCCTAGAGCAGTGTTTTTATGTCAGTGGGGCTTTGGTTTCTGTTGTTAGCACAGGTAGCATCATCACCTACAGCAGGCTTCATGCAGGAATGGTGGAAAAATCAAACATTAAAAAGAAAAAAAAATCTTATCGTTGTACTGTTACACTCAGTGTGACTCCTGTCTCATACTGGAATTCACAGCCATGGAAACTCTCTGACATCTGACCCTCTAAGGAACAGGCCCAATTTGGGACAGGATTTAATGTCCAAATTGTGAAACTGAAAAGAGACAAAAAGTACAGAAAGCATCAATTAACAACCCATACAAAACAGGTTTTCATTCAAACAAGTTGATGTGTAATGATGGAGATGGTAGATCTAGTATAGTCCTGCAGTACTACTACAAGGGGATGTGAGGGGATGGCTGAGGACATGGTGGAGCAACTGAGGAGGGATATTGACGCGTGTGAGTGCTTTTCCCTCCAATTTGACGAGTCGACTGATACGGTGGACACGGCACAATTGTGTTTTCACCAGGATGGTTTTTGAGGACATGAAGAGCTACTCACCATTTTGCCATTAAAAGGACACACCAGAGGTGAAGACATTTTTAATGCTTTCATGGGATTTTGTTAGCGTGACAAAATTGCCCCTCTTCAAGTTGATCTCCATCACAACTGATGGAGTGCCTGCTATGATTGGCCACTCCAACGGGTTTATTGCACTGTGCAAAGACAGTGAATCTTTCCCGGTTATCTTAAATTATCATTGTATACTTCAGTATACGATATGAAAGAAGTGATGGATGTCACAATGAAGCTTGTGTGTTCAGTTCGGGCCAGGAGTCTACAGAGAAGGCTTTTCCATGCTCACTGGGAGGACAACGATGCTGACCACACAGACCTGCTTCTTCACATGGATGGTGGTTAAGCAGAGGTAAATTTTTGGCCAGATTTTTGGACCTGTTGCCTGAAATCAAGGACTTCATGAAGCTTTCAAAACATGTGGATCAACATAGAAAGCTAGAGGACCGCGACTGGCTTTTAGATTTAGCTTTCCTCACTGATCTCACTGCCGAGCTCAATGTATTGAATTTAGAGCTGCAGGATAAGGTCGACATGATGTGGTCGACATGATTAGTTCAGTGAACATGTTTAAAAGCAAGCTACAGCTGAAGTCAAGTAGGCTGCAGCGTGGGAACCTGTGCAACTTCCCTCACATGCAAGCAGAACTACAGCGTCAAGGTAAAAGTGTGACACAGCTTGACAGTGCACGTTATGAGGAGCATATTCAGAGCATCTTTATGGAGTCTGAGAGGCGTTTAAAGGACTTTGCATCCATTGAGCCTGTAGCCAGCTTTATGTGTTATCCATTTGGTGCAAGTATTGAAGTTGATGACATTGCTGCCACAGTCAAATCACTTTTTGACTTGGAAAACTCAGCTCTTAAAGATGAAATTCTGACATTACAAAATGACATGGAGATCAAGGCCAGATCAACATCCACTCAACCTGGAGAGCATGTAGTGTTCTGGAAACTACTGGTGGATGAGAAGTATCCCAATCTAAGGAGATGTGCCTTGAACCTGACAGCGCTCTTTGGATCAACTTATTTGTGCAAGTGCTTTCTTGCACATGAAAATCATCAAGTCCAAGTACAGATCAACAATGACTGATGACCACCTTGCAGCCTGCCTTCGCCTTGAAACCAGCTGCTACACACTAGACTATGAGTAGCTAGCCTCCTCCTCCCAGTGCCAGGTCTCTCAAGGAAGTGATTTCCTTTTTATCACTTTGTATCTGTTTTCTATTCTGTGGTGTGTGTGTGTGTGTGTGTGTGTGTGTGTGTGTGTGTGTGTGTGTGTGTGTGTGTGTGTGTGTTAAAGAGTACAACAGTGCACAATGCAGCCCAGCAATGTGTGAGAGGAATGCAACAATGAATTTTGGAATTGAATGTGATGTCCAGTGGTTTAAAAAAGGGTTGTGAGGTCAGTTATTGCAGACTGGAGATGATGTGTGTGGGTTTGCGTTGTTGACATTGGACTGGTAGATCTCGGAAGGTTGCCTACTTACAAAGTAGTTCTTGGGTCAGAAAAGGTTGGGCACCCCTGACTTAAAGTTTAGACACTGTTAAGTGTTGACTTTATAATGTGATGATTCAGTTTCATGTTAATTCTTGACAATTCAGTATCACGTTAAAACATAATACTGATCACATAAGAATGTATTACTGATGATACTGATTTTTTTTGTTAAGTATTTCTGGCGTAGGAGGAAAAAGCTTCCATACATTTGTGATACACCGCCCCCTGCAGTTTGGGAACAGACACGGCACAGAATGTTAAAGGTATAATAGCAGCACACATCTTATTGCCGTGTGTCATGTTTGTGCGGAAAGCATCACTCAGTCTTAAGTGTTCTTATTTCCTTTTTGTTTAGTGTTTCTATGTGTTTTTAAGTCTTTTTAAAGCATGCAGTGATTTTATGTTCTTTGTGTTTTCACACATTTCCTTTCAATTGCTTGTGGCAGTGGTATGCAGAAGTGGTTATCTCCAGCTTTGGAGCTTACTGAATCTAAAGCTGAGATAATAAGTAACATTATGTAAATGATACCTGTTCCAGTAACAAACCCAGACATAACCCGGCTGTCTGTTTCCACAGTCTCCTCTCTCATAAGGCATCTGTCTGATCCTCCTGGTACTTTCCTGCATACTGAATTCATCCCCAGCTGAATATCTGGATCCTCTCAAACAAGATCCTGCACAGTTGACTGAGCAGATAAGCAGCTGAATAACCCTGTAAATCTGTGTGTTCTCTTCACTCTGCATGAGCGGGCAGACAGCTGCAGTAATGGAAACCTCCACTTGTGTCCTGGACCTAATGGGACGCCTCCGACTGGATTCAGCCTGTGATTCGTTAGCCTGCGGGTGTTCATGCAATCTGCACTACTGTACTGATTCCTCCACTTTTGTTGGTAGGAAAAGAATGAGGAGGGCAGTAATGAGTTTTATATTAATATAACTATCAGAGCCAGTGAGGAAGATTGCACTATTAGTCTAAGGTGATGAGGTCTGTGCACTGGCAGGAGCTTTAATGGCAAGAGGAGGGGTCGTAAAGAAAGTGGATTAAATAAAGCAGAGGGAATTGGTACACATAGTTGTCATTGATTCCCACCAATAACCACCATTGGGCAATAAGGCCGATCTGTCCCACTTCTAATGAGGTTTTGTGTATTTGGCCTTGATAAAGTCTTGGTGTTGTGTCCTGCAGCCTGCAGCTGTGACCAGCTGGACTGCAGAGAAGTGGCTGTGTTTGGAAATAAAGCCCTCTGTGCGCCTCAGGAAATTTGATTTCTCACCCTGAGACAGCGTATTATTTTTGATTACACTGATGTATGCGCTGATGTCATCTGCCTTTATGGGAGGAGGACAGAGATTCAGTCGATCCGTGCCTGTGTAAATCAAATATCCTTCGAAAGAGCCGGAGCTGAGAGAAAATATTCAGTGTGGTGATATTTTAACAACAGTTCCTTCATCTTGGTGTAATGCATGAAATGTGGCTCTTTATGAAAATATGTTTACATCTCTGGATCTAAACAGGAAGAATGAAATGTTGACATAGATTAAGAGCCTGCAGATGAGCCGACACCCACACATTTAACATCTACATCAATATTTTAAAAAGGGAGCAGCCACTCCTGCTTTAAGGCCTTTAATGCCTCTTGACTGTAATGTGAGGTCTGAAAAGTGTGATTTTTTTTACAATTCGAGCATCTACATCTGCATGGTGACGCCATGATTAGTGCTGCTGCCTCGCAGCCATAAAGTCCATCCATCCATTTTCCTAACCCCTTATTCTGTTCAGGGTCGGGGGTGGCTGGAGCCTATCCCAGCTGTCATTGGGCGAGAGGCGGGGCCCACCCTGGACTGGTCGCCAACCAATCACAGGGCTGACACAGAGACAGACAACCATTCACTCACACACTCACACCTACGGACAGTTTAGAGTGACCAATTAACCTGATGAGCATGTTTTTGGACTGTGGGAGAAAGCTGGAGAGCTGGAGAGAACCCACACATAAATGGGGCGAACATGCAAACTCCACACAGAAAGGCCCACCGGCCGAAGTGGGGATTTGAACCTGTGACCTTCTTGCTGTGCAGCCCAGCCATAAAGTCTCAAGTTCAAATCCTGGTTCAGAATGTAGTACCTGTCTCTTGAAGGCGGCTTCTGGGCCCAACGTCTCTTGCAGGTGGGGTCTGGATGGACCCAGAGTGTGGACAGTAAGAATAGGAAGGCTGGAGCTGAAAAAAAGAGAAATGACAAAAGAAAAGCATTACTCTCTGATGTGACCTCATGTACCAATCTTAATAAAAAATTCTATCAAGACGAGCTTTTGGGAAAAAAAAGAAACTCCAGATGGAGAGGCTGAAATGGTTGAAATAAGATGTAAAACAAAAAACAATGCTGCCCGCAAACTACCGTGGAAGTTTAAGATTGCGTATCGTTATAATACAATGATATGTGGTATATGATTTAAATAACGTATGATGCGCTACAGAACTGAACAGGTAAACCTCTCTGTCTGTGGCCCCTCAGCAGCAGTAACACAGGAGGAGAAGTAAGACTGGTTTACAGAACTTTACACAGTTTGAGAATGTTGTCACAACAGCTGGTTCGTTTACATTGTATCTGACGAAAATCAGCTGATATTAGGTTGACCAAAACTAGACTGAGACTAAAACTCTTATGGTATTTGGTTGACTAAAACTAAAATATGACTAAAACTAAAAGTTGTGTTAATCAATAGACTCAGACTGAATCAGAATGTGCTGTCAGAGTTAACACTGGTCAGTGCGTGAAAGGTTGTCTGTCTCCACGTGTCACCCCTGTGATTGACACTCTGCCTCCCGCTGGGATTGGCTCCTGACACCCTGGACTCTGAACAGGATCAAAACACATCATAGTAGCAGTTGTATTTTTCCTAACCTCGGTCATATTAACTCAACTCAAACGAAAGAACCAGGGCAGTAGCCAGGATTTTGGAATAGGTGAGGTCCATGATCCAAAAAATGTTTTGATGTTTTTTTTTTTTTTTTGGCTACAAGTCACACTATATGTTACTGTTTGAATATATTTTAATTATGTCAAATTAGCATTTTCAAAAAAAAAAAAAAAGGATATTTAAAAAAAAACAAAAAACAAATCAACTTTTTACATCCAAGGCTAGCTGAATCCTCCTGTAATCAGAGGCATCCCACCGTCGAAGGATATCCTGCCAGTTCACCTCCACCGCCAGGCCTGTCAGTCTGTCGTTGGACAGAGTAGATCTAAGCCATGTCTTAAGTCTTCTCATGGCTGAGAATGACCTCTCACAGGCACAAGTCGTCACTTGCAACTCTCCTCTGTGTGCCTCTGCTCCCCTTCCATCTGTGAATGACTCTCCTCTCTGTGCTCCACCTTACTTTCCCTATTCTTTCTTCCACACCCCTTGGTTTCATTTTCCTCTTTGTCAATTTCTTTCTTTTTCTTTGCCAGAAATGCATTCAGTGTATTCTCTTTTAATCTCTTGGACATGTTTGCCCTGCTCTCTGTGACTTGCTTTCTTTGAAATGGGTATATAAAATTAATATGAGCTAAAAACAAAGCATGCGACACGTGACACGAGGTTCTCCAGTAGTCGCATCATTGTGACGCATGCTGGGCTGGCTGATGAGCCAGGCGCTCATAAAAAAAAAAAAAAAAAAAAAAAAAAAGGAAATAAAAAAAAAGCGCCTGGCACGCTCTTCGCTGTAGATGAAAGTAATTAAACTGGCTTTGCTGGCTTTGTTCAGATGATATGACCGGCCGAACTAGTGCCGAATTATCTAAAAAGTTATATATTGTGGTCGCCTAGATGTAGATAGGTGGGGATGTGGTCTACAAAGTGCTAATAATAAAAAGACTCTAGTTTTTGAATGGGGTTTGGCCCGCTGCCAAGCGCGTCACAAGGCGCATTTGCGGGTATGTGCATCCGCTGATCAAACAGCTGTTCACCGCAACAGGCACACAGACACAAACAGAACACAAAGCCCATGGACTTTTACCACTCCTGATACTCCTGATACCTGTGAAAAGCACACCCAGCAGACAACAGGGGGCAACATTGGACTGGACTGGTCCCCCTGGTTCATGCATTCCACCGTAGTCTGCGGAGAAACACAAACACAAACACAGACCCAGTGTGTAATACCACTTTCCTGTTAAAGATATTTCTGTGCCATAAAACAGGAATGATGACCCTCTGACAGCTGTCACCACTCTTGACCCATTCACGTTGAGCTGAACCAAATATTTATCATCAAGCATTAAAAAAAGACATTATATTAATAGTCATACAGAAGGAACTTTTTCAAGAGTGAAAGTTGAAGATAAATCAGTTACCCTAATCTGGGCCCAGTGATTGAAAACAAGGATTAACAACAATCCAAAAATGTGGTAGAGGGGTCCACAGACTCCTCTGGTCTTAAGCCTGGAGTGTAGAATGATGAGTAAACCCTGATCAGGTGACTCCAGAGCCTGTCTTGTCTCTTTGATTCTGTCCATGCAGCACAGAAACAGACAACTCATGATGCTCATTTCAACACCAACTCTGTAAATAACTGCCAGCGTTTGGTTTGATGTCACTGTAATACAAACTGAGTTCCTATCTGGCCTGTGTGTTCTGACTGGCTTCCCGCCTGTATGGGTAAGATTTACTCCCACAATGCCCTGGGGTAAATATTTGTTTAAAGCGCAAGCCAGCAATTCAGAGCTCGTATCGGTGGTAGAGCCCTCATCACTGATTGAAATGCTTACCCAGCCGGTAATTGCAGGCAACAAGCACTATCTTTGAAGCACCATAATGACGGTTTAGCATATTTTAAGACTTTGCATATTTTAAGCTGTACAGCTAAATAACGTGTACCATGAGAGCTGGTCGTATTCTGACGCTCTAACACTGGGACTCTTGGCAATAAAAACCATGCACTGTTTACTGTTGTTTTGTTTCGGCCCACCACCTTCTGGCGTCCATCTGCAGACTCCAACTACCAGCTCATCACATCCAAAATTATTGCTCAGAGAGGAGCTTCCTGACCACAAGTACCAAGACATTAGAGTTCTTGAAACTTCTCCTCAAGGCACCGAATAGTTCCCGGGGCCTTTGTTGTCTTTGTTTTCACTACAACAAAATATCAGACGAGTGAGGTACGATGAAAGTAGCTGCACTACACCAAGAGTCCAGTAGGAGGCAGTAAGGAAAACACCACACTACAAGAAGCAGACAGACAGGCCAGCAGGCTAGCGTGGACATTTGCACCACTGGATGAACACATGAAGAGACAAGAACCACTGACAAAAGCAGTTATTTAAGGTTGAATGCTTTGTTTTCGAAATGTCTGTAGATTAAGATAAGGTACGTATTTGATGAGGACATCTTGACATATTGATAAAAAAAAAAAAACTAAACTCATATCCATTCCTGAGGACTCCCATAGTGTTTCAGAAGATGTTGTAAATAAGGGTTGTCATGACCTGGCCTGACAAAATACAGGAACACATGGACTTCAACAATTTTTAAATGTTTCATGGTACCACTGACAAATGCAAAAACACCAGACATCTTTAGCCCAGAAATGGTGCAACACAGAGGACGGACACCTCAATGCTACCAGTGAGACTACAGACTGGAATTTAAATAGCCTGCACCTGGGAGATCGCCCGCATCTGCTCCATAGACTGTGAAAAATAAATAAATAAATACATAATTTTTAAAAAATGGACGTCATCTTGCTGGGCTCAAAGTGAAGTTGCCACAAAGACTGCTCCCCCTGGTGGCTGGCTGCAGTATAAGTCAAAAACCCGGCTCTCCAGTCATTCCAGATCTGCTGTGGTCAAACTTTAAAGAATTATTACAGCTCGTAGAAATGTTTCTCACATCCGGTTCTTGTGGTGATTTGAAGATAACATTTGGCCGCCTTGTATTCAAGTCCTCTTTTTCTGAAAAGTTTTTTCAGTAGTTACACAAAGTTAAAAACAAGGTTTTACATCTTGTTTAGTGATGATTGACAGCTGCCGTTCTTGTGCATTATTTGTAAAATATGTAGGGAGGTAGAGTCAATACGTGGTTAAAAAAAATATATTATTATTTTCATCACCCAGCTCCACTCAGTTTCTTCCAGAATCCCTCACAGTCTCTACTGGGCAGACTCTGGCTGAACAACTGCTCCAATAACAGCACCTGTGACAGGGGTATTTTAGCTTCATAACCAGACAATGATAAATGGCGGAACCACACTGTCCACTCTTTATACAGTCTATGGTCTGCCCACGTGTATACACATCATTTTTTTAACAACACATCTAAATATCACCCTGGATCATTTTCAGTAAGTACAAGAAACAGACCTGATACTTAAGCTGTGTTTCCACGAGCAGACCAGTTTGGTTCATCTTGGTACGGCGCACATTTTGTGGCGTTTTCACTGACTTATTGCGGGACAGGTCCCCAAATAACTTAGACGAGCTGTCCCACTTTTTGGGACCCTTTCGTATGGGTGCCAGACTGAACAGATTCGCTTTCGGAAGGTGGAGCAACAACACTGCAGATCGTTGATTGGTCGAAAGAATCACTGACAGTGCGACAGCAGCTGTATTTCTCCTGGCGGCACACAGACTTTCCTGAAACAAAGCTTAATTGTTCTTTGTATCAAAGAGCTGCATGCCAATCACAGAGAAGGAAATGCTGCATGTCTTCTATCTGTGCTCTTTGTTTACTGTGTTGCATTTTTCTTCTTAGTTGGATTTATTAGCGGGGTAAACTGTGTCATGCTGCCTCGGTGTCACGCTATTATTTAACAGCTAGGGTTTATGGCATCTGACTTACATGCCACCTACCACGAAAGGGCACAGCTTGTTGTGGAAACACAAACGGGATCAGGCTTAAACCAAACTGTGCCAAACTGTACTGAACTGAACCGCACTGCTTGGTGAAAATGCAGATTTTTACTCTTTGTGGTCACTAAAGCCATTCTCAGGTAGCTTTTCAAACCGCCAGCATTGTGTTCTGCTTGGCGTTGTTGTGCTTCATTTGAGGTCAGCTCCGACAGTAGCTTATGAATTGAGCCACAGCGCCACTTGTTGGTCAGGAAATAAACCACCCATTCTGTGTCAAAATCTTCAGCTTCACCACCAGTGCAAAAATTTGTGCCAACAGTCATACGAGGATTTTTTTTTTTTTTTGTACTCGCAAGAAAGAAAAAACTTGTACTCAAAGGAAATACTTTTACGTACTTGTAGATGTGTCACAAAAAGGTTTTTTGTCTTTTAAAGATATTTTATTGTTCTTATAAATACAGTCCTCAAAGGAAAAAGATGTTTTTGTTTATTTTTCTGCAAAGCACACATTCTTTGCACATGAATAGGATTGTCGTGTTAAAATGCATCCTCTTTGTCAAGTTTTGGCAGGAATTGAGCTCCATAAAGGCGTGCAATGCAGAACTTTTTAACGTGGTAAGGACCGCACAAGGCTGCAAAATGTCATCACCCATCAGCACTCCACCTCACAGACATGTCACACATAATTCAGGCCTAGGACAGAGACTATTCATGGGTTTCATCTGACGTCACAGAGCATTTATATCTTCACAACAGTTAAAATGAGCTCCATGGTGTGCTCTGAAAGTTGATAAGACTCAAACGTTGGTAAGTCTAACATGAGGGGGCAGCTTGTTCCACATTTAGGGGACCAGAGAGGACAGCCTGGTTTCAGTCTGCTCTTGGGGACTTAAAGAAGCAGCAAATCAGCAGACCTCAGAGTTCTTGAAGGGCTGTGAATGGGGTCAGAGATGTGCTGCAGTGCTGCTCTGTTTAGAGATTTAAAGACAAACAATGAAATCTTTAATAGAATCCTAAAATGAGAAGGGAGCCAGTGGAGGGAGGCCAGGAGGAAGGTAATGTGCTCTCACTTCCCACGAGCTGAGCAGCAGCATTTTGATCCAACTGTGGTCACACAATAGAGGCCTGGTTTAAAACAACTTCAGGCACAACACAGGTGAATTAGACGAGTGGGTATAGATTGAAAATAAGGTACAAACAGAAATTAGCTACAGAATTAATCTGCTTACCTTGTTTTTAATTCCTGTCAGTAATGACACCAAGATTAGAGGATGGGGAACCCAGGTTTAAAGAGGGCATTATGGGCAGCACTGGGTCATCACACGGGTTAAAGGTCCATGAACTATCTACACTCAAAAAAGGCACTTAACAGGTCTTTGGATTGACTTAAATAAAATGAGTTTATGTAGCATAATAAGATCACGCTCCTTATGGGAATATGATAAAATCTTGCGGATGAAACGTGTTAAAGAACTTAAAAAAAAAAAAAAAAAAAAAAACTCTTTGGATGAACTCAATTAAATTGTGTGCAGGATTTCCGTCCAATAAATAATTGTAGCCCCAACTTAAAATTAATTAATTCATGCAATTTAACAAAAATTAGTTGGTCCAACTTATTTATAACAAATAAAGTCAAGATGAAATTTTTGTAGAAATAAAGTGAAATTGATTTACATTTGTCCAGCTCAAACAAATGTAAAATGTAAATTTTAATATGCTAAAAAAAAAAAAAAAAAAAAAAAAGATTTTCTCCAATGTAAATCATTTTCATTTAGTAAGTACAATAATTTCATTTTGACTCATATTTATTTTTTGTTGTTTTATTGTATTTCATTTTTTCCTGGAATAGACAAACTTATTTATTATTTTTGGGAAGGTCGTAGTTTTTTTTTCAATCATCGAGCTGATTGGAGAGCCATGGTGTCAAGAATTTATTGGTAAGCTACTTGAAGATTTTTCAAAAACTTTACCAATGCTTAATACCTGGGAGAGATCTCACATGACGACAAAAACAGCTGGACCGACCAGTGACCAGTCCACCTTTAAAAAGGCCTCTCACAGTCAAATGTGCAGTGCCTTCAAACGTGGTGGATCTCCTCTTCCTGCCACTGGGATTATGGGATGTGTTACAGGATGTGTCTAGAAACATGTGTTGTTGACATTTATCAACAAGTTTGTCCTTCATCGCTGATGTCCATTCAACTTTATTGTAAAGAAAGGGCATTCGGTTTCCAATAATTCAAACATGGATATGAAGTAACAATGCTGGATGTTCAGACTGAGCGTGTGCAGATTTTCAATCCTCCACATATTCATATGTTGTAGACACTCTTGAATCTATCTGTAAAATACTGAAAACCAAACAGGGTGAAGGCGGTTTGAGGAGCAGGGAGTTTTAAAGAGACAGCAGCTAAAACGTGTTTCGGACGGAGGCTGAAATCAGAATTTTCTAAAACACCAGGGAGAGAAAAATAAGGACTTTTTAAAACAATCGAAAGCTGATCTTCGTTTGAGCAGATAAGGAAGTAAAATCCCCCTAACAGTCCTTCCTCCAGAGGAGAATCATACAAATCATCTGTAGAAGCATTAAAAAAAACCCAAACCAGGACAGGAGCTATGAAAGGCTTTGGATATTTTAACCTTTATACAGACACCTTAACTTGTATAGCTCACAGTTTACTACACCAACAAAAACAGAGGATGCTTCACATTGATTGGTTAAGAAGCAGCTTCACAAAAGACCATTAAATCCTTCACATACAGGAAGACTGTGCAGAAAATGATGTAGAAAATGACCAACATTATGTTGAGCTGCTAAAGGCTCATAATGAGCACATTATATTATAGATAATTCAGTGAAAATGAATATATTTAATGATACAACAATGGTTTCACTCAGTGCTGTGATTCATTTCTCTGTCAGTTTACCACAGAAGTTTGATAATTTAGAAGTCTCTGACATGGATTCAGGAGAGCTCCAACTGGAAAGTGAGCAGGCAGGTTGGTGTGGAGCAATGGAGCAATTCTCTTCATTTAAATACCATTCCATTTTCCACTGCTTATCCGGGTCCAGGTCATGGGGGCAGCAGTGCCATCAGCGAAGACCAGTGGTCCAGACCACATCATCTTCAAAAAGCAGAGATGGGATCCTGAGACCCCTGAACCTGACTCCCTCCGCCGCTTGACTGCACCTAGAAATCCTGTTCATTAAAAGTAATTAACATAATCGGTGATAAAAGGCAGCCTTGGTGAAGTCTAACCCTGACTGGGAACGAGTTTGACTTACTGTTGGCAATATGGACCAAGCTCTCTCTCTGGAAATACAGAGATTGAACAGCCCGTGATAACAGGCCATCGACTTCATATTCATGACGCACAACCCACAAGATACTTCGGGGGACACGATCAAAAGCCTTTTTCAAGTCCACAAAGCACATGTGGACTGGTTGGGTGAACTCCCATGCCCCCTGAAGTACCCTTGCAAGGGTATAGAGCTGGTCCAGTGTTCCACGGCCAGGACGAAAACCACATTGTACCTTTTGGATCTGAGGTTCGACTAACAGTCAGACTGTCCTCTACAGTAGTAGACCTTACCAGAAAGGCTGAGGAGTGTGATCCCCCTGTAGTTGGAACACAGCCTCTGGTGCCCCATCTTAAAAAGGGGAACCCCACCCCAGTCTGCCAATCCAGAGGCACCATCCCCGATGCTCATGAGAGATGTGTCAGCCAAGACAGCCCCACAACCCCAAGTCCTCTGGCTCTGCTTCCTCGACGGAATGCATGTTGGTGGAGTTGAGGACATCCTCGAAGTATTACTTCTACTGCCCAACTATACTCTCAGTTGAGGTCAGCAGCTCCTCATCCCCACTGTACACGGTGTGGACAGAGGGGCGCTTTCCCCTCCTGAGCCGCTGGACAGTTTGCCAGAATTTCTTCGGAGTTGATTAAGAATCTTTTTCCATGGCCTGAACTTCTTCCACCCCTGAGTTTTTGCCTCAGTGACTGCAAGGGCTGCGCAACTCTTAGCCTGCTGATACCTGCCAGCTGCTTCTGGAGTCCCACAAGCTAACCATGCCCTGTAAGACTCCTCCTTCAGCTTGACGCCACTCTTCGCCTCTGGTGTCCACCAACAGGATTACCACCATGACAAGCACCAGCCGCCTTGTGCCCGCAACTCAGTACAGCCACCTCAGCAATGGCACCGCTGAAAATGGTCCATTCGGACTCCATGTCCCCGGCCATCCCCCGAATGCAGTCAAAGCTCTGCCGGAGGTGTGAGTTGAAGACCATCTTTACAGGGTCCTCAGCCAGGCGTTCGCAGCAAACCCTCACTGTTCATTTAGGTCTGCCAGGTCTGTCAGGTGGTGATCAATCTACAGCTCTGCTTCTCTCTTCAACCGAGTGTCCAGAACGTCAGTTGATACAACTACTAAGTTGATCATTGATCTGGGACCTAGGGTGTCCTGGTGCCAGGTGCACTTATGAACACCCTTATGTTCGAACATGGTGATAGTTATAGCCAAATGTGACTAGCACAGAAGTCCAACAACTGAACACCGCTCTGGTTCGGATCAGGCAAGCTGTCCCTCCCAATTACACCCCATCAAGTCTCGCTGTCATTACCCATGTGAACATTTAAGTCCCCCAGTAGGAAAATGGAGTCCCCAGTTGGGATGTTTTCCAGCACCCATCCCAAGGATTCCAAAAAGGGTTGGTACTCTGAACTGCTGTTTGGTGCGTAAGCAAAAGCAGCAGTTCAGAGCCCGTTCTCCAACCCGAAGGCAAGAAAAGCAACTCTTTTGTCCACCGGGGAAAACTGCAACATGCCAGCAGCTGGGGGCTATAAGTACACCAGACCCCTGTGGCTTTCAATATTCTTTAATTATTATTATTATTATTATTAATAATAATAATAATTTATTTTTCTAATTAAAGTTTTCCCGAGGCCTACAGTTTTGTACAAAATGTATTGTGTGGCCTTATAGTGATAAGATAACAACTAAATGTTCAAGTGGACACTAGAGGAACTGCAATTTTGAAATTTTATTGAATTCTGATAAAATTGCCACATCTTTTAAAATCCTTGATTTGGACTACTTGGGGTTGTGTTTAGGAGGTCTCTCTCTCTCTCTCTCTCTCTCACTCACACACACACACACACACACACACACACACACACACACACACACACACACACACACACACACACACACACACACACACACACACACACACACACACACAGAAACTGAGCCCATTTAAAATGCTTTTGTCTCTTTGATGTCCATTTTTCTCCCCCTCTTCCTTTTTCCAAGAGTTCACTCTCCATCTACTTCATCTAAACTTTTCCCTCCCTCCCACAATCCTCTTCTCTCTCCTCTCTCCCTCTTATCCCCTCAGCCTCCCTCTTGCTGGGATGTTGTTGGCATGGTAACGCAGGCCTACTCTGCTGGAGTGGTACTCAGGCTAAATGGCTAGAATTTGAAGTAAAGTGTGTGTGTGTGTGTGTGTGTGTGTGTGTGTGTGTGTGTGTGTGTGTGTGTGTGTGTGTGTGTGTGTGTGTGTGTGTGTGTGTGTGTGTGTGTGTGTGTGTGTGTGTGTGTGTGTGTGTGTGAACATTCAAAGCCCATGCATAGCAGTGTTCCTGCAGGGTATGTGGTGTTGTGTAAAGGAGTTTGCATTATGCTGCAGAGAATGAGAGGAGCAGACAGGCGAGAGCTGCACTTTTTGCCGGGCTGTGCTGTGGAATGCTGTGGAAGCTCTCTCTTCTTCTCTTCTTCTTCTCATTCTCTCTTTACCTTCTGGATAACATCACCCCCACATCCTCACTTCAGCCTGCCCATCATGCAGTCTTCTCCCGTGCCCCCACAGCATGCCGAGAGCTTCCTACAGTGAAGCTTTTGTTTGATGTGAGGATGACCAGAAATAGATGGAATAATATCAGCCATCTTCACCCAGAGCTCACGCCCGGGATGTGGGAAACTGCTCCTTGTTGGGTGGCTGACAGAACTGAGGGGGGCACTGTCTGCCTTAGACTTTGATTTTCAGTCAGGTCTCTTCTGTTTCTGGCTGGACAGACGTGCTGACAGCAGGTGAGAATGTTACCTTTGAGGACGCACTGTCAGTGTTAGGGGTGCTGCTGTTTTCAGTGGTTCATTTTCAAAAAGAAGGAAAGAAATTGTAAAAACTTGTTCTGACTTTGTCTTCACTAACCCTGGTTTAATATAGTGCAAACAAATACTACACTGACTGCAAATGATGAAACCTAAGCTAGTGTTTGTCTTTCTTGGTAAAAACTGTCTTATTAATGTTAACATGAGCCAAATTCACCTGAAAAAGTACAACTTCTTATTTGGCGATTTGGAGAAAAAATCCTGGCTCATATTTTTCTGTCTTTAGTCTTTAGACTTCTGTCTTTAGAACATTTTTTTTTGGAGTCATTTTTGCTCTTTATATCCGGGAAAAAAAATACATTTTCTGAATCTGAATCTGGCTCATACTAAGTCTAATTGGACAATTTTTAGCAAAAAAAGGGGGGAAAATGTATAAACACACATAGATTTCATCAAGAACTTATACATCCAATTAATTTTCTAATTTATTTATTTATTTAAGTTAATAGTTCTTCTAGTTGTTTTCAGTTATTCCCTTGACTTCACCATCTTTATGCAGCTGTTATTGCTATTGAAACTTCCATTTCCCCTGTGCCAAAACTTGCCATTGTAGCAAAGCAAGTTGTGACATTGTAAAATCATTTGCAAATATGAACAAATATTTAGAACTATGTTTGTGTAAACATGTTCAGAAATGTACAGAAACTTCCACAACACACAAATCGATCAGAAAAAAAAAAAAAAAAAAAAAAAAAAAAATCTATGAATGACAGACCATTTTGCAAATGCATGCTTTGTTGTTAATGTTGAAAGAGTCAGTGTTTTTGCTACAAGACCTAAAAACATATTCACATGTTGGACTCTGTAGACTTTTTATCTTGCTTGCTTCTTTTGCCACTGTGCTGCCATGTGTCGATCCACCTATGTGTAAAGTAGAAGAAAAAGAAAAAAAAAAAGAAATCTTACAGCAGAAATAAACATGTTTACGGCTCATTTCTCCATCAGCACACACTGTGCAGTGGAGAAAGTCTTCTCATGACTTGTGTCTGTTTTTGAAGTTTATAAACTTACTGTTTTTCTCCATTTTAAGTCTTGGCTGGTTTGACTTACAGGTAGGAACCCTGTTGCTTATCTGCAAAGAGCCTGAAGGCCTGCCTCTTTCCCTCATCCTAACATGAATGAAACTGTAAGTCTAGATTTTAAATCTAGTTAAAAAATTAAGTAAAGTTTGTATACATGTTTTAATACATCACTTAAAAGAAAAACGTTTATCTGACTTTTTCGAAGGCACATATGATAACAGTTGAAATTGTTAAATCCTATATACACATCTTTTTATTTCTGTTTATTGTGCATAAAGCTAGTCTTTTGAGAGACCAGATCAGTCTGGGAAAGACGATCAGTCTCTCAGTATTTAGGGCTCATCTGTCTGTGATGCTGATTAGAGCTCAGTCTGTTACCTGATGTTGCTGTCGCCTCTCTTTTAGGATACACAATCAAACTCTTATTCCTGGTGCACCTGAGTGACCTCCTGGCCTTTCTCTGTCATACATGATTACTGCGTTCATCCAGCCGCTTGGAGGGTCATTGTTGACATGCTGGTAAAGCAGGGTGTGAGTCTATGTTTGGGACATTGAAATCATTGCCTTATATGGGAATTTTTATTTATTTATTAAATTGCACATATGGATCTGACACACAGCAGAAATGTAGCAAAGCCACATGTAGACGGACAGACAGACAGCTGAGAGGCCTTCCTCTCAAAAGTGATCACTTTTATCATTTTCTATTCTGACCTTTGAGCCAGTAATAACTACAGTTAGATTTGGAAATTGGTTGAAACATTTGCAGATCATTGTACACATTTGTGACTTCATGTACACACTGGTTAACCTGTCACGTTGTCAGATCTGTGTATGTTTGGGTACATGTGTACCATTTGTGGATCCTTTCATGGAGTTACAATTACTTTTGCCCAAACAATAGAGTAAATGGTATATTTTACATGAGGTGTTCAATAAAAGCAAGAACAAAAAAGACAAAAAGAAGGAAAAAAAATAGGTCACTGAGTCTCCTCTCTGAAGCTTGAACACAAAACCACTTCACTGACACCCGGATACGATCAATGTAAAGACCATGTCACGAAGAGTTGTATTGTATTGTGTAGTGTGAGCGTGTGTTCTCGCAGTGTATTTTCCACTGGTAGCAGAACATGCTGGAACATGCTGGAACATGCTGGAACATGCTGGAACATGCTGGAACATGCTGGAACATGCTGGAACATGCTGGAACATGCTGGAACATGCCATCCACACTCTTTGCTGACTTCACAGACCCTCAGGCTGTCCAGCATCATGGCGTCCCCTGCTTTGCTTCAGTCACAGTTTGGGTTTCAGTTTGTTGTCATGTCAGACTCCGTCTGTAGAGACAGCCTGAAAGAGTGTTTGTCTGGCACTGTGCAATAACCTCGCTAAATTAAAACAAGAAAGAACAAGGAAGAGAGAAAAACTACATCTCAAAAGTACATTTCCACACATGAAATGATCCAAAGCCTCATTAATGAACTCTGGTTTAGAGTTTGCTGACACCACAGGCCACATATGCATCTGTTATATCCTGTGTGTGTCTGATATTCTGATCATGACTCAAAGGAAGGTAAAAACTCTCCACTGAAGGTGCTCTGATTAAAAAAAAAAAAATCAGGAGGGGAGAGAGGAAATTGTTCTTTTATCATCTTCGTCAAGGGCTCATTAATTCTCTCGTCTTTGTTGGCGAGCAGTCATTGATTTCTTTGTGACATCACCTGTCAATCAAACGTCATTAGCAGCGCTGTGATGTCTCTCTCCAGCGGATGTCCTTCAGATGAACTCAGAGTTTAAGCAATTGCAGTTCTTTTTATTCAGCTGTGATGGGGCTGCAGCTGCAGCTGCTTTTGGACAAGTCAAAGCCAAGTTAACCACAATCTTAACACCTCCATCACAGGTAACGGTTTCTGATTTTCTTTTTTAGTTTAAGTTTAGATTAACAGATTCTAATGTAACCCTGTTAAAATGTTTACATGTTGAAATAAGTCATCGTTAAAAGAGAATATCTATAAATATGTTGATTTCAGTGTTTAACACTATTTGTGAATGTGGGTTAAAAACATTTCATAAAGGGTTAAAGTACTGTTATAAATAAGTATATTTTTAAAAATAGTTAAAAGACACAAGAAACATGTTTGATAAATATTTCATTCTATTTTGAAAGGTTTGAAGTGACGTAGTAGAATGCTGTTCTTTCATTGGTTGAAGTGCATGTACTTCCCAGATCTGACAGAAAAAAGGTGTATGTGAGATCTGAGTGAGCAATGGCAGTAGCACGATGTGACCAGCATGTATATAGTGATAGTAAGATACTGTGAGTTCGAAGTATTCAATACCAGAGATTGTTGGCTGGACATTCTTAGAATTGAATCTTTCTCTGCGCCCAGTTTGTGAGCAACTAAGGACACTTCTGAGCTAAGTTGCCTGCGGTAGTTGTACACGAGATAAGCCCATATGCTAATTCAAGGTGTGGCCTGTGGATCGAGCTGCTGGTGGCTGAGGATTTCATCGCTCTCAAGTATCATTGTGTGTGGCTTGGAACGGGAGTTTCTTCAGGATTTCACTGCAAGTAGCATTGCATCAAGCCTGCAACGAGAGGTTTCTTGTCAAAATGCCGGCTGGGTGAGTGTGTGCGTGAATGAGAGTGTGGGCCCACTGAACTTATTTTGAGGTTGCCTGTGATATGTACGTATATTTGGCCGTTTATTAACGTTTTGAGCGTTTTAACAACAAAGACACTTGTTTTAGCCGACCTGACACTGTTGTTAATTTTTGCATTGAACTCAGTAAATGGTCGAGCTTATTTTCAACATCTCTGTTTCTGGCATGATATTTGCTAATAATTCATTGCCTCTTTAAAATTTGAATTAGTTAGGCCAAATCATACCAGCACTTTTGTTCACTAAAAAATATTTCAGAAAACCCAGGATTGCTTTTAGTTATTGTAGATTTAACAGGAGACCTAAATATTATTTTGTGAAGTTTATTTTTATTTATATCATTTCTCATAGGAACTCAGGGCCCTTCTTTGTTAGAGCAGAGAAAAGTGGGCTACACTAAGTTTGAAGACTTCACATCAGGGCATTTGCAGAGCGGCTCTATGGTAGATCTGTACATTCTGACTGCAGCTCTACGCGGCTGAGACCATCAGTTACACAAAGAACTGGTTTGATCTGTATGTACGCTAAGTGTTTATGCTCATCTTTTACACTTAAGCTCCTGGAAGCCAAGGTCATCTGAGAATTTCCTCCTGATGTCAGTGTTGGGTTCGGCACAGTCACACTGGGTAAGCAAAATGCAATTTACTGGAACTCTGTGGGTCTGTTGGAGGTGTGCAGAGAAGGCAGCTGTTATAATCACTGGTTTGGCTCAAGGCCTCGATCTTTTACTGCAGGCTTCCTTTTGCTCTCCTCACTTGTTCTGCAAATGAAGAAAAGGCCCTCCAAAAAAAATAAAGTTCCGTGTTCACGCAAGATCACCTTCTGATTCATGATGTGCATCAGCCAATTTTCTTGTCTCTGCCATGCGGATGTTGGTGAATCAGAATCATTCTAAACTGACAGGTGTGTGCCCGCAACCTGCAATCAGCACACGACCACACCCAGATTCATCCAAATAAGGTCATTTGTTCAGTGCCTCAGGAAGAGGCGCCACAGACCTCAACATCCACCTGCTTTCATGTTTTTTTATACATTTAGTCAAGTCACAGTATTCATTATTGAATTCTATTAAAGGCTTCTTTCTTTTACCGAAAGTAGTCTAGATATGTCAGGCGTTTAGTTTAAAGTGTTTGTGTTTACATTTTCTAAGAGAGTTGGTCGTCATTATTTGTGTGTACACATGAGCTAAGAGGATCTGCATGAGTTCACAGAGTGAGAACAAATTCAAGGAAGAAAATACCAATGAATAACAGATTTATGCCCAGTGGTGTCGATTTATTCATGTGCTAATGGGCTCTCCAAACTAACATGACTGCCACTTTAAAAAAGCAGCGTAAATACATGTTTAAGCACATTATGTTATTTAAAAGCATCACAGACGCACACCCAGACGCTACAGCAAACCTGCGTGAACAATGCACAAATGCACAGTCATGTAATCTTGCGACACCAAAAATAGCTTTTTTGTCCTCTTGTCAATGTCATTTAATCAATGCGATAGACTCTGGTACAAAGAAAAGTTACAGCATAGGTTATAAGAAATCTGAAATCAAACTCAGAGACTAGACATCTGAACAATGCACTGTTCTACAGGCCATGAAGAAAGCAAAGACATGCCAGTCTGCCACTTATCAGCATCTGCAATAGTTTACATTAATTCCCATCAAAAAATTCTGCTCTTACTGCTCACTGTGGATCCTTGCGTAGACAGATACAGTTTACAGTCCAGCACAGGCTGGAAAAACAATGGTCCCCGAATAAGCACGATTGGCACACATTGGTACTCAGGCCCTGAAACACTGCAGAATCAGTGCCTACACTGAAAAAAGAAAACAGTTGGACCAACTTAAATTATTTCTTCGATTGGTCACACCTAAATAAAATAAGTTACTTGAAATGAAGTTTATAGTCTTAAGTTGTGTTTACTTTATGTCTATTTGTGTAGTTTACTTTACAGCCTATTAAATTGACTCATTTCAAACCGTGATTGAGGAGGGAATGCAGTGGATATTAGACCCTGCTGTACATTAAGGTGTTTACTTGCCAAGGGCACAGGCTTTCTGTTCTGTACATGGCATGGACCTGCTGTCTTTGCCCTGTGGCATGGACCGTGTACCTTTAAGCCTGTTAAATGTTTTATATGTTAATAAATGAGATGTGTTAATGGGCTAAAATGATAACGAATGACAAACTGGGTTTTGTCTTGAGTTATATTCAAATTACTATTACTAAGAGAGTATTTTAATTGGAGCCCTCACTGCCCTGGAGCACAGCCAGGCAGCCAAAACAAGCAGCCTATGCTGTGGAGCACAGCCAGGCAGCCAAAACAAGCAGCCTATGCCGTGGAGCACAGCCAGGCAGCCAAAACAAGCAGCCTATGCCTTGGAGCACAGACAGTCAGCCAGCCAGACAGCCAGCTAGCGCAGTGGACCACAGACAGCCAGCTCGGCCATGCTATGGTGCACAGACACACTGTCCCAGCGTGATATCTTAATGTGCGGCAGGGACTCATATCCACAGCAATTCCTCCTCACCCAAAGTTTTTCTTTTTGGGTTTTGCAGATTATTGATTTGAAACAACATAAAACTTTAAGTTGGGTGGATGCAAAATGTTGATTTGAGAAGAACTAAAATATTTAGTTTATTTGACCTATCAAGTTGTGTTAATTGAATTTGTTAATTTCATTTCAAAGAACTTCATTTATTTAGGTGTGACCAATTGAAGCAATTCATTTAAGTTGGTCCAACTATTTATTTCTATTAGTTGTAGCAACACAGAATTTCAAGTTGATATGATCCACAAAAATACATTGGAAACCTTAACTTAAATATTGAGTTGGATTGATTAAAAAAAATTTACATCACTTCATCTGATTGAAGATTCCCTTTTACAGTGTATGTTAGTGCAAGGAGGGACTGTAGCTAGACTGAATGAGATGTTTTAAAAGAGTAATGTATACACTGGTCTTTTTGTGAATTCCAGGGATGAGAGCAACACTAGTAATAAAAGCAGGGCTAAAACAAACAGTCTGGTTTATTTTCTTTAGTGCATAAAAAAGTCTTAAATTGCACCACTAAAACTGACTTAAAATGTAAAATAATAAAAAGGTCTTGAGACATCTTTGTTAAAAATGGGTTAAAAGAG
The DNA here is from genome assembly GCF_033239565.1 of Halichoeres trimaculatus. Lineage (NCBI taxonomy): Eukaryota > Metazoa > Chordata > Actinopteri > Labriformes > Labridae > Halichoeres > Halichoeres trimaculatus. Next base: position 2,518,785 of record NW_027437185.1, read on the forward strand.
ACAAATAAAAGACAGATAAAAGTGAAGACGCTCAAGTCCAGCACTTACAAATGTTTGGGTTTAAATTCACCTATAGCAGTCAGACGTATTCTCCAATTGTCCAAGTCCCCCTGCAAGCTCCCCCTCGAAGCATGTCCAGGTGCCCACTCCCTCAGCCGCACTGCACGTTTTAACCCTCTTTCACAGGTGGCAGCTAGCTTTGGGTTCGGCGTCCCTGCTCCAACTATCATTCAGCATCTTTCCCTGTCTCTGTCTCTATTGACTCAGACTACGTCCGTGCCTCCTTCCCCTGCTCCCATCATCTCTTACTTCTTCTTCTGTCGGTTTGATGGGGCAGCTTCTTTTGCCCTCTCCTTAACTGCCGATTGGCCGAGCACCTGATCCAGCCCCTTATTTGTCCATCCTACTGTCTTGCAGAGCCCATAAACTGAACCAGTGCGGCCAATTTGCAATCAAATACATGGCAGTTCATGGCAGAAAAGTTAGATCATTATAAAAACATGCATAAAACCACCAGCATTGATAAAACCAAAATTAAAGCAATAAAACACGCATCACAAATAAAACCCAGCACATTAAGCAAGCCTCCAAGAATGTACAACACATTTATGATAAAACCAATACTTCTGCCTTCAGACATTTGTGTGTCAAACGTCAAGGCATAAATTTGTGTGTACCCACTGTTAGTGAATGAGGCCCATTGTTTGAGCTGAAGCAGCTCATGTGCACTTTTCTGACTCCAAAAACACACAGAGGAGAGAAGATAAAGAAGAGAAATCAACACAAAAGAGGCAGAATACTTGTTTTCACTGACCTCCAGAAAGACTCTGTGGAGGGTTGAGACTAGAAACATCCATGATGTGGGTTTGATATGAGACAGACCAGGTATTGTTTCGGTCTGTTGACTCATACCAAAGAAGGCAAACAACTCTACTGGTGGTGTTTGTGTGTCTACAGTCAGGGGTGAATGATTACAATCACTACTGGTGTCATACATGTTACAGTCTGATCTCCCAAGTGTTTGCTTTCTCTTTACATCAACACAGAGCAACACACAGAGCAATGTGTGGGTGTGTTTCTGTTCTCTGTTTGTCCAGTAGGTGGGAGTAGCACTCTGTGTGTGAGCCTCCAGCTCCGCTCATGCAAACACACAGCTCAGTATTCAGGCTGGATGACCCCCAGACCGACCAGAAGCTGAGACGAACACACGCACACACACTCTCCGGCTTTCACCTTATTATCCCCTCACACACTCCCACACTCACACACACATATACACGTGCACATACACAGAAGTGGGAGCAGCAACATGTAACATTAAAGGCGTTTTGTCCCCTGCTTCTTGTTTATCATCATTTTCAGCGTGCTGTTGTGTTGGTCGGCTCGTTGCGTAGGTCTCCATGGTAATAATCTCAGCATGTGTGCTTGTTGCTGTTGACAATAAACGTAACTCTCCATGGGAGGCCGACTGTTTCAGTCTAATGAACAGGACGTACCGGCTGTCAGGCTCCATCCACTAACAGTCACATTTAGAGGGAGTGAAGCCGTCCGCTGGGAGGCTTAAAATAATGCACATTATGTTCATAATATACACACAGCTCTCCCACAGGAAGCCAGGTAATGTGAAAGAGAACAGCTTTACCTCCTCAAAAACACAGTAATCTACTGGATCTACCAGCTGCACACCTCCAGTGTGGGTTTATTGTGCTCGTGTGTGTGTGTGTGTGTGTGTGTGTGTGTGTGTGTGTGTGTGTGTGTGTGTGTGTGTGTGTGCCCCCTGAAGTTGAGCCTGCTCGGCTATTTAATGCAAAAACCAGTTATTTTCTTTGTTTGAACAAAAACAGGATTTTTCTTTCTTCCTCCTCCTGTCCCTCAGCCACTCTCCTCTCTCTCAGTGTCTTTTTTTTTCTCCTCCTGTGGAATAATCCCAGATCCTTTGAGTGACAGTCGCAATTTCCTATTAAATCTCTGGAATCCTCTCAGCTGTCATTAAAATTCCTGCCATCCTTTGGGTAGGCGGCGGCGGGGGGGAGGAGAGGGAGAAGTGGGACAAAAGGGACAAACATGAAAGAGAAAAGCAGGGCTACAGATTCAGCTTTGATTCTCACCAATAAGCGGCTGATGTAATAAGATATAAAACCCGCCGTGCTAATGAGGCTGGGAGACAAAGGCGCCCAGATAGACGAGGGCAAGGAAAACCAGTGCTAAGTCTCGGGCTTCCAGCGTGACTAATACCATTTTAAATTCCCAGCCTCATCTGGAAAACTATTAGCCTGTACCTGTGTTTCCACCTGATTCCTATCTTCCCTTCAGCTCTCACCACGGCTCAGACTTTTTCCATTTCTGGCTGTGGCACTTTTTCCTCCACCAGTCTGAATTTATATCTTATTACACGACAAAAGGCTGCACAGATATTCATCCTGCATGAAATCTATAAATCTATTCTGTGCTGCTGCAAGTCTGAGCAGGATTCAGTGCACAGAGGTTCATCACAAAGTGGAGCAGCGCACACGACTCCACAAGAAATAACACCAAGAAGAAGAAATATAGAAATATACAAAAGAAACTGCAAACAGACACAGAAAATCTGCTTTTTTTTTCTAACAAGAAGATGTTTTCTTTCAGGACAGCCAATAAAGACACTAGTTTTCACTTGCCACTCGTTTTCGCTCACTTCTAAAGGGAATAGCATTTTGTCACCAAAAAAGGCTAGCTAACTGACTTTCAAGAGGACTAGTGTTTTAGCTCCCAAGAAGGCCCCTTTGGGACTCATTTTGGCTCCCAGGATGGCTAGCATTTTGGCCCCTAAGAAGAAACTTAAGCCTGTTTTGGCTCCAAGAAGGCACTTTAGCCTGCTTTAGCTGCCAAGAAGGCTAACAAATTGGCTTTCAAGATGGCTGGTGTTTTTACTCCCAAAAAGAAACTTTGTCACTTATTTTTGCTCTCTTGAGGGCTATTGTTTTGGCTTAAAAAAATGCACTTTAGCCTGTTTTGTCTCCAAAAATTGTAGCAAATAGGCTGTAAAGATGGCTAGTGTTGTGGCTCCTAAGAAGGAACTTTGTCACTCGTTTATGCTCTCTCACGGACTATAGTTTTGGCTCCCAAAAAGGCTAGCAAGTTGGCTTCCAAGATGGCTAGCGTTTTAGTTCCTATAAAGGCACTTTGGAGAGCATTTGGGCTCGAAAAAAGAGGGCCATTAGCGTCTTTCATATTCTTAAAAGGACAATCTTGTGTGTGTTTTTGCTCCCTAGAGGACAGTAAAGCCTGCATTTTATACTAACGAGGCCACAGGGGGGCAAGGCAAGTGTTTTGGCCCCTCCTGCCTTCTCATGGGCACACCACTGAAAGACACAATCTTTTTGTTTTCTACAAATAAAAAAATATGTGTATGAACCATCAACACCTCTGCATTTCGGTGTGATTCACAAAGGCTGAAGTGTTCACTGCTGTGTTCTGGGGCCTCACCTGGTTTAGCCTCGCACTGAAAAAGTCTTGTTTAAAAATCAGTCCTTCAGGCAGAGGAGGGCCGAGGTCATGAACAAATAAAGTGATTATAATTGTTTCTGCCAGGTTTTGGATCAAACAGCAAAATATAAATTCTCAGATATAGATTAACAAAGCATCTCTGAACACACAACATGTCCAACCTTGAGGCAGATGAGCTACAGCAGCAGAAGACCACACCGGGTGACCCTCCTGTCAGCTAAGAACAGGAAACTGAGGCTACAATTCACACAGGCTCACCAGAACTGAGGGCTGAAAGACCTTATCTGGTCTGATGAGTCTGGATTTCTGCTCCACATACAGATGGTTGGCCCAGGATTTGGAGGAAACAACATAAAAGCATGGATCTATCCTGCCTTAGGCCTGGACCACACAGATATGGATATATTCCTGAACGCACATTTTTCTGTCCAACTGGGCCTCTCAACCACATGAACACGACGATTTCACCCACATAAACAGAGATTTTTTTAAACATATAAAAAAGTGAAAAAATAAAAAAGGATGTGTGTAGTGGTGTTAAACAGAGCTGGTGTTGACGCAATGATGTCAAGTGCCTCGCAACATGTCACTGTAGCAACAGTTGCCAACAAGAAGAATGATGGCCAACATGCACTGCGCTACTTCTGTGTTCTTTGCACTTTTTGCCCTCTTTACAGCTCTATGAATGTAATGTTGCATCGAAGGCACTCCACTGCACCGCAACGTCAGCTGTTTGCTGCACGCAGTATTATTAGATTAGGACACTTTGGTGGCAGGAAATATGGCTGATGAGGAGTGGAAGTTAAACTTTTACATGTCCAGGACATCACTCTTTTCTTTGGCCGAGCTTCTTTGTCTTCATACGGTAGGTGAATCGACTGTAATGTGATCTCCAGTTGACGTTTTGAAATAAGTAGCCTGTACACTCTATTACCTCAGTGACCAAGCAAGAATGCAGAAGACAGCTGACGTCTTTGGCTTGTCTCCTAACTGTGAGTTCACACCAAAAGAGGCAAGCACGTCGGAAGTTCATTCATTTTCAATGAGAGCCCAGCGTCCTGAGCGGCCAAAGCGTCCTGAGCAGCTAAAGTGTCAAAAGAGATACCAGATGAGAAGTTGAGCCTAGGTCAACTTTATGGTAATTAGCTGTGACGCAGTTCAGCGGCAAACGATGGCAACCAATCAGAGTAGAGATGTCCTTTGACCGAGCGGGCCTCAGGAACAACGCATGTAACTATGGTTCCTAGTTCCGTCTTGGATACAGAAAAGCTCATAAACTGTGTTCGGGCCCATCCTATTCTTTTTAATGTCCGCCTTTTTAGTTACCGCGACCAACAACAAGAAATTTGTGTCACTGAAGTGGTAGATTGTTCTGGTAAGTTAAAATATGCAGTGCAGTAATAGGAGAAAATAGCAAAGTGAAGTGTAGTCTGTCGCAAAGACGTAGCCTAGCCTAGCATGCTAGCATTTCTTGCTTCATCTGAATGAGATGACACCAGGGCGCCAGACTAACTTTTTTCAGCAACGACCTGAGGTTTACTCAGGTTACTTTTATTACCAAACAGTCTCCTGCTGGATCCTTCTGGAACCTTCTGTGGATGGCTTCGTACCAGACTGTGCGCCGGGATCTGAATGGACGCCAGTAACCTGGTTTTCACTTACCTGTTTTGGGCTACCTTTTTTCTTCCTTGAGGATTTATCTTTTGTTTCTTGTGGAGCAACATTGTTTTGTGTTACGGACTTAAGAGGACCAGAAAAAAACAGGATTAAAGGACCGTTTAAAATAGTGTGAAGAAGGACAGCTTATATTTTTTCGTTAGTTGGGAACTTATTCAAGATTTGGGGTTTATGAACATTTAGATTATTGTTTTATCTTGGTTGTGGTTTATTTTGGAATGGGGAATATGCACGGGCTGCGCAATTTTACTCTGACGTCAGTCATGTGATGAGCAGCTAAGGCGGCTTAAATATTTTGCCGCTTTGGCCGCTGTCCACTTTCTCGGGCGTGCTTGCCGCTTTTGCCTCTTTTGCCGTGAACGCACAGTAAGTATCCTTATGATTTACATTTACTCTCTCTCTCTCTCTTTCTCTGTTGAACTCTCATTTCAAGACTGGCCGTATGCCTGCCTTGAAGAAACATGGAGGATGAAGACCTTATCCCCTAATGCTTCATCTTATGAAGGAATATGGTGGCTGCACCTCTCCCGAACTGTACTTTGGTTTGTCTCTGCCAAAGCCAAATGACGACTGAATGTTCTTTTGGGCGTCTAAAGGCAAGGTTTGGAGTACTTAGAAAAGCTATGGACAAAAACATGAATGACCTCCTTTCAATGATTTATGCTTGCTTTGTTTTACATAACTATTGTGAAGCTGTAAAGAGACAGTTGATGGCAGCAGAGTGATGGAGGCCTTTCAGTTTGACAGGAAATTCCAGCCTCACAGATTCTAACCGATATCACACAGACTGTAATGAAGCTGAAGACAAGAGAGCCAGAATTTTTTTGACCCTTAAAACTTGACATCAGCAGTTGTTCTTCACTTGTTCTGCAGATGTTTTGAAAAGCATTTCTATGTAGTTATTTTCCACGTCTGCCAAAAGTTGGTCATGTTAGTTGGCTTGAAAAATCAAAATGATAAAACAATCAAAGAAATGCCAGTTTTGCTCAAAGTGTTTTAATTTGCTCAAAAAACTCTACATTTATCTGGCTGTCCTGATAATGTAGATCTGTGACTCACAGACATTCAAAAACATATGTCTTATTTTTAACAATTAAATACTTATTTAACTTTATTTATTTTTTATTAAATTTATTTTGAAATAATAATAAGGCATGTAATGCTGTATCAAATAATATAACTCGCTAGATATGTATACACTATACATTCAGTGGTTTTAAGTGCAACATAAATTATAATGTAGAAAACACTATAATAAAGCAATCAAATAACTGAACTCCCTGAAAACGGCATAATTATGTAGAAAGAACAATAATAGTGCAATCTCATATATAGGATGTATACAACTATACATTAAAGGTTATCTATACATTCATTGCTGTCTTCAACTTTGTGTAAGCTTGGGGTTGTGGGGTTTAATATAGTGAATGGAAAGGTGGCTTATACATTTTTCTCAGAAGGTTAAACCCTTGAGTGATTGTGGTCGTGAGCTGTGCTATGTTTGAGGTGTGTGTGTTGAGATTCTCCATGTCTTGTTTTTCTGCTTTTTCCATGAGATTCAGCATGCTTCTCTTCAGCTGTTGTTCTTCTTGGGCTGTGCAGTCCACCAGACACTTTCTTTTCAGTTTGTTGTGCTGGTAGCCCTGAAGTTTGGCCTTCAATATGATATAAATGGAAGAGACAGAAAACAGACAATATATGTATTTGCTGTATCATTTGCATGTTTTCAAATACATGTTACAAACTATGCTTTCTGATTCTACATTTTTAAGAAAAAGGAAATACAATGATTTAAAAATACACTAAGCAATGCAGAGCAATATGCTAGATAGGGAAATGACAGTTGAGGTTCTAAGCAGACATATTCAAGTACTACCTGTGTACACAAAAGGTTTGGTACCACTAAATATTACCTACCTACATTCTGCCTTTCCCTCACAACCCAGGTGGATACTCCCCCTGGAGCAGACATATATCCCTCACATGAAGCACCATCCGAAGCTTCGGGACCCTGGGACTGGTTCACACTCGTAGATGATATACTGGACTCACCTAACCGATAGTTAATGCCTGCTGACTCAGAGTACAGCATCTACAGCTACTCTGCTGTGCCCACTTCAATGTTCTAAGTCGGCCTCCTCGCGGTAGTTCGCCCTAATGTTTTTGAGCTTTGTCGACAGTATTGCCTTGTTAATAGACTTCGATGAATGAGGAAAGTCTTTCGCAATGGTATTACCATTACCCTCTCCACCCTCTCACACATACATTTCCAGAAACTCCTCCAGGATGTCGGGATATTTTGTGTAACAAGACTCGCAGTCAACATTTTCTTAGGCCTTTATGTTTTTGTAATCCAATGTTACATGAAGTAACAAGTCCACCTCATCGTCCGCCCACACAAACAACTCGATTTTTTATTTTATTTTTTGCCATCTCCTTACTCTGTTGACTGCTTCTTCTCCCTGTTTTTGACTATGAATGATCATAACGTTCTTCTTTTATGGTTTTCAAATTTTGCAAACCTGCCACTTATTGTCCAGGCATGGCATTGCAAGTTTCAGAGGTGATCGTTTTCAGTTTTGCCTCTTCGTATGAACAGAGATATTTCTGTGGTGTGGACAGAGATTTTTCCAAACGAGGACAAAGATATCAGGTCAAAAAAAGTATCCATATACATGTGGTCCAGGCCTTGGTTCAACATTTCAGCCTGCTGCAGGTGGTGTAATGGTGTGGGGGATATTTTCTAGGCTCACTTTGGGCCCCATAGTACCAACTGAGCATGGATTGAAGTCCATAGCCTACCTGAGTATTGCTACTGAGCATATCCAATGTACATCAACAACCTCTACAGTCACCAGATCCTAGCCCAGTACAGCTCCTTTGGGATGTGGAGGAGCAGCTTGTTGCATCAGTGTTGTCTTTTAATCAGGGCTATCCTGTTTCATGGCCAATGGAAACTTGACAAACACAATAAGATTTGACTTTGACAGCTGCAGTCATGATGTGTGCAGGAAATAACCTGTATGAACAAAAAGAAACACAATATAAATTAGGAAACTATTTGGTGACACTCTCCCTTTTGAGATCTGCTCATACTGGCTTTGATGCCTCTTGTGGACAAATTGGTGCATCTCATATTTTTCCAAAAACTGATCTCATCCCGCTCTTTTTTTATATATGACACAAAATCCAATGTGTACACTGTGTTTCTTCACAGTGTCCCCCTCAAAGAAAGGAGAAAGTGGAGTCAGCTCTCCAGGGAGTACTGCGCAGTTTTAGGAGCAGCGCTGTCTATGCCCCGATGGATCCCATTATACAGACGTCCGCTGCACGATTTTGGATCTGAATATCTCCTGAAGCATTGCTTGGATCAGGAAAGCCTTCTGGGTGAGTATTTTGTTCTACTTTATTCTATAAACAATGTAAAAGCTGTATAAACCGAAATTATCCTTTAAATGCAAAAAAAAAAGAAGATGACAGAGAGAAATTATTAATCCTGAAATAGGACTTTGAGCATGTCTCCTGTGTTAAAGGTAAGAAAAAAACATCTCTAACGATACTCTCTCCTTTTCAGCCAATCATCAACATGTTGGCCAGATAGACTCTCTGTATCATTTTCAGATCTGAGACTTCATAGAGAGAAACACTTGAGCCCCCTTCTCTCTATTTGTGGCCTGAGCTCTCTATAGTCCTGAGTTACCTTCATATGTCTCCTTATTAAACTATAGGAGGAAAGCATGGATCAAGCTGTGTATGATGACAGGCCTGAGCCTTTTCTCTCAGGTTATGATTCATAACCAAGGTTGTGTATTTTGTGTTTCAACTCAGCAGGGAGTTTCAACCCGTAAAATTACAGAACAAAGCCAGCCTTACCTTTAAAGTCCTCACACACCACTGAGCTGCCAAGTGTACATTTCTACATGTGAGTCCTTTATTGGAAAACTCTTAAATATCAACCCCTTCCTGAGCACCTTCCATCTCTTCTGAGTTCTTTCCTCTTCACAAATCAGGGTCCATACTGCGCCTGCCGTCACCCTTTGGTTCCTGAACGGAGAGGAGGAAGTGACAGGTGTTTTAAAAACCAGCTCTCCCTCCTGAAATAATAGCCTTGGTCATTGTGTCTACTCCTGGCAGGTTTCTCTGAAATTGTTAAGGAACTTTAACCCAGTTATTCATCAAAACCAGACCCTGTCCTTGCCTTGGAGTTGCATATGAGCTGGATATTGAATTTGTTAGTTCTGAAACTCCATACTGGATGAATTGCTTGTGTTTAAAGTGGAGTCACTCTAACAAAGGCTGGATTTTGAACTGCTCCGAGGGTTTGGATGAAAACTTTTTTATTTCTTTGGAAAAAAACAAAAAAAAAAAACAAAAACAAACTTTGATTCAGTCAGAGTTAAGTCGACAGAAACTTCCAGACACCCAGCTAAACCGGGACTGATCAGAGAGCAATGCAACAGTCAGATAACTCAATTAACAACCGTGCAAACACAGCCCAACAAAGCCATCATTTCTCCTCATGGACTCAGCCATTTGCAATCAGCGTGAACTCTGTTCAATTAGCGTCTCTGCAAGCATCCCTCCTCTTGTGAATTAAATGACACAAATCCATATTCAATGTTTTGTAATGATTTAATGACGAGGGCTTTGCGTGCCATCTCGCGTTGCAATTGACCCACTCAATTAGTCTCACATTCAGCCCCTCAAATCTCCACATCAAAAGACAAGGAGGGGGTGTTGGTGGTGGAAAAAAAACAAAACAACACAAGCGTGTGTGCTATCTCCATCCTGATACCGCTCCCTCATCTAAATGAAAAATCACACAAGTGATGTGTAAGTGATTTAGCAGCAGGCTGGGTGGCTGGGAGAGGCAGAGCACGAGGAACAGCTGAGTGATTAAATGGAGTTGGGACACCGTTGGCAGCTCGCCACACCCTCCTGCACCCCACTCCTCTTTCCTTCTCCCCTGGCCTCTCCACACTTCCCCTCCATCACGCTGTGCTTTTTGTCCTCAGTTAGCTCCTCTCTCATCTCATTACCCCCTCAGCTTTTCTTCCCCCTCACCTGTTCCCGCTGCTCGCCTGCATCATGAAGCGGCGCCCCGGCCGCTCTGTGTCGTGGAGAGGAGCTAATAATCCATAATTTACAATAACACTCATTAATAATTAAGGGAATTGGAGCGTTCAGAGAACTCCAGCGCAATTACCCCCAATGCCAACGCTGCGGCTGCGAGGGCTCGCACTGCGGTTTAGCTGCTTTATTACAAAGCTGCGGCATCAAGTGGTGGAGGGGGGCCAGTGGGAAGCGGCCTGAGACTGACCTGCAGAGTGTTACAGCTGAGCGTGATGAGCAGAGGGATTATGGCCTATTAGAGCCGTATAGGTAGGTAGGCTGTGGGCTTTATCTATGCACAACTCGCTATCAGTTTTCATGGCAGGCAGAGGTAAACGAGATAAAGAGGAGGCACGCGCTCGTAGTGGCTCCATGTGACAAGCAGATTGTCAGGATCCTGGATCTGATGGAGCATTTAACCCGGGGCGCTGCTGTGACATAGCAAATAAAATTTGACAGGCACAGTTGAAGGGGGTCCTTAAGCAAAATTTGATCGGCAGAAAATCTTTGTGTGTGTGGGTGGTGGTGGTGGTGGTGGTGGTGGTTTGTCCTTCAGCAGGAGCTCAGCAGGCAAAAGGAGAGGACACCCACAGTGGGGAAAAATGTATTTAGTCAGCCACTGATTTTGCAAGTTCACCCACTTAGAAAGATGAGAGAGGTCTGTAATTTTCATCACAGTTGCACTTCAACTATGAGAGACAAAATGAGAAAAAAAGTCCAGGAAATCACATTGTAGGATTTTTTAAAGAATTTATTTGTAAACTATGGTGGAAAATAAGTCTTTGGTCAATAACTAACAAGCAAGATTCCTGGCTCTAACAGACCAGTAGCTCTGCTGTCCTCCACTCGTTACGTGTATCAATGGCATCTGTTTAAAGGGGACATATCATGCTGATCCCTGATTTAATACTTATATATAATATAATACGTTTGAAAAGAAGACCTTACACCCCCTGAATTTTCAAAAAATGAGATATTGTATTTTTTCTGAAATCCTAGAATGAGATTTGATGCCTCTGAAAATAGGTCATTGCCAGTTGGCCGCAAGATTTCCAACCATGCTTCACAGCATGGGGGTGGTGTCATGCTATGGGGCTGTTTTTCTGCAAAGGGGACAGGACGACTGATCCATGTTAAGGGATCTCTGGCACGTGCACAAATCTTGCCATGTATGGTGAGATTTAAAGCCATCAGTGAGAGCATTGAAGATGGAACATGGCTGGATCTTCCAACAGGACAATGATCCTAAACACAGTGCTCGGCCAACGAAGGAGTGGCTCCTTAAAAAGCATTTCAAGGTCCTGGAGTTGCCTAGCCAGTCTCCAGTCAGAAGTCTGTGTTGCCCAGCAACAGCCCCAAACCATCACTGCTAAAGAGGACATCTCCTGTTATGTTACAAAGTTTTAAGTTGAACTTGTATTATTGACCAAATAATTATTTCCCAGCATTATTTATAAGATAATTCTTTAAAAATCCTACAATGTGATTTCCTGGATTTTTTTCTGATTTTGTCTCTCAGAGTTGAAGTGTACCTCTGATGAAAATTACAGACCTCTCTCAGCTTTCTAAGTAGGAGAACTTGCAAAATCACTGACTGAATACTTTTTGACTCACTAACTGGAAAGGAGCTCACCTTTCTTCTTCCTCTTTAAGCACAGTGACACTGTGGAGCAGTCAGAGCAGCCACATTTCACTCATTAACCAGCTTTCCTAATGAGAAGCCAATGACAGAGCTCGAACACAGTAAGCTGCCACCTTCACCTCCACCTCCACCTCCACCTCCCTGTGCCGTGTTGCCTGGAATGACATCTGAACTCTGAGAAGACACTGGAGCTGCAGAGTGGCCTCTCTCCCTTCTGGCTCACAGAGGTCAGGGGTCAACCGTACCTCCTCTGGTCCACTCTTTGTTTGTGGCTGTGACCCCTGTTGACCTCCTGAGCTAGCTCCTACACAGACCAGAGTGAATGAGGCTAGTTTTGACAACTCTCAGGTCAAAAGGTCTGGCTCAAACATCCAGACAAATTTGCTGAGCTTAATGATCTCACTTTCTCTTCCTGTGAATACATGTGACATGCTAACCCCCTACCCCCTCCATCAGCTCTGCAGCATGCTCCACGCGCACACACATCCATCAGCTTTCTTCTCTTGTCTCTAAGCAGAGATCATAACTAAGAGAGGGTTGTTACTGTCCGCATAATTAGGATGGGATGCTCCGTTTATTGGTGGCCGATGACATTTAATACATATAAATCAGGAGCCCCGAGTTTCTAAAGCCTTGTAATTTCTGTGTACGAGCCACAGCACATCACTCAGCTGCATCAGCACTGCAGAATAAATTGCTTACACAAGAGCAAAGTGCCTCGCTCAGACTTAGAGAGGAAAGGTTCAAAATGAGCATTGTTTCCGTGCCTCGGTCCCATCCGGATGGCTCAGGATGCAGCGTCATTTGAATGCAAACCCCGGAGATGGAAAGAAGGGGGGAGATGAGGAGGAGGAGGAGGAGGGGAACATTAGAGTGAGGAAGAAAGAAGCAAACGGGAGAGGGAGGGAAACAAATGTGAGAGCTGTCGTGCATGAAATTAAAAGATACCTCCAAAAATACTCCCCGCCTGCGATGCTTTATGGCAGGCCCTCCTGGAAGCCTCCGCGTCTCTCTTTCTGTTTGTCTGCGGGAAAGGCAGATGTGAGCTGGTGTAACCTTTAAGGAACGTCCAAATCGATAAAGCTCTCCAGTTCCCCAGATCTCAGCACTGCTGTTGCCTCCAGCTAAAGGCTGGGGCTGGGGAACCTGGGATACAGGATATTTGCTCTGCCACTTGTTTTTGCTTTGAACTCTCTGGTATTGTTGAGGAAAACCTTTGCAGGGACTTTTCTCCCACAATCCCTCTGTCCTTGTTTTTGGTTTGTACTCCCCAGGCAGACTGCCTGTAGCCAGAGCAAAGATACAACTCCGCTCCTTACTCTGACTTAACCACTGGGCCACATGAAAACCCGCCTGAGGAGCTGGCTCTGCCTCCTACAGTCTGAGCTGTACTGGATTTTCAGGCTGATACTGTCATCGATTTTTTTAGTGTTGGAAACTATCTGATTCTGGCTGCTTTCACTCCCAGTATCCTGCATTAAATAACACTTCATCAGTCATGCTAACAATGCCAATCAACTGTCTGTATGCAGGAGGACGTCACATCCCTATCCCAAACCTGAAGCTGCTCCGGTTTATCTTTATAATCTTGATAGAGAGGCAAAGAAGGAGGATGAAGAGGATGGCTCAGATCATGAATCTGTAATTAAACACTCACTTACCTTAACCTCTAATACCTAATTTTTTTTTTTTTTTTTTTTCAGAAAAAGATGACTTGAATACAATGCAGCCCAATAATATCTTCATATCACCACAGCGTACAGCAAGAAACATTTCTACCAGGTGTATTCATTTATTCAAAGTTTGACCACAGCTCTTCTGGAGTGACTGGGGAGACAGAGTTTTTTGAGCTGTACTGCAGCCAGCCACCAGGAGGAGCAGTTTTTGAGAAGATCTCACATCGAGACGAGCAATTGCACGTCCATTTTTTTATTTCAACAGTCTATGGCAAGGGTCTGCACCCTGCGGCTCTGGAGCCTCATGCAGCTCTTTGTCTCTTTTGCAGTGGCTCTTTGCAGTTTCAAAAAAAAAAAAAAAAAGAAATAGATATTTGGATAAAGATTTTTTTTTTTTTTTTTTTTTTTTTTTTTACAGGGGGTATTAATGATTGAAGACATTCACACTGAATTGTCAAACTGCCAATATGTTAGCTTTTCTTTTTTTGAAATTCTAAAATGTTTCAAGTATTTGCATAATTTTCCTTTATTTTTCAAAAAATAGTTTAATTTTGTTTCCTAATCTTTTAATTTTCATTTTTTTTACTTTTGCAAATTTTGATAATTTTAGCAAATTTTTGAAACTCCCAATTTTTAAAAGATATTTGCAATTTTTTTCCAATGTTTTAAAAATATTTGCAAATTTCAGAATTTTCATTTATTTAACTTCTCTTTTAAAAATATTTTATTTATCATTTTTGCAAGTCTTTTGGAAATTATCCAAAAAATTGCCACGTTTTTAAGTTTCTTTCTTTCTTTCTTTTTAAGAAAAATAAAATCTTTACATTTTTGAGATTTTATTTTATTTTTTTTTATTTTGCAAATATATTAACCCTTATGTGGTATTAGGGTCTGTGGGACCCGTTTTCATCGAAAGAAAAAATGAAAAAATGAATTATTTTTTCAACCTTAAATTAATTGGCTTTGCCTCATTTTCTGTGTAAAACATAAATCAAAACACATTTTCTCTGACCACATACTATACACCAACCCTACACATTTATATTACATACAGGGTGTTTGGGTTCACTGGACCCGGGGCTAATAAAAGTGTGGAGCGTGTAGGTCCTGTGTACCCCCACTCTGTCTTCCTCCTTTCTGGGCTTCCTGATAGTGTTTTCTGCCCCTCCTATTACTGCACAAGATGTGTGTCTGTGTGTATTTGTGCATGCGTGCGTGCTTCAAAGTTTAAACATTGTTTAAAGTTCAGCAAACACCATCTACTTTTACATTCCCGCACATTTTCCCCTTTTGTCTTGCGGGAACCAAACTTTTTTTTTTTTTTTTTTGTCAAACACTATCCCATAAATAGACCCATAAAGACTGGCTAAGTAACAACAATACTAGTACCACACACGGGTTAAAAATGACAAACTAAGACATCATATGTCACATAAAAAAAACTTCTCGTTTAGATAATCATTTAGTACATTTCAGAGTTAGATACACTTTATAGCCTTTCTGGTGAAGATAAAGTAGACCTTGTGGGTCTGGAATGACTTGAATCCATGTGAGCTGAGGCTCCTTTGAAAGTAAAGGTTGCAGACCCCTGGTCTATGGGATGTACCAGTGGAGTCTGAACAGGTTGGAATGTGTCTATCTACATTTTCAATACTCAACTGGAGCATGATGATCTGAGATGAGTGTCTGCCGTAGGCTCTGAACACCTGCAGACTGACTAAAGCTTCACCTGGCTTCATCTGAACTATGGACGTAGTCTCTGCAACGTCACCCGTTCGTTCCTGATGCTGAGTAATGGAGCCAATATCTGATGTGACGCAGGCATTGAGCATCCTTTCTTTCAGCTACAAGGCGCCTGCCAGCTAAGCTGTGCCTCTGATTGGACAATCAGACAATCTTTATATCTTCCTCACCACAGAGATAGAAAAATACTTACACTGTACATACTAATGTACAGTGTGGGCTGATAGAGAAATCAGTGTCTCAGACCCAAGTCGTTTTGTGAACCAGGATGTTTTTAATGCTGGTGCTTTTTTGTTGACCCTTTGGAAGAACTGGGAGCACATGGTCCGATGGGAAAACTATATATTGATTCAGGTCCAGCTTCTGCAGCTTCTCTCACACACAGTATGGAGAAAGTTAAATAGACTTGTACATAAATAGAGCCCTGCGAACAAAACCTCAAAAATGCTTTACTCTTTCAAATTGCTTTTCTCAAAGACCCTGCAAGGGCCTTTATGACTGATAGTCTCACTTTTACATGTTTGCCTGTTTATAACTCAAGATTTAAATGAGATTATCCGCAATAGCTTATTTCTAAAGGCTGTTTTTCAGTATGTGTGGTCAAGCTTGATTTTCTGAAGAGCAAAAATCCATCTGGGACATGAAGACCTGAAAAGAAAAAAAAAAAAAACTTTAACTACTTTCTTCAAAAAAGCAAAGAAAGTTAAATCAATATCATTTTCACAGCACAATACTGAACAATCAATACACAATATGTTGCCCTGAGATGATGCAGATTTGAAAAGGTGTTCACACACTCAAATTTCAGACCTCAGAAATAAACTCAGAGGATGTGCAGGAACCCTGGAGTTGTTTTTCTTAAGGACACTGAAGAAAAACTGTGGAGGAGCTAACCTAGTCAGGCACAAATCAAATCTTTTGAAAAGCCTCTCACACAAAAACAAGCACAACAGACATTCACATATTTCTCAATGACTGACTTTCATTCAGCAGGTAGTGTCACCGAGATTGAATGAGAAAGAGGAGTGTAGTTGTTTTACTGTTTTTAATCTGTAATAAACTGAACCTTAAACTTTAAAACTTTTAATCTTTTAAATGAACAGTAAGAAGACAAAGGCCACATTACTCTGGCTGCAGACCTCACTTTGCAAGCCCCTCACCTCTCAAGCCCCTCCTGCACTGTAAAAAGGGAATCTCTAGTCATTTGAAGTGATGTAATTATTTTTAATCAATCCAACTCAAAATTTTTAGGTCAAGGATTCCAATGTATTTTTGTGGATCATGTCAACTTGAAATTCTTCGTTGGTACAACTAATAAAACAAAATAGTTGGACCAACTTCAATGAATTGCTTCAATTGGTCACACCTAAATAAATTAAGTTCTTTGAAATGAAATTAACAAATTCAATTAACACAACTTAATAGGTCAAATAAACTAAATATTTTAATTCTTCTCAAATCAACATTTTGCATCAGTCCAACTTAAAGTTTTTTCAGTTGTTTCAACTCAATAATCTGCAACCCCAAAAGGAAAACAGTGGATGAGGAGGGAATGCTGTGGATATGAGACCCTGCTGCACATTAAGATACACGCAGGGACAGTGTGTCTGGGCTCCATGGCATGGACCAGCTGTCTGTGGTCCACTGCGCTAACCGGCTGTCTGTACTCCACGGCACAGTCTGCTTGTCCTGGCTGCCTGGTTTCCTGTGGGTCATGGCAGCGAGGAATCCAATCAAAATACTCTCTCAGTAATGTTAATTTGAATATAACTCAGGACAAAACCCAGTTTGTCATTTCTGATCATAATCTTAGCCCATCATCACATCTCATTTATAAACATATAAAACATTAAACACGCTAAAGGCACACGGTCCATGTCGCAGGGCACAGACAGCAGGTCCATGCCATGTGGAGCACAGAAAGCCTGTGCTCATGGCAGGTTGACATCTTAATGTACAGCAGGGTCTAATATCCACTGCATTTCCTCCTCACTCGCGGTTTGAAATGAGTCAATTCAATAGAATAAGTAAACTTTACAAGTAGATATAAATTCAACTCAACTTAAGACTATTAGTCATGTTTACTAACCTTTTTAGTGCAATTTTTTTCCTAGATTCTTTTAAGTAAGCTCAACTTGTCACATTTTTACAGGGCAATGAAGTATAAAAACACCTCATCAGATTTTACTTTGAGGTTTTGCAAAATATTGAGTTGAAACAACTGCAAACCTTTAACTGGACTGATGCAAAATGTTGATTTGAGAACAATCAAATTCTTCAGTTCATTTGACTTAATCAATTGTGTTGATTGAACTTATTGTCTTAATTTCAAATAACTTAATTTATTTAGGTGTGACCAATTGAAGCAATAATATAAGTTGGTCCAACCTCTGCCATTATGCTAAAAATAGGATGGATAATTTCAAAACAAATCCACTTTCCAATACAGGTTCAAATTTTCATCATTTCTTATTAGCATATTTGTTTAGTTACCTTGAACTGGTTTGTAGAATTTGCTTTTTAGTTTGGTGTGATTTTTTTTTTTTTTTATTATTATTATTATTATTATTATTATTTTACAGTCATTCTGCAAACTTTTTGCCATTTTATTGCTGATTAATGTACATTTTAATGATCTGGTTACTACAAGGCTCAAAAAAAAAAAAAAAAAAAAAACTATTTCAGACTGCAAATTCAAGTTCAAAAATTAAATTCAAACTAAGACTAACAATCACACATTAAAATGTTTTTTAAAACTTTTTTTTTGTCGTCACCCACCATTTTCTACCTGTGTCATGAAATGTTACTATTTCTGGTCCAAACGTGTGATAAATTACAAAGGCGGGGGTTAAGATCTGCAAGACAGGGGCTTGAGAGCTAGACCCTTCTCAAAAAGGACCAAAACAACAGTTCTCATGTGAAGGATGTGAAGCAGTGCCTCACTGACATGTTCCAACTACTTTTGTAGCAGAGCTGACAGGTAATGTGCACAGACTGTGTAAACCATAGACATAGTCTCCCCGACGTCACCCGTCTGTTTCTGAAACGGAAAATTAAGCACACTGGTTATCACGGCCATGTAGGTAGTGGAGGGGGTTGGCATACAGCTATAGGGCGACTGTTGGTCACATGACCCTGAGCTGTGCTTCCGATTTGACAAGCTCATGATCTTAATATCCTATGAACTGCCGAGTTAGAAAAAAATTCACCCCCCATACAGTGCGTGCCAATAGAAAAATTAGCAACAGATAGCAGACGTTTTTTTGTTGCTAGGTGCTGCCCAAGTAGCTGCCTGTTGCAGCAGCTCTCTCTTCTTTGTCCGTTTCTTGTAATTTTTTTTGTCTCTTTTTCGTCGTCTTTGTATTTGGAGTGGATCATTACTTAGTATGGTTCATTGTTGGTCACAGACACCAAACTTTTTGTGTCTTCAGCAATATTTTTACTTCTTTTCTCCTGTGTTTGTCTGGAGATCCTACATGTAACCATGGCTGCATTGTTCACATGTGAAATTAGCTGTTAGCAGCCTGTAGCATGTCAATGCTAACTAGTGTAGGGCTTGATGATTTCCCTCAAGGTGAGGAGGAGGAGGAGGTGAGGATGAAGTGCTGGTTCTCACGTGTGAGCTGGGAAGTGATGGCGTGGACCTGTCCTTCCATCCATCGTTGTTGGGAACGTGGGATCTATCTCTGGTGGGATGGATGAGCTAGCTGTGCTAGCCCAGCGGCAGAGGGGGTGCTGGGGGGCAGAGTGGCATCGTGCTGTTCATGGACGTGGCAGATGGAGATGGCGCCACATTGGAGGAGCTTCGCCTGCTGTGGGCAGACAGGATCCAGGAGACAGAGACTGAACAGACTGCTGGGGAGGCTCAGTCCTGGACCCTGTGGAGGTGGAGACTGGCTGGGCTAGAGAGTGGGGGATGGGCTGTGGTCAATTATTTTCTTGTGGACCTTTTTGCACTTTCTATACACTTTCTTACTTTTGTTTTCTTGATTGCTGCTGTGACTCCTGAATTTCTCCTTGGGGATAAAGAAAGTATTTTCTATTCTATTCAACCAGGCTGTAAAGATATTAATTTTTGCTTTGAAAACAGTTTTTCTTTTTTGCTTAGTGTGTATGTGACCTCGGGTACTTCCAGAGCCAGCCTCAAGCGGACACAGATTTTAGCACTTCCCTTTTGTCTCATATTCTCAGACCAGAGGTTGCTGCTTGGAAAATGTTCTCAGAGTTTATCGCACAGGGCATAGCCAGCCCAAGGCATTAGCCAAATGAGCGCCTGCTTAGCCACAAGGGGGCCCACAAGAGCAATTAATGAAATACAAATAAGAATGTTATTATGTACAGTGGCGGACTGGGACTGAAAAACAGCTGGGACTTTGACCTGGCCCGGCCGACAACAACTGGACACATCGGAAGACCGGCAGCAGTACCGGCCGTCAACCGACTGGCAGCACTGGCCATTCTGGTATTCTCCAGAACGTCAAGATGACAAGTCCGCCCCTGAGGTCATTAATTTACAAAAAAAAAAAAAAAAAAAAAAAACACTCCCCGACCACGGGCTGGTTAGGGTCTGGAAAAGACCGGCCAGTTGGGAAAAGTCCTGAATTTCCAGATGGCCAGTTTGTATATTTACATACAATCATCCTTTATATAATCAGAGTGCTGCTGCCGATGTAGGCTCAGTGATTCTGACTGTCTCTGAAAGGTCAAAGCTCCACTCCGCGGGTAGTATGAAACTCCTGCTAAACAGTGCCGTACACTGTGCTTCCAAAGTGAATGGTAGTTAAAGACAAAACTAAGTCGCAAAAAAGACCTATTCTTCAGGGGCAGAGAAAAGAAAGAGGAAGAATGAGGTAGAGGTGATGACAACACAAAGGTGAAGGGATGTGTGCATGTTTTGGTAATGCAAGGGTCTGCAACCTGTGGCTCTTTGACTCCTTTGCAGTGTCTCCTTGTAGCTTTTAAAAATATTATTGAAATAATAAACTTTTTTTTCTCACAGAGGGTGGTGTTGACTAGAGACACTGACACTGAATAAAAT
Source organism: Halichoeres trimaculatus (assembly GCF_033239565.1). NCBI lineage: Eukaryota > Metazoa > Chordata > Actinopteri > Labriformes > Labridae > Halichoeres > Halichoeres trimaculatus. Next base: position 2,539,159 of record NW_027437185.1, read on the forward strand.
CATGTGTTCATATTTTGTTGAATAAATATTCATCCCATCAGTCAACAAAGTCTGCCTTCACTCTATTACCCCTCAACCAAGGTTGCAGATCCCTGTGGTAGTGGAATGTTCATCAAAGAGATTTGTGTAGCCATTAACAGCCAGTTAGCTAGCTAGTTAAAAAAGAGAAACCAATCTTTTGAATTGAGGTTAAAGAGCTCCATATTCATGCTGACCTGTCTGTATTTGTGTAACACTATAAATAAAGATAAAGTGCCCTAAATCTTTTTTTTTTTTTTTTTTTTTTCCAGTTTATTGATATTCTACCCTGGATCAGACACATCTGTGATGGATTCAAATAGACAAATGAGATCAGACATTCCTGATCATTTCATCCACTGGACTCTGTGGCCTACCTGCAAACACAGCTGCTCAGTGCCTGAAGGATGTGAACAAAGGCGGCCTTGAAGCAGCTTTATTTCCCCCCTGCAGAGGACTGAAATACACATAAAACCAGAATGTTGTCTCAGGCTCTCTGAGGAGGGAATTGGTATTCATCGACACAGACCTTTGATTACTGTCAGGGGGGGACTCTATACAGTGAGACTGGGTGGAGGGAGGGACTGATGCACTAAAGGGACATACAGGGAGGGCTCAGGAAACAGGAAAACAACAAACGCCTTTCAAAAGTGTCTTGTAGCTCCGTGGCATCAACTCATTCAAGCTCAAACTCAAACATCCCCCGTCGATGAGCAAAGAGGAGAGAGAAAATCAATGTTTCATGAGGAATTCACATCTGACTGATCGTGGGTTTGCCACATCACAGTGCTCAGGGCTTAACTAGTTCAAACAGCTTATACATGTTGGCTCTATCTGAAAAGGCACATTCACGTTCAGCTTGTCAGCTCTGATACCATGCTGCCTTCAGGTGAAATTTTGTCCGTAACAAAAGAAATCAATGACTCTCTGAAGTCCAAAGCTGTTTCTAAACCAGGGTCCACGCTTCAGTGACATAACAAACATTACTTTTTTCTTGCACTGGCCTACATTTGTTAGGCATCACATTTGAATAGAGGAAGTTACATGGCTCTCATCCAGTCGGAAGGGCATGAACCCCCCTTTACCCCTTCTCTTTAAGCTAAATTTGAGATTCTTATGTGGGCTGCACTGTGGTGCAACAGTTAGCGCTGCAGCCTCACAGCAAGGTTTCCCACTTGGCCGCTGGGCCTTTCTGTGTGGAGTTTGCATGTTCTCCCCGTGCAATTGAGCACTCTAAATTGTCTGTAGGTATGAGTGTGTGCATGGATGGTTGTTTGTCTGTCTGTGTCAGCCCTGTGATTGGCTGGCAACCAGTCCAGGGTGTACCCGCCTCTCGCCCAATGGCAGTTGAGACAAGCTCCAACCACCCGCAACCCTGAACAGGATAAGCGGTTAAGAAAATGAAGAAATTAATGAATTCTTACATGCCTGACACAAACCTCTACGTATTTATTATGTAGTCAATTGTAAAAATGGCACCAAATCTTAATGAGACTTGCTGTAATGATGAGGTCATCACATGAGGATCTCTTAAATAGGTCATTACAGTATGGAGGGGAGGGCCCTTAAACACTGAGGTCATCCCGTAGACCCCTGGCAGGCTTCTGGAGGGCTGGCCAATCAGAGTGAAGGGGGTTTGTTGATTGGGGTGATAATGATTTGTACTGTCAAGCTGAGTCTTCAGATTGTAGTTACTTGACCATGTTGGGATTACTTATCATCATAGAATAGAATACAACAGAATACAACAGAATAGAATAGAATAGAATAGAATAGAATAGAATGTACCTTATCAATCCTCAACGAGAAGTTCAGAGTCACAGCAGCAAAACAAGATAGTATATAGTGCAAACATTCAACAATATATGAATAGAATAATAAAATTAGTGTCGACTAGAAGAAAAAGTCCACCAGAGACAACAGCTTGGCCATCATTCTAACCCTTACTCTAACCCAGTCACCCTCTCCTGTATCCTGTCTGTTCACAGCAGGTGAAATCCATCCAATGTGTAGTTGGTGTCCAGTGTTAGCTCCATTAGCCATGTCTGTGAATAGCATGATGCTACTCTGCCCTCTGGTATTCCTTCTGTTACTAGGTTAGCACTGCCAGCTAGTCTGCCATATTGCAGATAGATCTTACATTCCCCATAACCACGAATGGAAGAACATGTTGATGTTGTCTCTTCTTAGCTCACACCACAGCGCCAGCATCGCCCTGGCCTCCCTCTCCTCAGCTCACAGAGAACACCAGCTCCAGCACCTGTTAGCATGGACATGCTACAGCCTGCTAACAGAAAAAAATCTTGTGTGTTAATAATGCAACCATGGTTACACATGGGATCTCTAGACACCCAGCAAATGAAAAAAATAAAAATAAAAAAGTAAAAACACGACTGCAGATGCGACCAGATTGCTGTTGATGGCCAAAAATTAAACATAATAGAATAGAATAGAATAGAATAGAATAGAATAGAATAGAATAGAATAGAATAGAATAGAATATACTTATTTATTTATCCCCGAGGGGATATTCAGGAATTCAAGAAAACAAAAGTAAGAAAATGTATTGAAAGTGCAAAAAGGTCCACAAGAAAATAAATGACGACAGCCCGTCCACCACTCTCCAGCCCAGCCAGTCTCCACCTCCACAGGGTCCAGGACTGAGCCTCCCCTGCAGTCTGTTCAGTCTCTGTCTCCTGGATCCTGTCTGCTCACAGCAGGCCAAGCTCCTCAAGTGTGGCGCCGGTGTCCAATGTCAGCTCAGTCAGCCACGTCCATGAACAGCACGATGCCACTCTGCCGCTGGGCTAGCACAACTAGCTCATCCATCCCACCGGAGATAGATCCCACGTTCCCAACAACGATGGGTGGAAGGACAGGTCCACGTCGTCACCTCCCAGCTCACACCTGAGAACCAGCACATCGTCCTCACCTCCTCCTCACCTTGACAGAAATCATCAAGCCCTACACTAGTTAGCATTGACATGCTACAGGCTGCTAACAGCTGATTTCACATGTAAACAATGCAGCCATGGTTACATGTAGGATCTCCAGACAAACACAAGAGAAGAGTAGTAAAAATATCACTGAAGCCACAAAAAGTTTGGTGTCCATGACCAACAATGAACCATTCAAAGTGATGATCCACTCCAAATACAAAGATGACAAGAAAGAGATAGCAAAAATTACAAGAAACAGGCAAAGAAGAGAGAGCTGCTGCAACAGGCAGCTACTTGGGCAGCGCCTAGCAACGAAAAAAGAAAAAAAAAAGAAAAAAGTAAAGACAGGCTCCAAAACAAATTAAAAAAAATCTTCAGGGGCTAAACATAAAAATATAAAAACATAAAAATTCAAAAAGCCCAAGAATTATTACATTATGGGTTTATTACATTTTTCAAAACTACAACAATTGTTACCAGTCATAAAAGTGCTTATTTCCTTAAAACAAAGTACAATATAGAAAAAATAAATAGCCTACATAACTTAACCCAGAGGGACTCCACTGATACATTTGCCTTACAACTCCAAAAACATTCATTCATTCATTCATTTTCCAAACAGCTTATCCTGTTCAGTGTCATGGGTGGCTGGAGCCTATCCCAGCTGTCATTGGGCGAGAGGCAGGGTACACCCTGAACTGGTCACCAGTCAATCACAGGGCTGACACAGACAGACAACCTTTCACGCACACACTCATACCTAGGGAATTTAGAGTGTTCATTCAACCTGGTGAGCATGTTTTTGGACTGTAGGAGGAAGAAGGAGTACCTGGAGAGAACCCACGCATGCACGGGGAGAACATGCAAACTACACACAGAAAGCTGGGAATCGCACCGTGACCTTCTTGCTGTGAGGCTGCAGTGCTACCCTTTGCACCCCAGTGCAGCTCACTCCAAAATCACTTAATCACACAAGTGGCATTAATGGGTTAATTGTAATTAGTACATTAGCATTCCAGCCCTCTCAAAATAAAAGAACTGGCTTGAAGTGGATGTTCAGATTTAAACATATGATATGACTCTTACATCATAGGTAAGAGAGTGACAATAAAGTGACACCTCATTTTACATCTTGGGATGATAAGTCTAACGACCTCTAGGCTCAGCAGTGTGATGTTATGAAGGCACAGCCACTTGATAATAATGTCATGTTGATAACAACAGCAGTTGAAGTCAAATCATGTGAAAGAAGTGCTCCGGCAGTGAGTGAGTGGACGGTGGATGGAAGCGTCTGTAGGAAAATGGCTTCATCAGGGTCGGCTGATCTCTCTCACAGCCGACGTGTCAGAGTTGCCCAGCTCCTGACTTCCATCTTCACATCCAGCGGCTCCCAGAGGAAGGTTAGGCCAGCAGGCCGATCGATGGCTGAGAAGAGATTTGAAGCATGGGCTCACATCCCATAATAAATCTATCTCACTGGGAGATATGAAGTATGCACACGCCACACCTGATGAATATGAGTGTGCCGGCTTCACGCCCAGGCAGAGATTGATTAAATGGCTCTTTTGCCTCTGCGTGTGTGTGTGCGTGCGTGTGTGTGATACACAGCCTTGTCGGTTTGACTGAAAGCTTTAGGCTGTTGGGTTGAGATCATGTCTCTCTAAAATTGAAAACATCCTTAACTCAGGGGACCTCTCCTTCCTCCTCCTCCTCCTCCTCTTCCTCTCTGTCTTTGTTGCAGAATCTCCAGATGCTGCGACGCCCACTGGGAGCTGTTGTCCGGACAGGGATTTCATTTTCTTCCATGGACATGTCATAAGCCTCCCATTGACTCTGCCCACACACACACACACACACACACACACACACACACACACACACACACACACACACACACACACACACACACACACACACACACACACACACACACACACAAGCACATGTACACAATGCTTTATTCTTAAATCCTCCTCACACAGCAGGGTGTCAGAAATTTTTAAATGATGGTCCAGTTGTGTTTTACAGAACATTTCTTCGTCAGTGCAGCATCAACAAGGACTGTTCTGACTTACACCAAAAAAATATGATATATTGAAATAAGGTAGAATAAAAATATGCCACCAATAAATGCATGCATTCTAAATTTATTCACTTGAAGTTAATCATTTTTCAAACAGAAAGGAGTCTTTAAATGTGTTTTATTCCATGTTATCATTCAAAACAATTCAAAAGTTCACGTTCTGTTTGTGAAACACTGTAAACTCCAGTCCACAGCATAAAGACAGCTGTGCAGCACACCATCCAAATCTCAACATGCTCAGTCTCGACCTCGACCTCGCTATGCAAGAGACAAACTCTCTGCAAAATCTGTGAGTGCTGTCAGAAGATGCAATCATTATGTGCAGAAACGTACAATATGGATGATGTTTCTGCGGATAGCACGGCACGGCTATTACAGCATCAGAGTTGTTCTGTTGCAAGACTCTCACTCACTCCCAAACTCTTGCACTAAGTCTTACACCAGCCCACTAACTCCAGAGCTATGAAATGACTTTCTAATTACGTTGTCAGCCCTGTCAGCGGAGTATCGGGAAGTTAAATATTAGTGGCTTTGCTACGGCTCCGATTGGCTTTCTCCCTGTCAATGAGGGGCGACAGGGCCTGTGGTCTAATTACTGACAAAACACTTTTCAAGAGTAAACAGAAGAGAGCGACATGGATTAAACATCAAAGTCTAGCATCAGTCCAAACCTTCCTCTGTCAGGAGGCTGATGAAAGCTGCCTCCACAAGAGCGAAGCCAAAGCACTGTCTGTGCTCTTTTCCTCGTGTACTGCAGCTCTCTGTGTCTGTATCACAAACAAAGACACAGCTCATCAGATATTTCAGTGTTAATGGCAAACATTCACCGATCAGCATCTGATTATCCAGGCGCATTAAACAAATTATTCACCTATGAGACAACAGAGGTCACAGTTTGAGAGTATTTAACGGTGGGGTCTGCAGGAATTTCCTAAAAATAAAATGTCAACTTTTTCAGGAATGATCCTGCTCAACCGTCTCCTGTCAGCCTCTATACATGTGTGTCTGTGTCTGCCTCAACCCGCTCCTCCGCCTGGGTGTTGAGGTTTTGGTGGTTACAAGATGTTTCTAGGCTGACAGTAAGACTGGTTACATCAGCCAATCACAGTGCGCCCAGTGCATAAGTGAATATGCTTGTTGATTAGCGAGTGGGGCTATCCTGATAGTGGACGTAGCACTGAGGAAGAAAAACAGCCAAAGTGAAATGAAACACCAAGCAGATAAAGCTTTTTACTTGACGAGGGTGAAGCTGGGCTCAACTTTCACTCGCTTCCTGTGACCGTCTGAGGGTCAGTATGGAAACATTCGGGGGCAGTGCGTTGGTTTAACGCAGCAACCTCCAAACCAAGAATATGAGACAATGCTTAAGTGCTAAAAATCTGCCGTTTCTCAAGCGTCCGCGTGAGGCTGGCTCCAAAAGTACAGGAAGTCACAAACTCACCAAGCCGAATAAGCTGTTTGCTCTTCTAGGTGTGTAAACCTGGAGGATGCTGCCTTACATCAGCAGCTGTATGGGCTGCGGGTGGATCTCATTTATGCTTTTCAGGTTGGCCTTATGTTGGGGCCATTAGTGCAGCGAGCAGCTTATTACTGCTCTTACAAAGGACTGAAATACACTCCAAGCGACTGTCTGATCAACTGGCGTGTGTTTGTGTGTCCTTGGAGGGCTGTGTTGGATGTTTAAGTGGGCTTGAATCAGTCGTGACTTAATTTCTTTAGCAGATAGCTGCTGCTTGTTCAGGGAATTCAGCGGCAATGCTTGTGAGATTTCACCAGAAGTGTAATCATCACTTTAGGTGCAACTGTGCCAGAGTGACTGTAGACGATACACAGCATAAAAGAAGGGTTTCTTCTCCTGAGTGTAGAGATACTCCACTTTATAATAAATATCTCTTTTATAGTGTGCCATGGAGACTCAAGAAAACCATAAAACAACATCCTGACATCGCCAGTGATAAGTTTAAGAGCCTGATCTACTAAAGGTTAGGGTGTATAAAAACAGGTGTAAACTTAGTGCGTGCAATGCCGATGTACTAACTGGGTGAACTAAGAATTGTGTCTGTAAAATGAGCAAAACAACAAGTGCAATCTGTTTGACGTGTTTGCCTTCATGAATATGCTGAATACATGCAGATCATCTGAACACATAAAATTCTGGTAGGAGGAGATAAAAATGTAACCATTAAGCTCTCGCAGAGTGATTTATCAAACCTGAAACTGTGAGCTGCCACTGTTTTTGCATCTATATTTAGCATGTTAGAAAGTCAGGTGGAAATTGGTTCAGTGTTACGCACAAACAGGTGCAAAAAAGAGTGGTAGCCCATTGCTCAAAAATAAATTTCTATTGGGCAAAAATAAAGATAATGCCTCAACACTCTAAAGGTAAAAGTTTGATTTTGAGCCTTCTCAACTCTGTCTGTTTCTTGTCATTTTTTCATCTTTTTCTCTTTTTTTTTCTTTTTTTTTTGTCTTGTCATCTTTGTTTTTTGAGTGGATCATTACCTTGTATAGTTCATTTGTTGGTCATGAACATCAAACTGGTTTTGTCTTCAGTGATATTTTTACATTTTTTGCTCCTGTGTTTGGAGATCCTGCATCTAACCATGGCTGCATTTTTCACATCGGCTGTTAGCAGCCTGAAACATGTCAATGCTAACTAGTGCAAGGCCTGATGTTTCCCACAAGATGAAGAGGAGGAGTGAGGACGAAGTGCTGGTTCTCAGGTGTGAGCTAAGAAGTGACAACATGGACCTGTCCTTCCATCCATTGTTATTGGGAACGTAAGATCTATCTCCAATAAGATGGACAAGCTAGCCATGCTAACCCAGCAACAGAGGGAGTACCAGGGAGCCGAGTAGCATCATGCTATTTACAGACATGGCTAACGGAGCTAACATCAGACACCAACTCCACATTGAAAGAGCTTCACCTGCTGTGAGCAGACAGGATCCAGGAGACAGAGACTGATCAGACTGCTGAAGAAGCTCAGTCCTGGACCCTGTGGAGGTGGAGACTGGCTGACTGGACAATGATGGACAAGCTGTCAGCATCTATTTTCTTATGCACACTTTTGCACTTTCTATACACTTTCTTACTTTTGTTTTCTTGATTGCTGCTGTGACTCCTCCTGAGTTTCACCTTGGGGATAAACAAAGTATATTCAATTCTATTCTATTCAATTAAATTCTATTCTATTCTATTCTATACTCTGTGACGAATCAAAAGTGTGCACTACGCCATAGGGCTGTGTACTTTCACCCCGGCCCGACACATATTGCTGACTCAGACCTCCTCCAAAGTGTAACTACAAGCTGAACTTAGTGGCTCTGTGATTGGTCCACTGAGCAGGACCCTGTTTTGTGTCTCCACAATATTTCCGGGAGCAAATTGGCTGAAAACTCCATCTCCTCGGACGTCTCCTCTCTGTCCTTCCTTTTAATAATTAAAAACAGCTAAACAGCTTCAATCGAACATAATCCAAATATCTGTGAAAAAGCAGAAACTTACAGGGACATGAAACAGCTGACCTGACCTGACCAGCTGACAATCATCTAGTTAAAAAAGTAGTCATTTATAAATCATTTACTCATATTGCTCTTGTTTAACTTTAAAAATCTGATTTTCTATAAAGTTTTGATATCAGAAATACTGACCCTATGTTTACTTGGAATCAGATCGATACCAAATTTTGCATAATCACACACCACTACCACTGGATGCAGCAGCATTAACACAGGCTGCAGGATCAGTGTGTATAATTCACCAACACAAAGCTAATCCAAGCGAGACGTGGAGACAAAGTGGCAGAGGATGGGGAGATCGCACAAGACAAAAAGTTTCCTCCAAACCTGATTTTATCATGATCTGCAGCCGGTGTGAGTCACGACAGCCTGTTTTCATCTTCAGACTGTGAAAACATCACTGGTCTCTCCTGAGACTGAGCTGATCAGGCCTTTGCTTCCAGAAGTGCTTCCATACTAAGTCTTACCATGCCTGAAACATAAACATCGCTGTCATGGAGCCAAAACAGCCGTAAACTTTTACTTTCATGACTATTTTGGCTGAGAGCCACGTGCTGCCTGCAGAATAAACACGCAGGCTTTTCATCCTCTAGATTTTCATGAGACAGACGAGTCCCTCTGCTCACACCGACAGTTTGAGTGGACTTATCCTTTAACATGCATGCCAAAACAAAATCAAGACGATTCTGCATCTACAGCGATTGATTTATCAACCAGGTCAGGAAAAACGGCATGTGAGGAAGCAGCACTGGCAGCTCGCCTCTGCATCTCTGTTACTCCACAGTAACTTTCTCCCTTCACTTTGTCAGCATCATCATCATGTTCAGTTAATGTGCTTGTTGTCTGATCTGATACAGCAAGCAGGCTGTGTAGGAGTGGAGGAGTCTGTGAATGTATGGTGAAACAGCACTGAGGGAGGAGGCTTTGTATGGGGGAAGGTTAAGGGTAATAAATATGTAACAAAAACAGAGTGTTCCTTGATGAGATGGTTTTATAAGATGAGACCTTTACAGCAGCGACAGCACGTTTCTGAAAACCAAGGATGTCAAACAAATGGCCTGCAGGTCAAAACCAGCCCACCAGGGGGTCTAATCCGGCCTGGGGAATGAAATCAGAGGTGAATGAGAAACCTGTAGGAAACAGCAGACTGTTTTCATCCAGGGACCAGAGCCAAGAGTGATCAGTGATACAATGACAAAAGCCAACCACCTATTTGCTAAGGAAATAGAGTTAGCAACTAAACAGTACAATGAGGTTCATAAAAAAACATGTGGTGCAGCCAGAAATACTGGCGGTCGCAGGGAGGACATTAATTGTCTTTTTAACTGTATTTATGGATTCCACAAAGATAACAGTTACCATTAAAACTCCTCAGCTCCAACTGGAGCACTGATGCTTCTTCTAACTGCCTCTCTCAGCAACAACTCTTCTTCTCACAAAGTTTCTGGGAGTTGTTTTGCCCCGCCTCACAGGCGCCACCTAATGGTGTATAAACAGACTTTTACAGCTTTAAAAAACATATAAACAGCCTGGTTCAAAACACAGCTTGGGTCTGAAATGCTAATTTCACTCTTGGAACACACTTTACAGTGTACAATGTATTTTTTTTATAACTTGGAGGTTTAAAAGACATTAGGATCATTTGATTGTCCAATCAGAGAGACTGCTCAGCTCACGCCACTGTTGGGCGCCCAGTAGTTGTGAGAAAGGAAGCTCAAAGCCAGAGTCACAGCCAATGTGACTGGGTTCACAGATTGGCTCCATTTTACTGTATCAGGAACAGACAGGTGACGTTGCAGAGAGTACGTCCATATTTTATTCATTCTATGACTCAAACTGACAAAGTTAAAACAATGAAAAATATATAAATAAATGATTATCAAAAAAAAAAAATAATAATAATAAAGATGGGTTGCCTTAAACTTATATTAAAAATGATGAACATCATTAACTCTGGTGGATGCCTCACACATGCATGCAGGGGATGACATACCTTTGTTGACAGATGTTTAAAGTACTTCTGACTTCTCAAGGAGTGAGAGTGTATTCATGTTCAGAATCACTACACAGACACTAAAAATAGAGTTAAATAACTTGTAGATCTTGATAAGTTGATGCAATCTTTCCTATTTCAGATACGAGTGCTTTTATTTTTCATGCCTTTGGCAATCACTGTGATCAGTTATAAAGCAAGTGTACTTGATAAACTGAGACTAAGTACTACTGAAATTGCTGTTATTTCCCTTCAGAGGTCTTAGGCTCATCCTCTTTTTTTTTTTTTTTTTTTTTTTTTTGGAGACAGGTACTTCATTAAATGTTAGGAAATTGATAAAATATACTTGTAGTTCTTTGCACTGAAACGATGGGTAAACTTGGATTTGTTGTTAAGAGTAGGTAATTATGCTATGATTTTACTGATCCGGCCCACATGAGATCAACCTCGGCTGTATGTTATGGTGGCTGGTGGGTGTCAGACGGTTTCCAACACAACTGAAAGAGCAAAAACACAAATGCAAAAGCCACAATACGACAAAAATAAAACCACAACTTAAGTTAAGAAGACAGTTTTCCTAACTGGCACAAAAAAGTTGCCAAAGTAAGTGAGTGATTGTTTTTTTTTTTTTTTTTTTACTTTGTCTATGATAAATATAGCTTTGTTCGCGAGTCACCTTGTAATATCCATAGAACACACACACACACACACACACACACACACACACACACACAAATATATATATATATATATATATATATATATATATATATATATATATATATATATATATATATATATATAAACAGGGCTAGACATGAACTTTTTTGCTGACCAGCCACTGTGGCTAGTGGTTTCCCAGAGTTGCTTGCAACTCAACATTTTCACTTGCCACGATTTTGTTGTTGAATAGCTATGTTTAATATTACTAACTAACTACAATAATTACTAGAAAATACTAACTAATTATATTAGTTATCAGTTATTAAAAATACTGTTATTGGTTATTGGTTATCAATAACTAATAATAATAAGCAGGAACTAACAAATTAACTAACTAGATTTAAAACCTTTCAAAATGTAAATGACCCCTTAGTACTCTCAAATAAAGACGACATAAATCGGGTATTCAACTCTGAAACGATTTTGCTCCTTATATATGAAAATATGCAGACTACTGAAACAAAATAATAAAAAGGAGGAGTTAAAAATTCCATTTAATGAAAGCTGTGAAGGTTGAAGATAAATTGAAAAAATAAAAACTGAACTAAAAAATCTAGTTAGAAACACTGTCCTCTTTAATATATAATAACAACAGTATTTTTTTTAAGATATAAACTTAATACTGTACTTTCTATACCAGAAGTTCCTTTGGAGTATAATCATACATTTTTTAAATTTGTATCAGTCAAAACGTCATGTAGAGGAATAAAACATATACAAGTCACACTAGACCATAAGTTTTATTTATTTAGAATGATTTGGTTTTTTTTACAGCATTTCCAGAGTGAACTTTTTACATGTAACTTTGATAAGTGTTTGTTTATTAGGAGGTTTAAATATTGTTCCTACAGCTCCTCATATTTGTGACCACTTTCTCTTCTCTCCGTGGGCTTTTCCATATTACTGGACAAATATGCCATAAATCAGTAACCTGTTCTTATAAATCAATAATGTTACCATTAAAGCTATATTTATCACAGATGAAGTTATAAAACAAAGCAATCATTTACATACTTTCACAACTTTTCTGTGTCCATCAGTATAACTGTCCTCCTCGTGTTTTCGCTTCTGCAAATTGGCTGACACCTACTGGTCACTGTGGTATGTGGCCCTTGAACTAAAATGAGTTTGGCACCCCTGCTTTGAATCAAGTTCAAGGCGGCGAAGACTTTGCTTTGACATGAGAAGCCTGCCCACCATTGACTGTACCAAACACACTGCCTGTTTCCAAGAACCTCAAACTACCCCGCTTTGGAAAAATCTGAAGTATTCTTTCTAAAAAAGTTCATGTGTCTGAGTTAAGCTCCCGTCAGTGACGGCTGCTCTAAACGAAGTGTACGAGTTGATCTAAAAGAAAGCCTTTAATATCCCAATCATCCTTCAACTTCTCCACAAACTCGATGATTACACTCGGCTCTGCTGCTCTGCATGAGACACAGGATATTGGAAAAGCTCCGCCATGATTTACAGTCTTTTCAAAGAGCCGGCGTATCTCTGTGATAAATCCTCTGAGAGTATGAGTGAGAGGGTGCTGCGCTTTTTCTCCAGGCTACAATGAAAACAGACCTCACGATACATCAATAACTGCAGCTAGGCAGCTGAATATTTCAGGGAAATTACTGCGATGTCTTAATATTCAGGAGGAAATGTCAGAATGAGAGGCAGACTTGGAGAATTCAGTTAACTTGTGCTCACTACTCTTTTGTGTTCCACTTTTCCTGAGCTGAACCTCCCTCTGATCCTCAGCTCTGAGGTCAAACTGCCTGCTCCTCCTGTCTTATGATAAAAACAGATCCAAAGTCACGGTTTGAAAGTTTTCAGAGACAATGAGATGTTGACGACTCATCCGGAGAGAAACAGACACAGGAGTCGTTGGTCTCCATCAGCTCTGTATCAGTACACCTCGCATTCAGAACAGTCACATCTTTGTGGGTGTTCAGGTAAAAAATGATCCACGTCCCCCAGCGTGCTTCACGTCTTGTTGCGCTGAGACTATAACAGAAGGTCAGTCTTTTCTGTCTGATAGACGTCTAACACAGAAACCCCCTGCAAGGTGCTGAGGCCAGGGCCTCTGAGGATTGTGGGAAAGAGGAGGATAATAATAGGGGGACTGATAATGCTGCTTCCCTGTTGGGAAAAAAGCTTGCTGACATTTGGAGCTGGTCTCCTGTGCCTCTGTTGAAAGAAAAAGTGTGTTAATGTGTGACATGGGTTCCCCTGGTCGCTCTCTGGGTGTCTGCAGTGTTTTGTAATCCTGGATGATGCTGACATGAAGTCTTTTGTGTAACGAGGAAAGAAACTGCAACAGTTCTTGAAAAAAAAACTTTATAAAGATAAGATCCGGATCTAAGAATGTCATAACACCCCCACATTTTCCCCACATTTTACTAAACCCTCGATTCACACATACAGCATGAGCGCCACACTGGGCAACGCTGCCGTTTTTGGGTGCATGCCAATTCATACACTGCAAAAACTGTAATCTTATCAAGAATTTTGTCAAAATTGTCTTTTTTATACTCAATATGAGCCACATTCAACTTTTCAGTCCAGAAAAAACTTCATGATTCAAGTTATTGAGAGACAAAAATGAGGTCTGAATTGCTTGTAACAAGTTAAAAAATCTGCCAATGGAACAAGAAAGATTTGCTAGAAAATTTGCTAAAAAATAAAATATTGTCTTAATACAAGTAACTTTTTACTTGATCCATTGGCAGATATTTTTAACTTGTTACAAGCAATTCAGACCTCATTTTTTTCTTTAAACGACTTAAATAAGACATTTATCTGGACTGGTCGGGTGAATGTGGCTGATATTAAGTCTAAAAAAGCATTTTCTACTGAAAATAAGACAAAAAAACACTTGATAAGATTTCAGTTTTTGCAGTGTACATGATGCGTCTCTGCAGCGCTCATAGCAGCTGGATACTCAAGATCACAGGAGAACCACGTGTTCCTGCAGGAATCACACTCAGGACAACGCACTTGCATTGTAATTCATTAGCATGTTTAACTCACCTGGTCTGCCCAAACTTCCGCAGCTTCAGTCCAAAACGTCTGATTTCCTCTGGATCTGACCGGCTGATGACATCTGGTCTTGTGCCAGCGAAATAGTTTTGACAAATAAGGATAACAGAACAGCCAGAACAGGGAGCTTTATTTTGAAATGACGGGATACTCAGATTGTCTGATTTCCTGTTTGGTGCAGTCTGCTCTGCACAAAGTGACTTGTTTCTGCAGCGCTCCAGCAAAAATAGACTTGCAGCATAACAGCTGAGGCTCCAGCCACCCGCAACCCTGAACAGGATAAGTGGTTAAGAAAATGGATGGATGGATGAATAACAGCTGGGCCCAGCCATTGGTGACCGTGGCTCTGGCTGGACTGCAGCACGTACTGTGTAAATGCAATGATTGACCAGAGTCATTTCTAAGTATATATTATATCTTCTTCTTCTATACCACTTATCCTGTTCAGGGTCGGGGGTGGCTGGAGCCTATCCCAGCTGTCATTGGGCGAGAGGCGGGCTACACCCTGGACTGATAGCCAGTCAATCACAGGGCTGACACAGAGACAGACAACCATTCACTCACACACTCACACCTACGGACAATTTAGAGTGATCAATTAACCTGATGAGCATGTTTTTGGACTGTGGGAAGAAAGCTGGAGGACCCAGTGAGAACCCACGCATACACGGGGAGAACATGCAAACTCCACACAGAAAGGCCCACTGGCCAAGGTGGTGGGGATTTGAACCGGTGACCTTCTTGCTGTGAGGCCACAGTGCTAACTGATGCGCCACCATACAGCCCTATATATTATATATTCAACATTTTAAAAACATGAAATAACAAGTAAAGAAGTGTTTGTATTTATGAGACAAATGTGAATTTATGAAAATAGCACAACTTGACAGAAACTGTTACCAAATAGTTGAGATGTCCCTGCATACAAACGTTTACCATGAAGTGACAGCTGAACGTTATGGTGAAGCATGTCTTCAAAAGATTATTTGACTCTACAAATTAAGTTTTATAATTCATTAAGTCATGTGGTGTTACTTAACATTATATATTGAAAAATCCAAGCTTACCTTTGAAAATGATGTCAAAAATAGTACATGTGTCCCAAGTCATTTTTTTGTCCTGGACTTGCAGATAGGTTTAGCAGGCTTACTGCCAAAAATCTAGAGGATTCCTCAAACAAAAAGTGCTTCAACTGAGTTGTAGAGACAATCCAATCAGGGTGAGTCTAAATCAAAACATTGTTTTAATAAGATACAGAAACTCAAAACCTGTTCTGCCAAACTACTGAGCAGAGCATTAAAGGGTTAAAGCTCTGTGTTATTGGAGCTAAAGTTACTGCAGCTATTGTTGTATTGACAGCTCCTGTTGGGTTAAAGCTCTAAAGACTACATTCTCTCCTCACTGAATGTTTGATCTTGAATCTTTGCAAATTGAAATGTGTTCTTCTTTGAAACATAAAAACAAACAAACAAAAATCAAAACTAAAGCATGAAGTTTGCTCCCTCATCTGCTTGTTGTGGCTGCACTTGTTCTCCCTGAGGGAGTGCAGATCACATCATGAAATGTGTCAAGAGGTCAATGAAAGCCACATTCATCAGTTGTTAATGAGTCAGGGGTAATGTATGGTTAGCATGTAGCTTTGGGATTTAAACCACAGTGGGTGAGGGTGAGGGTGGGGTGAGGGTGAGGGTGGGGTGAGGGTGAATGCTGCAGCAAACCATTGTGCTTCTGCCTTGTGTTTAGTGTCATCTTGTATTTGTTTGTATGTTCGTTTAGCAAATTAAGCAGCACTTATTCAACACCTACATAATTAAATTTTACACTATATAAATCAATCAATCAATCAATCTTTATTTGTATAGCGCCAAATCATAACAAATGTTATTTCAAGACACTACAAAAACATTTACAGGTCTAGACCCGTAAATGTTAATAAAATTTTATTAGCAGAAACCCAACATCAAGACAAGATAATAAGTCTGATCTTATCTTAATCCACCATGAGTACAGGACTTTGCAGCATTTAGCAAGTTACAATGGCAAGGAAAAACTTCCCTTTAACGGGCAGAAACCTTGGACAGAACCAGACTCATATTAGACAGACATCTGAAGAGACTGTGTTGGGGTTAGAGAGAGACAGATAGAGGAGAGAGAGTGGGAGAGAGAAGAGAGAAGTAAGGGGGGGTGACAGAGAGAGAGGGAGGGACACACACACACACACACACACACACACGCACACACACACACACAGAAAGGGAGAGAGAGAGAGAGAGAGAGAGACAGACGCAGTCTGAAGTTTGGTGCAGTGGCGACAGTTAAAGGGATAGTTCAGTTTTTTTTTTTTAGTGGGGTTGTATGAGCTCTACGTGACCACTAAGGACATTAAATACAGTAGAACGTTGTCTCCTCTCCCTCAGTAAGACACAGACTGTAATCGATGGTGACGAGGAAATAGACGCTAACAGGGACAGACGGTACCAGATTCAAAGGCTATTTTCTCTGCCTACAAGAACTAAAATCAAAAAGTAATACCACAGTTTAAGAGTACGCTACAAAAAATATATTTTTTAAGTGCATTAAATCTTCGGAAATATAAACATTTATCCGGACCTAATTAACTGGTCATGTATCCTTCCGCACAGCGCTAGTGCCCTCCGTCCCCCCTCCTCCTTTCAGCTGTAGGGAGTGTAAACAAGCTATGCTTCGGGCTCCGGTTGTAGCCTCGTGTAAGTTTGATCAAGTATTGTAATTCTTTTGTTTGTACTCTTAGGATTGTGAGGCAGCGTAGGAAATTCAAAATGAGTGACTATGACTGCGACGATGACGTTCCATTCGCTTTGGAGCCAAAAGGATACCTGTATGAACCAGAGTACACAGAAGAGGAGCTGCTACAGATGGCGACTGAAAGGAATACAGAGGAAACATCCACGGACACTAGACATCAAGATAGAGTTGGAAATACTCAGTGGTGTAAATGTCTGAGCTGTGACTCAATGCCCACAGATGCTGAGTGTTACTGCTGTCACGAGTGGAACTTGGTTACAGACACTCTTAAGGATTTGTCTGAGTTAGAGGACACTGCTGACTCTCAAGCGATCTGTATAACTCATCACATAGATTTCCCCGCTCTGCTAAATTCTGGAGTGTCCTGTAACAGCAACAACAACAGCAACAGTCGTGGCAGCAGTAACACTCAGCATCTTGATGTCCAGTGTCCGTGGACATTTTTGAAATTTCTTTTTTTTTTTTCTAAATTTTGACAAATTTATTAAATTCAAAACTAACTGAAATTTCAAAAATGTGTGCTAGTTTTTAAAATTTCAAAATTTTAAGTAATTTATGGTAAATTTATGTATTTCACATTTTCATGAATTTTTGAAATTTCATTTTTTATATTTTTGCAAATTTTGGGAAGTTTTGCAATTTTTATTCATTTATTAATAATTTACTAGATTTTAAAGGTCCCATTAATGCTCCTTTTCTGCTCTGGTGGACCGTTCAGGACAGACTTGCTCCTGATTGGTCAAAAAAGGGACTCGTTGACGTCGGTAAACCCCGGAAATTCCAAACAGCTCGTGCTAGGTCAGGATTTTATCTTCCCAAGCACTACTAAACAGAGGTTTTGTCATGAAATATCACATTTTGTGGGCTGGGAGGAAAGCAAAAGACCCACAAATTTAACTAAAAGACTTAATAGAGTGATTTTTGCATAATATGGGACCTTTAACTATGTATAGAATACTATCCACTATATTGTCTTTGATTTTGTGGCTCAGGAATGACTTTAATCCAGCTGAGCTGAGGCAAAATTGTTCCAATGAAAGTAAAGGTTGCAGACCTCTGGTTTGGATCATGGTGGAATCTCAAATGCTGACACAGCTGTGGTGTATTTTATGGATGAAAGAAGGGAACATTTTTCAACCAAGGACACTTATCACTTCAAGTGTTAAAGTGGAACAGTGTCGCTCTTTGCTTTTTCACTCTTGGACCTTCTTTTGAAATTCTCAAGTCAGTATTGAAAACCTTTGTCTGGCCGAATGTGTAAAAGCTGTTGAGGGACTGATGGTAGTTGACAGTGAAGATAAACGGGGCCTTGAAATACTCATCCAATACTTCCAGGACTGTCTGAGCCTCAGAGGGCTTGGTCCTGTGGTCAACGAAGACATAGTACTGTTGGATGTTGTTCTTCTGGTTCTTGACACACAGAGGGAAGGGCTGTCCAGGTTCAGATCTCTCAAGTAAGGTCTGAATACTGGCTCCATTCTGCAACACAGAGAGACACATTATCAGAAAAAAACTCTAGTTTTACTCTGTAAGTGTATGTTTACTTATGTTGTGTGTATGGAAAGAAGAAAATGAAAAATAATTACATGTGTAATGTCTCCAGTAATCAGCACTTCACTGCACAAAAGCAACAAAAATACATATTTAGCTCTACTCACAGCCTGGTGCTCTGAGACGTGTCTGTAACATGTAACGTTGATGAATCCCGGTTCTGTCCTACCAGAGCTCATCTACCAACTCCAACCTCACCAAGCAGAGCTAACCAGTGGCGGACTGGGACTGAAAATCAGCCCTGGACTTTAACTCGGTCCAGCCCAGTCACACCCAGTCATTCATAGATCCACAGCAGCCCCCTCCCCCCCCCGTCGTCGGACAGAACGTGTGCTGGTGGGGGTGGGGGGGGGGGGTGGGGTGGGGGGGGGGGGGTGGTGGTGCTGTGGATCTATGAACGAGTGAACGATCGGTTCAGCCCGACGACAGCAGGTGCTGCAGGTCTGTATGTCAACGGATGTTTCTGCCCGACGACGACCTCCGCTGTCGGGGGGGGGGTGTCACCGGTCGTACCGGCCCACTGAGGCAGCGGCCCACCGGGAAACCTCCCGGTGCTCCCGATGGCCAGTCCGCCCTTGGAGCTAACGTAACCTCACTCTTCATTTTATTGCTAGACTCTCAAGTTTGAACGGACCACTGCAGAATAACTGCTGACTGTGGGTTGGAATGAACATTATCACAAACAGAATGACCTGTGTTTTATCCGTTAGCTTGTGTTTTAGCCTTCAGACTGAGCTCTATCTCTTTCACGTTTATCTTTCCTCTGCTTTTCTGTCTTTCTTCTGTCTGACAGTTTGGCTCCAGTGTCCACCATCACTACAAAATTAAACACAGAAATAGTTTTTAACAGAGAAAAACACATATCTCTCTTTTCACAACTAAACTTTGTCAGAAACTTTGATGTTAGTAAATTAATCTGGCCCTGCT
Organism: Halichoeres trimaculatus; assembly: GCF_033239565.1. Classification (NCBI taxonomy): domain Eukaryota; kingdom Metazoa; phylum Chordata; class Actinopteri; order Labriformes; family Labridae; genus Halichoeres; species Halichoeres trimaculatus. The sequence goes on from NW_027437185.1 coordinate 2,558,725, forward strand.
CAACCGGATCAGGAAGCTAAGAAGTAGCATTTAGGAGTAACCTATATTGGCACTGACAATCTCATTTAAATTGTGGATTATGATCAGGCATATATAAAGAAGGGGGAAGTTTTCAAGATCACTTAGAAACTCCTCACAGCCCCATTGATATGCATATTACCGTAAAATACCAAATAAACGCTGAGTTCCAATTAATTGCTGGGTTCCAAATAAACGCAGAGTGCAGCAGCACGTTTAGAAAAATAGACGCCCGTTCCAAATAAACGCCGGGGGTATGGTAAGTTATTTGGCGCAGCCTACGAGCCACGGTCCATTTCTTTTGTTCTTTTTTTCATTCCGCAGTCGTAGTTACAAAACACACATGCAAAAGCTAAGCTCACAACTGACAGTTGACTCTTAAAAACTGATTTTTGTAAAAGAAACATAATCAGACTGTACGTGGTGCAATGGATCATCATTTATCCGTGATCCGTTCAGATCGACGTGATCGGTTCGGCACACACATGACCCTACAGGAGTGATTTTTGTGCAGCAGAAGCCCTGAGCGCTCACACCAAACACCCTCCCCCTGCTCGTCGGCCATATTTTACTTGACCCAAAACACAAATAAACAGACACCCCGTGAAAAAAATCTGATATCGGTCTGCATTCACAATTTATTTAGAGAATTTTCAGCGCATTACTTTCACACAAAAACACCGCTAAATAAGGCTCTAGTTCTCATCGTGTCGTAAAACGGCGCTACCTCTGCTGCAGAGCCACAGTTGGCTATGAGGCGCTTGCCGCTTAGTGTATCAGTCCACGTGCGGCGTGTAGATATAAACAAACGCAGGTAGTCTGCCAGGATGAATTATTCAATAACAACGTATAGATGCGGAGGCTTTGAAGAGTCAAAGAAGACGTTACCACTTCCGCTGAATGTTATTTGCTGGGAAAGAAATAAACACCTGTTCCAAATAGTCGCCCGGTCCCAAATAAACGCCTGGTCTGCTCAGTGATTGAAACAAATTAACACCCCAACTACTATTTGGTATTTTACGGTAACTTAGATTAACTTACATAAAGGGTCATAATCAAAATTGGAATGATGTCTGCATATTTACAGTCAAAACACAGATGAGAAAGAGTAATGCGTGCTGATTTCTCCACTTAGTTTTGTTGTGAAATCAACCCTGGAAGAGGTTTATTTGGAAATGTGATGATTGACTTGCTAAATGAACACTCTTTTTAAATTAGATTTTGAGTCGAGTTGACTCTAGATTTTATTCTCAACTCTAACACTGAAAATGTTTCCCTTTTGGTTTTGCAGTGTAAACATGTTTCATTACCTAAAGTTTACAGATGTGAGTGTAAAAATGATCCTAGTTAAAGATCATTAAATGACCTCGAGTCACTCTCCACACACAGCTCTGCTGAATCACAACTTTCACACAGTTTGTGCCAAAAAAGAAACAAACAAAACCAAATGTTAATGCAAAGGAGGATAAAAAGTGAGTCTGTGTCCTGCAGCGTCACTCAGAAATCTGCTAAAATAAATCCCTCCGATGTTTGTCTGGTGTGTTGTGGACACGTGAGTTTCCCACAGAGTGCACGTGTTTGTTTCTCTCTGCGTGTGTGTGAACAGGAACAAAGTCAATGTAAATAGGAGCGATGGCAAAGATAAACCCTTGTCATAATCTGAGCTTACCTCAGGGTCGTCTTTCTTCTTCCTGCAGATAGGGAAACTCAGAGGAGTTCCTTATCACACGGCAGAGATAAGAGCGCTCCAGTACAAAGCAATGATCCTGTCTGTTTGCTGACAAGCCAAGAAGCTCCAATCCCCGCAGAGGGATCCCACCTTGTTTTGGGACAGAGAGCTGAAGATAGAGACAATATAGAGAGCGTGGAGAGCTCATTTACATGAAGAGCTCTGACAGACTTTGGCGCCGAGCAGGGAGCGACAAATACACCCAGGTTAGAGTCAGAAAGGAAGTCTGCCTCTACTGTACCTGCAGCTCCTTCTCATCCCAGCACTCCTCCACCTCCAGCCTGAGCTCTGCCACCAGCTCACAGCAAACACAGAGTGTGTAATAATGAAGCAGCAGAATGTTTGTGTGCAGCCTGAGCTGAAGGAGCTGTCACATTAACCTTCTTACAACATCCCTGTTTGCTTCTAATGTTTTGTCTGGCTTTGATTTCCACAAAACGACTGTCTCAGCAGCCTCACTGACTGAGCCGCTGTTTACTGTAACACACGGCGTAACCATGCAATTATAAGTTTGTGTGAGTTTACTTTTGCAAACAAAAGATAGTCACTGTGCTCTGGCTTTCTCCACAACAGAGTCTGTGCTGATATTTTTAAACTGAGTCGTTTCAGCAGGTCCAGGTTAAGGATTTCATACAGACTGAGTTAAATCATGACCTGTTTGAGTAGACAGAGGAATCAGGAAAAACTCTTTATCCTACATCTGTCCTGTTGATCTATAGATTCTTTTCAAGTTTGAAATTGGTGGTTTTAAATGTTATTTTTGCACTAATAAAACTTCAAAACTGTTGAGTGTTTTTGTTTCATTCAGGTAAAAAGTCTAACTATACTAAATCTCATTTTGATGTGAAAATGTGATATTTTAGGACACTTAGGGCTCAAAATTTGGTCAAAGTTGCTTGTATTTAATACATAAATAAAAATCTGGGTATCAAAATTGAGATATTTTTCCTTACCTTTTACAAGTTATTCAGACCAGGTTAATCAACATAAATTAAAGTAATCTGAGACATTTTTACAACAAATAAGGAAAAAAACTTGCAGGGCATCCTGACTTTCATTGTAGTTTTGAAAAAATGCATTCACTAAAGAAAAAAAGGGAAACAATTTACAGATCTACAAATTTCACCATAATTATGTAATTGCTACAGCCTCCTCAACCCAAATGTAAGAATTAAAGGAGACAATAATGAACAATAAAGGACACTGCAAAAGTAATAAAAACTGAAGCCACAGACTTTATTAAACCCAAAAGACCAAAACACAGGAACAAACCAAAAAGAGCTGGAGACCCCAGCCTGACATGGAGACTGGCAGGGCAGACTGCACGACTTCAAAAAAAAAAAAAAAAAAAAAAAAAAAAAATCTCTTTATAAGAGAAGGCAAAGTAACTAACGAGAAATCACAGCTACGCTGGCAAAACTGGATAACAGAACAACTGAAAAACACAGAGCAAGGTTTGAATATGAAAAGGTAAAAAATAAAGTCAAAATACTCTGACAGCAAGGCACGAGGCAAACAGTTTTGGAAAAGGTGACAAAGCAAGAGGATGTGGCCCAGGACAGGGGAAAGAGGCTGACTTTAATACACGAGGTAAAGGGACACAGGTGGAAACATGCAATTTTCTTTTGATTTCTTTTCTTTTAACAGAATGAGCTTCTGACAAAATATGGCTTAAACAGATTCCTTTAATTATTTCTGCAGCTGTAAAATCCACACCATGCAATAAATGCAAAAGTAACAATACACAAACACATTCACACATGTTTATTTAAATGTATAAAATCTACAAAATATATTTTCTCTTATTTTTCACACATGAAAATAATTCAACTTTTTATTCCCTGAGGTAGGGTAAACTGTGCAAAACAAAATTTGTCCTTTTCTTAAAAGTGTGAGTAAAATTATATTAAAACTTGAATAAAACTTGAATAAAACATGATAAAACGACAAGAGGATGTTAACTCTGTGCATTACAATAACATGAGTCGACAGAAAAGGAGCATTATTGGGAGTATGAAAAAAAAACATGTGGATGTATGTTTGTACTGTTTCATCTAATGTGACTCCTGGTCTGGTCTGGTCTACACTGGGATTCACAGCCGGCTAAATTCTTTATGACATCACATACTCCAAGAAACAGGCAAATATGTGCTTGAACAGGATTCAATGCCAAAATCTGTGAAACTGCAAAAATACATAAATACAGAAAATGTCAATTAAAAATCAGTTCAAAATACATCATTCACAAACGAGTGTAGAGTAACAGAAGGCGGATCAAGTCTTTACTGATCTATGACACCCAGTATTAGAGTCGAGTAGAGCCTGGGATCGGGTTACGAACATTGGAAAAGAAAGTGCACAAGCTGAGTCAAAAGCTACGAACAGTTGCACTTCAACAATGAAAAAATAATAGTTTCCTCACTTATACTGCCACCTCAAGGTCTGCAAACATCGAGTTGGAGGGAAGGTTAGCATCAGAATGCTAGGAACGTTCTTTTTTTTTTTCCCCAGAAAAAGAAGAACTTCCTGATGTGGACAAACTAAACATATAATCAAATGAACTATGCCCTCTGCTGGCCTGAAAATGCTACAACAAATGCAAAATATCAACAGTTCCAACACGTTTGGTGCAAAATCTGTTGTTTTTCTCTCCCAGCTTCAGATAAACACATAAAACTAGTGCTTTAATAAAAGGATAAGCACTCACTGTTCACTTAATCAATGAGTGTGTGTGTGTGTGTGTGTGTGTGTGTGTGTGTGTGTGTGTGTGTGTGTGTGTGAGTGTGTGTGTGTGTGTGTGTGTGTGTGTGTGTGTGTGTGTGACAAGGTGTTTGTGTCCGTCTACCATATGTTTGCACAGGTTTACCTCTTGTGTGGTTGATCTCTTGTAAGCCTGAGTGTTATGAATATCTACGGTGTGTGTGTGTGTGTGTGTGTGTATGTGTGTGTGTGTGTGTGTTTGGCAGTGTAGAGGTGTGAAACAGGTGCGTTGTCTTACCATATGGTCTGATTTCAGGTATGTCAGGCACTTCTCGGGATATGCGTGGGCTTGTGCAGTGATTAAATGTACTAACACCAGCACTTGTTTGTGCGTGTGTGTGCTTGCGTGTGTGAATGTGACTGGTAGGGCCATCTGTACCCCTGACACTTCAAAGGAGCGCCGCCTGAAAGGAAGCTAGCAGACAAATGAATTATTGAGCCAATTGAAGACGTTTGGCGTGCAGCGTTTTGTTCTGCAGAGGAACTCCCTGCCTTTCAGGAAGTGCAGGATGTGTTCTTCCTTTTAGATCAAGCTCTGCGCCTCCTCTGCTTCCCTGAACTCACACACGCATACACACACATACAAAAAAACCCACATCCCCTGCCTCTTGCCTTAAACTGTACTTTAGAGCTTTTTTTTCCTGAAAAACTACTTTTGTCTGCTTGAAGTCAGCTGTAGAAACACTTTTTTTGTCCAAAGGCGCTGAGCTGCTGTACAAAAGATTCTTAAACCCTTTATTAACAAGAAACAAAAAAGACAGACAGAAACACATTTACACCCTCACTCCGCTCTGAGAGTAAAACGAAGGATTTAGGTGTTCCTGGCAGCGTGGGCAGGGAGCAGGGTTTTAAACAGTTTGAACGTTTTTCTCTCTCAGCTCCTCTCAAGGATTCTTTTTCATGCTTTAACCAAATCAAAAGAAAGAAACAGAGGAAACTTCCAGTACTTTAAACGTCCTCAAACAGGAAAACTAGTTCAAGTGTTGCTTTTTCATTTGTGCGTGATGACTCATGTGAGAAGAAGCGCATGTGCATTAAATTTTTACAGAAATTAGGTCTTAACATGATTTCCTGCTACATGTTCACATGTTGTAGAAATTATTGAATCCGTCTGAAAACAACAACAATGCTATGTCATAAAATTAGCACAAGAACTCCCGAGGACTTGATGAAATCATCAAACTGGTCACGGGTAAACAAAGGTGACAATCATCCAATCCTCTGATAAACAAGGAATAAGCCTCTGTCATACATGTGTTTCATATGAGCCTTACCTAAAGTGAAACCAATTAGAATCATCATCACACTTCTCCAAAGTCACTTTGCCAATCGTTACTGGGGTCAAAGATGGGTCAAATCGCCATCTTACCCAGGTAATCCTGCCTACAGCACCTTTAACAGAGAGCTAAGTGTTATTCTTTGACTGCATGTGATGTTATTTTATGTAATCAATGATCATGTAATCAGCCATTTCTTTTGTTTGAACTGCATTGCATGATGGTATATATTGCTCATGAAGCTTAGCGAAAGTTCAGTCAGGAAGACTGGGGGCTCACACTCTTCTGTTCCTCTGCTCACTCTTTCACGCTTCTATCTATCAGCTGACTGGGGGCGTGTCAACTTTTCTCTCTATCCAATCACAGTGATTCTGCTTCAATCGTAAGCCAATCATTTCATAGCTGCCAAAGTTGGAATGCCGTCTCTTTTGCTGTCAGCTGTCTTTCAGGCTCTCAACATGACCCTCCTCCTCCCCCGGCACCTCCAGTCTCCGTCGCTCGGTTGTGCTCTGCTGCCCAGCAGTTTTCAGCCCTGTAGTCCTCACCGAATCTTCCAGATCCAGCCTTCTCAAGACCCCACCACCACCACCAGTGTCTAGACTCCATCAGGGGATAGTCATAATTGATAACGCCATTGTACCCCCTACGTTGATTATTTTGCTCAATGCTTGAAGGGGGCTAACCGCCAAACTTTCTTTGCATTTTAAATCTGTTCATAACTCTTTCTGGTGAATAAGTCTCTCCTAATTGAAAAATAATGAGCATGGCTTAAACACTACCTTTCAAATTGCATTGTGCGATATAATAGGTAAACTAAACAGAGTATGACCATGCTCAGTCAGATTTCTGACAGTTCTTTAACATGGACTGTCCACTATAAACTGTGTTCAGGGCCGGCCCCTCGCTCAGCAGGTGCCCTAGGCGAAAGACAAAAAACGCGCCACCCCCAGCCCTCCGCGACAAACACGCAAACATACATACAATAAAATAGATACATAATAAATTGTGAAGATGAACATATAAACATTCTTTATTACTTCAATGTGCACTAAAACTTTTTCAAACAGAACTTTTGTGAAAATTAAAACAAAACAGCAAATCTTAAAACTTTTCAAAACAGTGCAATAAGCAAAAAATGCACATGATTGGAATATTTAGAACCATAATAAAAATAAATAACAATAAATAACACTTCCAAGTTTAGTGCAAAAGTCCCTGGAGGGAAAAAGTGCAATTCCAAAAACCTCTCTCTCTATTACAACATGGTAACATCCCACTTCTTGTCATTAAAATAATCAACAAAACAATACAACCAAGGCAAACCGGACAGGGAAGAGAACTCAACTACCCATGAGCGCTAGCACCTGCATACTGTCGTAAAGGTACAGATCTGCTGGTCTCGTGCAATTGTTTTGTAGGCGAATCACAGAAACCAGGACTTCAATCAAAAGTATTCTTCTGTCTTCAGCGGCTGCGGCTGTTTGCAAGATGGACAGGGACAAGGTAATTTATTTAATTTTGACTAAATGATGATGTTTAAAAGCGCCAAGTTCAACTGGTTTTATTACCGTGAAGTCGCCCCTGTGCTCGTCCTGTTGAAGCGATGAAGTGAATAAAAGTAAAGACAACCACGAGCTGGCGATATCATACACTTGAAATAGGTCTTAACAAAACTACATACTGGTACGTTCTCAAGAATACTGTAAACGGATGGTAAACAATCACCAAGTACTTACAAGTCCAGCAATAAAAGGGCCAAGCCGGCATCGGTCAGACATCCCTCCTCGTCTTTTATTTCATGCTAGCAAATGAACACCGAACCAATGTTTATTTGCGCCTCCACCAGCAGATGGTGCCTTCGGTGGCCGCCTAGGTCGCCTATGCCAAGGGCCGGCCCTGTCTGTGTTAGAGTCCAAAATGTAATGACAAAAGGTTATAAAACCCCAAATGTAACCATTTTTTGTTACATTTTTGATTGTTGTTACATTCTGAATTCTAACATACTGCATAGTGTGGGATTTATACACATCCATGGATATGCAACAGCAGCATGACCGGTGCCATAACACCAACAGTGACATGGGGAAAAGTAAAAACAAAAAAAAAGGAGGAGGTTGTGCGTTGGCCAGACAAGCTTTTAAAACGCATTTCCGCAAAGTGAACTAGATTAACCTCAACAGAACAGATACCTCCACCTTCCTACCTGCTTCATGACACGTTGGGGGTGTGAGCCTCAAACACTGAAGTCAGTCAGAGGAAAGGGGGTTTATGGAGCGAGGAGCCTTAAAGAGACAGCAGCTAACATGAAGTTTTAGAGGCTGAAATAAGGTTTTTTGGAAAACCAGGGGGAGAGGGAAAAAAGCAAAAACTTTTGAACTTTTAATCATTTACAGCCAGCACAGCAAAAATATAAAATAAAGACTGTCTCTAAGGTTTGTTTGTTTGTTTGTCTTTTCCCAGCCTTGAGGCCATCAGACTGAGCATCTGCCCTGGCCTAACGTCAGAAGTCCATCTTTTGGTGGTCAATCATGTGTCCCTGACCTTGTGGTGGATCAGCCTGTGAATGTGTGCAGAGATCACACAGGTAAGGATACATTTGCAGAGCTGCACAGACTCTTCAGAAAAAAAAAAAAAAAAAAATCATTACTAGAAAAATTCATATTAAACAGAAAAGTTAAAAACTAAATGAGACGAACAGAAATAATTTTGAATTTTCTTAGTATGGGTTCATTATTTGATTCATAAAAAACAAAAAAAAATCATTATTCAAAATCCAATCTGCATTTCAATTTCCCTCTTCTGGAATACACATTCTTCAAGGTTCAAGGCTCAAGGTGAACTTTACCATCCTCAAGGAGTAATTTAATAACTACAAGCACACACACGCACGCACACACACACACACACACACACACACACACACACACACACACACACACACACACACACACACACACACACACACACACACATACACACACACACACACACACACACGCCTACTTCTTGGACATAAATTTAAAAGAAGTCTTTTCCTTTTTCTTTACAAAAATAAAAACTTATCTGCTAAATTATTTTTACTAATAGAAAAATCAATATGAATGTATTATTTTTTTCTCTTGCATTTTTTAAAGCGAACCTGCTCACTAGGTCTTATGACTTTGATTGGATTTGACTCTGGGCTGAAGCCTGATGTCACTTCTCTGTGTTTTACACATTCAATTCTTTTTCCAGGTTGGTCTGACTTTGAAGGAGCTATTTGGCTAAGCGAAATATGCCATCAGCTGATGAAACCCTTGGGCCTCTTCTTGGAAGACAAGAAAGCTCATCACATGCTGTGAATTCACAGATTCTGTTAATTGCTCCATTTTTTAACTGTCTGGTGAACTTTCTGCAGATCTTATTAAAGCACTGTTAAATCACTGTTTTATTGGTGCTAATGCTAGCTGAAGATACTGCTCATCATATCTCTTTAAGACATGTTTGTTGTCAAAACCTGACTGTTTTTCACCCCTCCAAAAATTCCAAATACACTCAACAAAAGTATCAACAACACTTTTGTTTTTACTCCCATTTTTCACGAGATGGACTTAAAGATCTAGAATTCAATCCAGATAAAGAATATTACCATTTCATTCAAATGTTGTTGACAAATCTGTCGAAATGTTTGATAGTGAGCACTTCTGCTTTGCTGAGATAATCCATCCAACCTCACAGGTGTGCCACATCAAGATGCTGATCATGATTAGTGCACAGGTGTACCTTATACTGCCCACAATAAAAGGCCACCCTGAAATGTGCATTTTTTATTTTTTTATTTTTGCTTTATTGGGGGTCTGGGGACTCAGAACCAGTCAGTATCTGGCGTGACCACCGTTTGCCTCATGCAGTGCAGCACGTCTTCGCATGGAGTTTATCAGATTGTCAATTGTAGCCTGTGGAATGTTGGTCCACTCCTCTTCAATGGCTGTGCCAAGTTGCTGGATATTAGTGGGAACTGGTGCACGCTGTCGTAAACACCGGTCAAGCACATCCCAAACATGCTCAATGGGTGACATGTCCGGTGAGTATGCTGGCCGTGAAAGAACCATAACCAAGAATTGTGTACAGATCCTTGCAACATGGGGCCGTGCATTATCTTGCTGAAACATGAGGTGATGTTCATGGATGTAATTTTTTTAGTTGAGATGATCTTGACTTTTAGCGATCAAAATAAATTAAATAAATAATATGTAATATATAAATATATTTAATTAATATTAAATTAAATTAAGTATTTTCTATTTCTATTTCTATCACTAAATGAATAAAAAGAACACTCCACACAGTGTCTGTTTCCAAACTGCAGGGGACGGGTTATTCCAAATGTTTTAGAAACCCAAATACTGACTGCATGTAAACATAGCAAGTGTTACTTTATAAAGAGGTTTACAGCATGGTAAAGCAGAATACTCCCTCTTTAAGAAATAAGCAAAAACACCAGGTTTGTGTTATTATCGCTTATTGTCAAAAAAATAAACAACAAAAATAATCGTTTCACCTATTGCAAAGCCCTGCCCACCAAAAGCATCATGTGAATGTGAATATCTTACATTAAACACAGTTTTTAAATGATATCAATGCTATCACTGTTATGTGCTGTGTGTGTGGAGGTGCTCTCTCCTCCCCCCTCCCCTCTGTTTCTCCTCTGCAGGTTGGTGCTCAGCCTTGCTGATTACAACTTGACTCACCTGTGTAAAACAGGTGGCGGGGAATTGAAAGACTGTGAGCAGCAGGGGAGAGGGGAGCTTCACTGGCTGTGTGCTGTGGTCCAGGCTGGACGTGCAGTCTGGACTCTCGCCGTTCCCTCGATCAGAGTTTGTCTTTGTGTAACTTGCGCAGCTTAAAATTAGAAGTGTTTGCTGTCAGTGGGTTTCCTTTTTGAGTGTTTAAAATAAACCCCTTAATTCTTCCTGACAACTGCTCCTGGTCTCCGCTCTTATTCTCTGGGTAACAAACACCCACTTTTTGTCGTTCCCTGCATCCCCTAGTCTACGGGGAATGTAACAATCACCTTACCCTTAGCATACACTAGCATCTGTAGCATCAGTAATTATAGCGTTCTAGTGTTTTCTAGACCAGTGATAGGTCGCTAAAATAAAGTGTAAGGTATCTTCATCAGCACTGACATTCACACTCGTAGCAGCAGTTCTTGACTGTCATTCCAGTGGAGCGTGGTGACAGGTGTGTGTGTGTGTGTGTGTGCTGTGACTCAGGTAGTACAGTATGTCATAAACACAGCTTACTGTAGCAGCACAGATGTTTAATGAGCACTAATAGCCATCTTAATGCCCCTCCATTTCCCTTCCCTTAGTGATAATAGTTAGGCTGAGCCGTCACAGACAACACATCCACAGATGTTGTTGCACATCCACACTGGATGCTGTCACACACTCACACACACACACTCACACACACACTCACACAGACATACAGAGAGGTTGAAGCCCATTAAAGAGGCTGTCAGGCTGAGTTATGAGGACTTCACTCACTCATGTGATGTGACAGTGTAGCTTGGTTATGAGCGCTTAGGGAGGATTTACTGTCGTTCCTCCCGCTCCATCACACAGCCTCTAATAGGCAGACGTCAGAATTCAAAGGAATGCTCCTATAATTAATGAATGTGTGTATTCCTGGGTATTGTGTGTGGATTTAAATGTGTGTGCTTGGGAGAAGAAGCGGTGATAAAGCTTCCCTTTTGAAATAAATGTGTTCTTGAACAGAAAATACAACACGTTAGGAGATATTCATGATGTAACCTTGACTGTATGGATGTTTCCAGTAAACATCCCATGAAATATTCATTTTTGTCAACATTAATGTTTTCCTATTAACATTTGCATTTCAGTTGTGTGTGTGTGGCAGCATTAACTCTGCATGAAGCTGGGTGAGCATGAAGACCAATGAGAAGATTCCTTTCGATAGGGGACTTCTCTGATCGTTGGAAGAAGATTTCCCATTGAATATTGTCAAACAGTAGACCAGTTGGTTCACTAGAAGATGCTCCACTGGGAGTTTAGTGAAATGTATCACCATGAGAGATGTAGGAAGTTTTACACTGAAACAGCATCAAAACATGCTGTGACTTTCAAAATAAAACACACTGTTTTCTGTGCTCAACTCCCACATTTTTATTTATTTATCTGACCTTTATTTGACCAGGTAAAAATGTTTGGAACCAGTTCTCATTTTCAAACATGACCTGGCCATTTGCTTCTCATTGATCCTCAACTCTTGGGTCACACAACAGCAACAATTTAAGGGATTTGTGTTTCTGAATTTAAAAAGAGAAGGGAAAAAATGGTATCGATAGCTCAGTGGATAGCAACACTGACTGTGAAAGGGAGGTAAATCAAACCTGAGAAAGAGGGTTAACTCAAGCCTGTTTCACAAAGAGGTGTAACTAAAACTCTGTGTCTGTTACTCTGGCAACTGAGTCTCTGGATTTAACCTGGTTGGGAGCAGGTTTTTCTCACTGAACTTCAAGTTTTTCTCTGTCTCCGCCCCCTTTCAGAGCCATACTGACATCTTTTTGTGAACAATCCTGTGGATGAAGGTGTGGCATTACTGCGCAGAGAAGTCAGGAATTGATCATCAGACCGCACATACATGTACTCCCAATTTCAGACAGTTACCTTTTTGAGCGGTACTGTTTCATGGGGTGAAAAACGCGTCCCTTCTCCTCTCTGTTGCCATGGTGTATCATTGTATCTGGGCTCCATTGATGATGGCTTTTTATGGTTGGGCTGCACACACGTAACTCCGGGTGAAACTACTCCGAGTTGATTTAACTAACTCAAATCAGCTGTTCTGAAACCAAAAACTCTGAGTGCTCTGTCTCAAAGTAGTAAAAAGTAGTAAAAATAAGTTCATAGGTATGTGCAAGCTTTATAATCAACATGACATATTTAGTGTAAAAATATAAAAGTTGTTGTTTTCCATGGATTGCGAAATGTTATATCTTCCCATAGGCATAGATAATTAGCAGAGAAAATTGTATATATTTTATTTTTTACAGTTTTAGAATCATTAACTTGTGTTCCTAATCTCATAAAAGTGTGTTTTAATGGTTGTTTGTTATCTATGATTAATTTCTGACTTCTCAGAGAATTCCTTGTGCTGGCTCAAGATAGGGTTTGAAAACATGAATTAAGTTTGAAACTCCTTGTGCCTGTTCAAAGTGATGAGGTGGAAGGAACTTATTGGGAACTAAACTTTCCAAAGAACTAAAGATAAAACTTCCTGGTCCATTGAGGGCATCCAACCTGAGGACATCTCTGAGACCTGAATCCTACCTGAAGCATACAGCAAGTGCTCCGTGGCTTTGATTTGGATTCATGCACACCGACCTAATCTTTCTGCTTTAGGCCTTTTACACATGATGCTGCATATTTTCAAAAATGAGTATTTCCCCTCAATTGTTTTGAAAAATACCTAGCAGATCCACTGATAAGTGCCGCTTATAGCATACCAAACCCATATGTGGTGGTGTTTTTTAGATGTGAAACCTGTGCTAGCCCCTCAGAATGAACCTCCGTCATTCTGCTGGGACATTCAAGACCCAAAACTCTGTTTCCCAGCATATACATGAAACCATGAAACCAGTTTTCCAAAAACATATTTTTTTAGTGATGGTTTGGTGTGGATGACAGGCCTAAACATAGACAAATGTATGCAGTTTCCCAGATACCCGGCTATGTGTGAACATTGCCTGAGTGATGTGGTTCCCAATCTGACATCAGCCTGATGAGCTGCAGCTCAGCTTATCTCAGAGCTTGGTGGCTCAAACTACATCACAATCCAGTTTGATACTTACAATTCTACTAATGTTGTCTTTTGAGCTGAGTCACTGGGGGTTCCGGAAAGGACAGTTTGCTTTTCAACATGAAATAGAGAAAATGCAGCTTCAACCTCCTTACAGTACAGGACTAAAGACAAAAATCAGAGAATGGTGATTTATGGAGCATGAATATATACTCTCCTCCAATGCTGTAAATCATCCTGTGAGCTGTTCATTAATCACTAAGATTCATATGAGGAAGGTGACCACTGCAGGGTGTGATGGGAGATAGCAGAGCTGATGAAATGAGAGCAGAGTGATGGATTTGTATGTAGCTCATAAACATGATTGGGCTCACTGAATGTTGAACAGAGAGCAACAAGTGATACCTCAGGGATGATACTCTGAATTAAAACATTTCACATACTGCACATGCTCCCTAATAACACACACTCATTCTTCACAGCTGGGCCTGTAAAAAGGAACCCGTGGGTCACCACTTCCTAAGCTCCATATTTATAAAGATAAAAGTCTCTGCTGTTCTTCTTCCCAAAGCTGCTGAGATGTGAAGAACAAGAGACTCTTTTATTTTCTTTACCAGTGACCTTTTGTATTCCATAGGTGACAAATAACCGAACCCATCTCTCAAGTAATTTCACTCAAGGTCAGGTGAAAGATGGGAGTTGTTTGATTTTTTTTATTATTGATTTTTATTGGGAAACATGTTTTTCTATCACTCTGTTCCTCTGTGAGGGGTCAAAGGTCATAGGCAGCTTGAAATACAAGATACAGAGAAAGTGAAATTAGTCCTAAATTAATGGTCAACTCACCCACAGCGGACCACAGTGTTTCTGTGGGTGGTTTATAGTTATTAAAAGGCTACAAAACTAAAAATATCTTGTTTAGGTTTTCTTTACACAGGATGGACTGCAGAACTGTCATTTACGATGGTCAATAAACCCCCCCGACCACAGAGACATAACTCTGGCTCCACGGATCAATCACACAGGCCCTCATTTATCAAAAGTGCGTCTGCCTGAAAAATGGGTGTAGGCTCCTTTCCACACACAGAACTGCATTTATTAATCTGAACGTGGGCATCGGGTATGCTCAGATCCCACACCAGATCTGAGTTTGTGTACGCAAGTTTCATGTCAGTGGAGAGCGGGATGTGGCGAGGGAAATCAGTCTGTGGAGGAGAGTTATGAGCACAAAACATAAAAAAAACGAACAAAAAACCCCCTGAATGTTCTTAGATTAATATTTAGATCATTGAATTAGATGTGACACCACTGTTATTCCATCATACTAGGAAGCTGTATTGATTACAGGATTTATTGTGAAGATTATTATTTCACTCCTCATAATATTATCATATAAACATGAACTGAGTGCAAAAAAGTGACTATTTCACAACAAAGTTCTCATCGTGTCTCTTTGTTCTGGCAGACTACCTGCGTTTGTTAATATCTGGCACGCCGCGCGTGGACTGATACACTAAGCGGTGAGCGCCTCGTAGCCAGCTGTGGCTCTGCAGCGGAGGTAGCGCCGTTTTACGCTACGATGAGAACTAGAGCCTTATCTAGCGGTGTTTTTGTGTGAAAGTAACGCGCTGAAAATTCTCTAAATAAAGTGTGAATGCAGATCGATATCTGATTTTTTAGGTGGGAGTCCGTTTATTTGTGTTTTTGGTGAAGTAAAAATTGGCCCCGTCTAAGTGCAGAGGAAAGAACCTGACGAGCAGGGAGGGGGTGTTTGGTGCGTGCGCTCTGGGCTTCTGCTGCACAAAAACACTGCTGTAGGGGTAATTTCTGCCCTAAACCTTGTGATAGGACCCAACTTGTTTCATCCCGGAGTATCACTTTAAGATTCTTATTCCAAGCAAACCATAACTTGTGTTTTTCATGAAACACTCATGAAAGTGCAGTTGAACTCGCAACTTCCCACCTGTGAACTTAAAACAGATTGATGCCCCCGATTTGTGACTTCACATCACTTATTTTTATAGATTTTCATAGCAAGATACTGCTCTAACATTACTCATCTGCTAATGTTAACCCATCATTGGCAGCTGCTCTGGTGTTAGTTTTCAGTGCATTTATCAATACAAAATATGTTTCAATGTAACGACAAATACTGTGAAATATAAAGTATAAGTTTCTGCTACCTTATGTGCCATTTCCCCTCCCCTTTAGTAAATCAGCTTTGCACACACTATCAAGTTTGCACATGCTTTGATACATCCAGGCCTTTAGAAGACCAGGCCTATGGTAAGTAAAAAACTAGGGATGTCCCAAACAGTTTTTTTTTTTTTGAGTCATTTGATTTTGAGTATCTGCTGATACCGAGTCCCGATCCAATATTTCTACTCAGATACATCACAATCCCAGCTTAAAGCTCCTTCCATGTTCTGCTCACTTTTGGGATGTCATGCCATGTGTGTGTGTGTGTGTGTGTGTGTGTGTGTGTGTGTGTGTGTGTGTGTGTGTGTATGTATAGTTAATTACTTTTTGGGAAGATAACATAGATTTTGTGGCTCTTGAATGACTTTAATCTAGGTGAACTGAGCAAAACGGCTCCTTTGAAAGTAAAGGTTGCAGCCTTGATCTAAACGTACTGAACGTCTCGGTCTCGTTCTGTGACTACATCTGCTTACCCATCATAAAATGTAATTTATCTGAGATTTGTCTTCTGTTCATGTCCTGCACATTGTTTATTGATGAAAATAATCTCTAAAATCATCCAGTTTGGAGAGCATTCTTAGTTTGCAGCATCTTTTCATACCTGCCTAAGACTTTTTCACAGTACTGTACATTCAGAAATAGATCCACCTCATCATTGATGACCAAAATCTATCCAGTTGATTCTCAAGTCTGAGTAGACTTCTTTGCCAAATTTGAGAACAGTCCCCTAAGATATTTTCTCTCTGATATGGTTATATCAAAAATGTTAAATAAGTCATAAGTAAAAGAAACAGAAAAGGCCTTGTGGTGCCAGGGCTCATAAATAATAATAAATAATAAATAATAAGATGTTCTATACCTGCGCTGTGTGTTGTGAGATAGGTGTCCTTGATACCTGCCTTAGCCGCAGAAGCTGGAGTTGTACAAATTTATAATGCAAAAAAAAAAAAAAAAAAAAAAAAAACTGAAAAAAAAAAATTGTGGAGAGTGCAGCTCCACATGTTGTTTAAGAAAATGTATGTCACACACATATGAACACAAAGCATGAATATTGACAGTACATTCAACCTTGAGAAAAGACAAACAAACACTGTAGAGGGTAAACTAAGGAGTGTTTAACAACACAGCAGCGTCTTAATACAAGAACCTGAAGATGAATCTGTGGTAGAAAAACAGCCACACTCTGAAGAGAAAGGACTGATGCATTCAAATGATTTCAATGAGGTTTATAAACTGAGTTTGTTTGGACTTATTGAAAGATTCAGTCATTAAAAATGGTGCTCAGACATATGTGACTGACACAAATACTAATATTATTATTACCTGCCCTGGCACTACAGATGAAATCTATTAATTCTATTAATTCTGGCGTGTTGACACATTCTGCCTATGTGTTGATTTATGTGCCTGGTTATAATTCAATAATTTTACAACCAAACAAAAAAATAAACAACCAGACAAAAAAGTTAGGGGTATCACTTTGTCCACAGAGGGCGCCAGAATTGGTTAAAACCCAGTTCTCCTCAAAACAGTTTTTGAAACAGTCTCCTGTCAGTTCTCTTAAAGAGCGAGTACTGTACATTTTCAGTCTCCATTCTGTTCCTATGGTGTCCCCACAGTGGCTATCCATGGTTCAAAGCTCAAATGATTCACTGTGTCTCTCACACTGATTTTTCAGGATACGGTCACACTGGCAAACCATGCCGTGCGTCATAAAATTTCTTCTTTATGTAAAAAAGTTTCACAAGAATGACAAAGACATAAAGTCGTTCTGTAGTCTGACCTTCTTCTATCAAAGTCTAACAAAGCTGAATGAGAGAAGTTCTTGGTGGCCTGTAAACCGAGAAAGTGTGACTGCACCCTTAGCCTATGTCTGAACGTCTTTGTTTTAGCTGCTGCTGTCTCTTTAAGGCTCCCAGCTCTACAAACCCCTCCTCACTCTGATTGGCTCCCCCCAACGTCGCCCGTCTGTTTCTGAAACAGAAAATGAAGCACATTTGCTATAGTCGCCATAATGGTAGTAGCAAGGGCTTCGCCTACAGCCATAGGGCGCCTGTCTGTCATATGACCCTGAGCTGTGCCTCTGATTGGGCGAGCTCATGATCTTAATATCCTCTGAACTGATAGGTACAGTGTGTGCTGGTAGTAAAATTACACTGCATTCCAAATTATTATGCTAATTGTATTTTTCTCAAATTTTCCTACATAGTTAATTCAAATAACAGTCAGCATTATTTTGAAGCCATTAGCCATTAGAGTTTAATACAGATGTTGTTAAACAAACCTCTAATGATAACAGAATAAAAAAAAAAAAAAACATAGAATGCATTGTTCTAAATTATAAAGCACAACAGAGTTTTAATACATTTTCTGCATTGTAAAGAACTCAAAATGGTCATCTGTTGACTTTATAGTATTAAGGGGTCGTATTTACGGGAATCAAAAGCAACTTCAATCAGAAACATCTTTAAACAGGTCAAGTTACATTTTAACGTAGGACCCCTTGTTCGATAGCAGCTTCACTATTCTTGAATCCATAGAACATGTGAGTTTTTGGAGAGTTTCTGCTTGAATTTCTTTGCAGGTTGTCAGAATAGCCTCCCAGAGCTGCTGTTTGGATGTAAACTGTCTTCCCCTTCATAGATCTTTTGTTTGAGGATGCGCCAAAGGTTCTCAATAGGGTTGAGGTCAGGAGATAGTGGGGGTCACACCATGAGTTTCTCTCCTTTTATGCCCATGGCAGCCAATGCTGCAGATGTGTTCCTTGCAGCATGAGATGGTGCATTGCCATGCATGAAGATGATTTTGTTTCGAAATGCACGGTTCTTCCTTTAGTACCATTGAAGGAAGTGGTTAGACAGGAACTCCACATACTTTTCAAAATCATTTAGACACCGTCAGGGACTCTAAAGGGACCAACTAACCTCCATCCTATGATTGCGGCCCAAAACAAGACTCCACCACCTCCTTGCTGACGTGGCAGCCTTGTTGGGACATGGTGGCCATTCACCAACCATCCACTACTCCATCCATCAGGGCCATCCAGGGTTGCACGGCATTCATCTGTGAACAAAACATTTTGAAAATTTGTCTTCATGTATTTTTGGGCCCACTGTCGATTAGAAGGTTTACGCACAACTGCCAGCCTTTGGAGGATCCTACATCTTGATGTTCGCGGGACTCCAGAGGCACCAGCAGCTTCAAATACCTGTTTGCTGCTTTGTAATGGCATTTTAGCAGCTGCTCTGTTAATCCAATTCATTGGTCTGGCAGAAACCTTCCTTATTGTGCCTTTATCTGCACAAACTCGCTTGTGCTCTGAATCAGCCACAAATCTCTTCACAGTACTGTGGTCACGCTTAAGTTTTCGTGAAATATCTAAGATTTTCATACCTTGTCCAAGGCATTTAACTATTTCACACTTTTCAGCAGCAGAGAGATCATTTTTCTTTCCCATATTGCTTGGAAATGGTAGTCTGCTTAATAATGTGGAACATCCCTCTGTAGTAGTTTTTCCTTTAACTGGGCGCACCTGGCAAACTAATTGTCACAGGTGTTTGAGATTAACTTCAGTGATTCAAAGAGCCCTGAGACAAAGACCATTCATGAGTTTCCTTGAAAATCAAAAATATTTAGTGTTTATGACACTAAAATGCAGTCTGCATAATAATTTTGAATGGAGTGTATCAACTCAGACAGGAGAGGTTTTTAAACCAGGCTGTAAACATGTTCATTTCTGCTTTGAAAACTGTTTTTTTGGCTTGGTGTGTTTGTGACTTCCTGTACTTCCGGAGCCAGCCTCAAGCGAACACTGAAGAAACAGCAGATTTCAGCACTGAGGCGAAATGAGGTGAGGTGTATGACATACATCTAAGTGTTAATTCTACACTGCCTTGCAGGGTACCTTTAACCGTGCACTAAGTCATTTTCCCACACTGCTATCCTGACAGGGTACTTTTCTACAGTGCCTTACAGGGTACCTTTTACTGTTCACCTCAGTCAGTTTCCCATACCGCGATCCTGACAGGGTACCTCACAGATATAGTTTGTCACTCAAAATGATGTCTTAGCTCTAAATTTCCCAAATACTTAAATTACTTCTTGTTGGAGATGTGATGCTATCAATCTGACCAAAATACACTAAAATTATTAATCTGACTCCATTCTCCTCTCACCTCTTTCCGCGCATTTCGTTGATGGGGAAGGATCAGGAGACGTCCTGGTTCTCAGTTGAACACAAATTTATTAACAATATGTCAAGAATATGCATTTACAGAGATCTCTGGTGCAGCCTCATTTCCCTGTTCCCTACATGTTGCAGAGACAGTTCATGAGACTGACCCTGACTCTCTCTCTCAGCACCAATATATAGTCACTAACAGAGTTTCTCTAAAGAATGTAGGTTTAGTCGTCTTCTTATTGGCTCTCTGGGTGTTGTCCCCCTCTTATTGTCTTCTGTCTCTGTCTGTGACTGGCATTCATCAAGTGGGTGATCAGCACCCCTTCACTTATCTGTAGAGAAACTGTTAGAAACACATCTCTCACTTCCTTTAATTATTTACCTTCCTTACTTCGACTGAAACACCTCAACTCTAAAAGAGCGTTATTAGTGTTACACAGTTACTTCTTTTTATTATTGGGTATAAACATGATCTTCACTTGTGCTCACTCTCTACTCTGGGTGCTCCATAAAATCCCAGGAATCCCCAGCCCCCCTCAAGTGTCCTGCAATACATGCCACAACAATGAGCACATGTGTACAACCAAGTTAGTAAAAGCACATCTGTATAGTATTGTTAATAAAAAAAAACATGTCTACATAGGCTATATATTCTTTCACACTTCAGCATTGTCTCATATTCTTAGAGGTTGCTGCTTGGTTTTTATCAGAATGCATGCTGTGGTCAAAAATGACCCCAAAATTTGTTGAATCAGATCTGATGTTACACGCTAGTGATCGCAGCATGCAGTTTTTAGATATGACTCCCCAGCACCATGTGAGAAACATTCTTTGGTAGTTTTATTACTCTTTTTACTTTTATTATCATCAAAATCAGAAATACTTTATTGATCCCTAAGGGGAATTTACATTCAGATTCATCCCTAAAAAGACAGTGACATAAAAGAGGAGGAAGACAGGAGTCGGAGAACAGAAGGGTCAGCCAGCGTATGCAGCGCCCTGTGTATTAGATGAGGGAAGAGTACAAGAGGGAAAACAGAAAATACCAGACTAAGCTCCTGTAGTGTTTCTAAAACATTTTTAACGTTTTATATACACTTTAGCATGATGAGATAATGAAAGAAATAAGACATCTAAATTGTGAATTTACCATCTTTCAGTGCTTGGTGGACTCATTTCTTACTAAACAGTTCGTTTTCATCTGAAATCCAGTGATGCAGCCCAGATTCAAAGCACACCTACGCACAGAGCCAGGTATCGTGTTGGTATTTTATTCAGCAGATCCATCCTGTTCTGTAGTACCTCTCATCTCTTTTTACTGTTGAACAGAATCATCACAGCTTTTCTCAGAGTGATGACCGAATCAGTGATCCCAGCATAACCTCACTCTCAAGCACAAGAGATCACTTTGACATTATCGCTCTGCGTAGGAACCTCGTTTTTTTTTAAGCACTGTCAATCCTGTTTGCGCTCCACCCTCCGTATTATCCACTCCTCAAGGACGACACATGTGCAGAGAATGTTTCTCGAGGAGGATCTACAGAGGTGAAGCACTCAGGGCTTTCTAAACAGCGCTTTTCATATCCATCAGCACTGTAAACAGCCACAAACAGCCTTGGGAGCACATAATGGATGAAATTCCTGTTTAACAGCGCGTTAGTGTTCGTAAACCCTGGTGCCACCTTTTACATTTGTGTAAGTTTGTCAGAGCGGCTCTACTGCTGCTTGTGAAATCAAAATGCAAACATAAAAACATACGATAGCTACAGTTAGAAACAGCCACAGCCCAGAGATGACAACATGCTTAAAAGATTCAGTTTTCTGAGGATGAATGACAGAATACACCACCTTGAACTGGAACAGACGTGTTCTCGCGGAGCTGGACCAGAGTTCAGTGTCAGATACTGAAGAAGCCTTTGTGACTTTCTCCCTGACTTTAATTCCTGAGGAAAGCTGTACAGAAAGCTTGTTTTCAGCTAGCTGCTTGGAATACACACACACTCATACACACACACACATACACACACACACACACACACACACACACACACACACACACACACACACACACACACACACACACACACACCCATGCATTTACTGAAAAGGTTAGCTGTGACACGTTCCCTGGCATTTTAGAGGCAATAAAAGCCCATCTAGCAAACACAGCCATGTGTGACCAACATAGCTACTTGGCCGCTGCCCTACATGCTGCAGCCCAGCACAAACAGCTGAAAGCTTCCTGAGGTGTCGCGGCTGAAACTCACGCCAGCAGAGACAGTCGGACAGAGAGCCAGAATGACACAGAAGGAGCGAGCAGAAAGTATTTGAAGATGTCTGATGAAAGCTGAACTTGGAAACTCCACTTGCCAGCAGCTCCAAATGACACGGAGCGATAACTGTCTGAATAAATCCAGCTCCAGCTCCCTGAAATGTTGAGAGGTAAGTTTGGTAGACTGCAGATGGTGTGTGAACTAAAGCAGACTTTCTCCTAACAGACTCCAGGAAGAGGACATGGAGGTTACCATATCAACAGAAAACTCACGGTGTTAATGAGGATATGATTCAACCCAGAACTAAACGAGCAGTCCTTTTTTATCTTGGTTGACTTTCTGTCATTTTGGGATTTGGAATTTGGGGATATTTTTGCCTTTATTTGGCCACTAGGCCAGGCATGTCCAAACTAAGACCCGGGGATCAATTGTAGCCTGAGGTTTCTAAATGATGTGCATATTTACATTATCTGTCAAATAAATAAATAAATAAATAAATAAATAAATAAATAATCCATCTCGTAAGGTCTCACGAACCTCCATCTGGACATAGGCTGCTTGTATATAGCTAAAGCTCTGTACATTCTGCAGGAACTCATCAACCCTCACAGATGACATCTTCAAATGAATAAATTTATCTGGATGATTTTAAGTTACATAACAATGTTAGATAGATAGATAGATAGATAGATAGATAGATAGATAGATAGATAGATAGATAGATAGATAGATAGATAGATAGATAGATAGATACATTCCTTATACCAAGGGCAATTTATGACAACCTGTTGCTGTTACAACACAAATACAACATGACATTGTCTTGTACCTGCAACAATATTCCTTGAATTTCCCTTAAAGGGACAGTTCAGTTTTTTTGAAGTGGGGTTGTATGAGCTCTATGTGACCACTAAGGACATTAGATACAGTAGAAAGTTGTCTCCTCTCCCTCAGAAAGACACAAACTGTAATCGATGGTGAAGAGGAAATAGGCGCTAACAGGGACAGACGGTACCAAATTCAAAGGCTATTCATTATAATTTTCAAGTGCATTAAGTTTTCAGAAATATAAACATTTATCTGGACCTAACTAACTGGTCATGTATCCTTCCGCGCAGTACTAGTGCGCTCCGTCCCCCCTCCTCCTTTCAGCTGTAGGGAATGTAAACAAGCTATGCTTCGGGCGCCGGTTGTAGCCTCATGTAAGTTTGATCAGTCCGTGGCTTCGGGATTTCATTGACGCAGGTCTTGCAAAATCGTCCCCCGAAAATGTAGGCTGCAAACATGGAGATGCTGAAGGGCTGCTGAAGGCAAATTTATGTCCATATTCAGGGCAACTAGCCAGAGTTGCCGCATGTCTATGTTTCGACGAGGAATACGGTGAAAGCTAAGAGTGCTACATGGTGCACATCTGCTTCTGCATCCAGGGAAGCAACACAAAAAACCCATTTCCAAAAAGTTTGTCAAATAACAATCCAATATCGATCAGTCTCCCACTGGTGTCCAATGTTGATCAGTCTGTAACCGGCGCCCGAAGCATAGCTTGTTTTCATTCCCTACAGCTGAAAGGAGGAGGGGGGACTAAGCTCACTAGCCCTGCGCGGAAGGATACATGATCAGTTAGTTAGGTCCGGATAAATGTTTATATTTCTGAAGACTTAATGTACTTAAAAAATATTTTATGTAGCGTACTCTTAAACTGTGGTATTACTTTTTGATTTTAGATCTTGTAGGCAGAGAAAATAGCCTTTGAATCTGGTAAGGTCTTTCCCTGTTAGCGCCTATTTCCTCGTCACCATCGATTACAGTCTGTGTCTTACTGAGGGAGAGGAGACAACTTTCTACTGTATCTAATGTCCTTAGTGGTCACATAGAGCTCATACATCCCGACTTCAAAAAAACTGAACTGTCCCTTTAAGATAAATATGTTGCCAACTGATCCACTTTTGTCACTACTTTCAAAGAGTTTTCAGATCTTAGTACCAACTCTTTTTCAAAAAGCATCTAGCAACGAATCCATCAGCTTTTTCTGGAGTTTGGAGATTCTGACATGACAGCACAAATCAATGTTTCTCTTTTTATCAACAAGCAGATGGTGCTGCCCTGAGCTCATCCCCCCAATTCTAAATCACTGACACAGTACTCTCTCCCAGCTGTAGCCAGAGCATGCAGATGAAACCACCCAGATAAAGGAGAAGTGTTTTTTTTTTTGACGATATACATATGTGTCTATATATATATATATATATATATATATATATATATATATATATATATATATATATATATATATATATATATATATATATATATATATATTTATATATATATATAAGACTTTTATATATATAAGGTTTTAAGACTTGTTTTAAAAGCGGACAGTGAGGGGGCTCGACTTATGTGGAGGGGCAGCTCGTTCCACAATCTGGGTGCAGCTACTGAGAAAGCCCTGTCCCCTCTGAGCTTACGCTTCGACCTCCAGGAGCAGCAGATCAGCTGACCTGAGGCACCGAGAAGGAGCGTGGGGATGGAGGAGCTCAGAGAGATACACGGGGGCCAGACCATTTAAAGATTTAAAAACAAATAAAATAATCTTAAAATGGACTCTAAAATGCACAGGCAGCCAGTGGAGGGAGGCCAGGATGGGAGTAATGTGCTCCCTCTTACGTGCTCCAGTTAGAAGCCGAGCGGCTGCGTTCTGGACTAACTGGAGACGTGCGAGGGAGCCCTGACTGACTCCCAGGTACAGTGCGTTACAGTTATCCAGCCGAGATGTAATAAAAGCGTGGATTACTGTAATAAAGTGCTGCTGTGCAAGAAAAGGCTTCACTTTAGCTAGCTGCCTGATGTGAAAGAAGCTGGACTTCACCACTGAGCTAATCTGACGATCCAATTTAAAATCACTGTCCATCTTGAAACCCAAGTTTGACACTGTTGGCTTTAAATAGTCTGCCAAAGGGCCCAACTCAAATGGAGGGGGGTCACACGGGCCACTGGGACCAAACACCATTACTTCTGTTTTTTTTCTCGTTAAACTTTAAAAAGTTCAAAGACATCCAGGCCTTGATGTCCTCAAGACATGCCAGAAGTGGTGTGACAGAGAAAGTGTCACTCTTTTTCAACGGCACGTATATCTGACTATCGTCAGCGTAACAGTGAAAAGAGATGCCATGCTTTCTGAGAATAGAGCCCAGCGGCAGTAAATACAAAGAAAAGAGCAGGGGCCCTAAAATCAACCCCTGTGGTACCCCATACAGCAGAGGGGCAGGGCTGGACTCTGAGTTACCAAGTTTTACACTCATGCTCCTATCAGCCAGATATGATTTAAACCACAGCAATGCTGTACCACCAGTACCTACTAAATGGCTTAGCCGAGCCACTAGGGTATCGTGGTCCACAGTGTCAAAAGCTGCGGTTAGGTCCAACAGAACAAGAATGACATAGTGACCAGAGTCATTAGCAAGAAGGATGTCATTAAAAACTCTTAATAAAGCTGACTCAGTGCTATGAAGAGTTTTAAAACCAGACTGAAAGACCTCCTGCTCATGCAGAGAGGACTTTAACTGAAAGTGAACAACCTTTTCTAGGATTTTAGAGATGAAGGGAAGCTTGGAAAATAGGCCTAAAATTGGCAAGCACACTGTGATCAAGGCCAGGTTTCTTAAGAAGAGGCTGCACCACTGCATGTTTAAAGCTTAGGGGAACAACCCCAGAAGACAGACTGCTGTTAATAATGGCCAGAACTGACTGCCCTATACTCGGGAAAACCTCTTTGACTAGTCTGGGAGAGACAACATCTTCGGGGGACCCAGATGGCTTAATATGGCCAACCAGATCTTCTAAGAACGACAAAGACACAGGCTCAAACTCATCAAGACCTGCAGAACAAGGAACAGGGTGAGTAATGTAACAGGGTTACATTAACACCCCCCAAATGCAGGTGAAGTCCAGCTGTGACGGGTAACACTGCCACTCCTACTAGCCACTTTGGCGAGTTGAATTATTTAATTGTAGTTTTCTGAAACGGCATCTGAAATACTAAACCCATTGAAACAAGACTACGGCACTACAACTCCCATAAGCACTGCCTGCACACAGTATTTACTCATTGGACGCGCTTGTCTCGAGCCTCCGTCTTGGACAGCCTGACAGCTCCTGTTTTTTTGCGCCTGATAACGTGATCTAAAACTTCACTCACGTCTTTTTGGCTCTCTATTCTAAACAGATTACAGGGTTTGAGTCACAAACTAGCGCCAAAACTCCTGTAACTTTTAAAAGGGAGGACATTTATCGGATAGAACTCATTTAAACTCACACTGCACCGATCTCACCAGCAACACTCACCTAGAGCAGGGGAGGGGAGGAGGAAAGGAGAGGAGAAGAGAGAAGCGCACGTAAAGAAGATAAACTGATCATAGATATGAGGAGCTGGAGGAACAATGTTTAAACCTCCTAATATACAAACATTTATCAAAGTTACATTATATATTTTATGTAAAAAGTTCACTCTGGAAATACTGTAAACAAACCAAATCATTCTAAATAAATGAAACTTATGGTCCAGTGTGACTTATAGCCTATCTGCTGTTTTCGTCTTCATGACGCCTTTTTTTTCTTTTGATTGATACGACTTTTATAAAATGTATAATAATACTACATAGTGTGACATAGTCCAGAAATTATGGTACTTAGTTAATTACTAAAAAATTACTGTTGTAAATGATATCTAAGCAGACATTGTTTCTTGCTAGTTTTTCAGTTTAGTTTTTATCTTTTCAACTAACCTTCAAGCATAAAAAAATTCATTCAATGCAATAATAAACTCCCCCTTTAATTACTTTATTTTAATTGTCTGCATATTTTCATATTAAAGGAGCACAACAGTTTTAGAACTGAATACCTGATAATGGGGTTAAACATTTATGTAGTTTTGATTTAAATGTAAACAGAGGTCATTTACGTTTAAAAAGGTTGTAAATCTAGTTCATCTAGTTCATTAAACATAATTATCCAACAACAAAATTGTGGCTAGTGAAAATGCTGAGTGGCTAGTAACTTTGGAAAAACACTAGCCACAGTTGCTGGTGAGCAAAAATGTTAATGTCAAGCCCTGTTTATCTATCTATCTATCTATCTATCTATCTATCTATCTATCTATCTATCTATCTATCTATCTATCTATCTATCTATCTATCTATCTATCTATCTCTCTCTCTCTCTCTATATATATATATATATATATATATATATATATATATATATATATATATTTATGTACACTCCCAACAAATAAAGAGACATGATGATAAACAATGCAGCTAGGAGCTAACGTTAGGCTACCTTTAGCTAATGTTACAGGAAATCCCAAAGCATCTGTCAGACTGCAGTGGTGGTCCTAGTGTAAAAAATAACTTTATATTTCTTTACAGCAAAGTCACAATCTGCTGCCTCAGATACAATGTCAGTTTACCTCAGAGCAGATGGAGACATCCTTCTTCATTTGATTCACACAGAGTTGATGTTGGTCTACTGCACAACCTCATTCAAAGAAGACACTTTTCTCTCTGTGTCCGAGGAAAGGGTTAAAAATACACCCTGTCACCCAGGCACTCAGGATACATTGTGTCAGAGTTACTTGAACCCCATGAACACAGTTTGACTATTCTTGAAAGTAAATTTAAAAAAAAAAAAAATCTCATTAAACTGAACAAAAACTGACTTTCTGACGAGTAATTCCATGGGCGTCCAGCCAGAGAATGTCTGAGTGTGTGTGAAGGCTGTGCACACTGTGATTGGCTCATTGTGTTTGAGGGCGGGACTTAGCCATGGGTTAACACAGCTCTGGTGTCTTTCCTCTCAGTTTCTGCTGAGGCACCATGACTCAGTGGGAGGGTTATTAAACATGTGTGATAAATGAAAAACGAAGGTGATGATGCAAGAGCTTATTATTTTTTATCAAAATGATTACCCTCCCTTATTAGATAAATTGCTTGACTTAATCATGCATTACTCATTTGGTCTGATTAACACTATTTTTATTTTCTCCTCTTTGAATAACTGAACATGTTCATCTCCATAGTCAAAGATTGGACTACCGTCAACAGGCCGTGCAGGAAATAGTTCTCTGTTTGATTCTCTTTAACAAAGCTTTGTATTCCTGAGGAGCCAGCTGCTGCTTCATATAAACAGATTTCTCAAACCTTGGACAGACACATGGAAACACCACAATGCATACAGGAGGTTTTATTGACCCTTCGTAGTCTCTGCATGAAACCTGAAATTGCACACATGATGGATGAATTTACAAACACACATAAACAACTGGACGGGGACAACACTGCACACTTCGCTTTAGCCCAGAGAGGAAGAAGGGAGCGAGGCAGCAGACATTGATAAATGTTCTCTCAGACCAGACTATTGTTCAAGGATAAACTCACTGGTACCTGCAGTCTTGAGTCCTTGCAACTTTCTTCAGCCAAAGCTATTCAGCACTCAAGGCTGAGCCGCTGCCAGCTGAGGCACTTCTTGAATTACAATTCTCTCTCAGAGCGGTTCAGAGTCAGCTGCAGTTGCATCTGAAAGCAGTGAATAATCACAGTTAGCTGTGAGTAAGTTAGTCAACAACACACTGAATGGAGAAGTAGCTACCAAATGAAAAACTCTTCATCTACGGCTAAATGTGACTGGGATGATGTGTTTCTGTTATCAGTATGATGAACGTCACCGCCGATGGATGACAGATCAGCCAGAGTTCCTGTCAGAGGGAGGTGAATCTGACGCTCAGTGAGAGTTATCACACAAACAGATGGGATCATAGACAGAAACACGATGGATGAAACCAGAGCTCCAAATACAAGACAGGTAGTTCTTATCATGCAGATTAATGTCAAAGTACTCATCTTATACATATATTTAGTTATTTTATTTTTTTAAAAGTGGTACAGCACTAGCACTGACAGTTCTGTAGACCAATAAGGCTCAGAGTAGAGGAAGAAGAGTGAGAGGAAGCAAAACTAACACCAAAACAAAAGTGACTAGACTCTGAGTAACAGCAAGTGTCTGCTTCAAACCCACTCAAGAAACCGTTCAGCTGTGGGCTTGGTCCACCTGAGGGAGCAACGGCACTTTAGCAACCTCACTTAAGGTTATTATAACCCAGCCGCTCATGGGCTGTTTGCTACAGCTTTACACAACCAATCAGGAAAATTCAACAGGTACAGGTTTCCACCAAGAGGCAACCTCCAGTCTGAAAATCTGAGGCAATGAGGATGAGGAGGAGCTAAAATCTGCAGTTTGTCCAGTGTCTGTGTGAGGCTGGCTCTGGGAGTACTGGAAACCACATAAATCCCATTTCCACAAAGCGGTCCAGTTTGGATCAGGGCAGTTGGATCAGTAAAGCCCAATCCTATTTTACACTGCTAATAAATCCAAAGGTAAAGAAAAACAACGCAGTAAGTATAGAGCAAATATGAAAGAAACTTCTCTTTACAAAGTGGACAGGAGATTTAAACATGGTAGGGTTATGTGTTGTGGCGTGATCCTGAGACAAAGGATGGAATCAATGAATAAGCAAAAGCTCAAAAAACTCCAAAAGCTCTTTCAAAAATTGCTTTGACCAGAATTTGTACCACAAGTAGCACTGAACACTCACTGGCTGAGAAGCCATATGTACAACAGGAGCTTGATTGGTTGATGAGTCTCAGGTGTGGAGTAGACTGGCAACCAGAGAGTGAAGGAGAGCCGCGCCCTGACGGACACAGACAGAACAGGGGAACAGACAGGTAAAATCAATATTTCTGCAACAGGTGTCTGTAAAAGCTGTTAAAAATGTGACAGTCATTGTTTGATGACCGGAGCACTTTTATTTAAGGCCAGAGATTTACGATAGAGTCAGAACATCCATAGACAGAGTGTGCTCTTTTCACTTGACTTGGAAAGATCATTCTTCTATAATGCCACTTTAAAATATGAATGAATCAATAGAGAAATCTTCTTTTCAGGATATTTTCAAACACTAGGGACATGATATCTGGTGTCATACTTTACCAACTTTATTTATAAAGCACTTTAAAAAACAACCACAGCTGTACACAAAGCACTGTACAGGTACATAAAAATAAGCAATAAAAACAGATAAGAAACACACACACATGAAACAAAACAAATAAACAATAACTAAAAGAAAATAAAAAGGGATTAAGATTCAGCACAAAAACTACAGCTCGCTGAGAAAAAATGGGTTTTAAGACAGTTTTTAAAAGTGGACAGTAAAGGGGCCTCTCTAGTGTGCAGGGGAAGGCTGTTCCACAGTCAAAGAGCAGCACTAGAGAAGGCCCTGTCCCCTCTGAGCTACTTCCTGGACCTCGGTACCAGCAGAACCAGCTGGTCGGCCGACCTGAGGGACCCAGAGGGTGAGTAGGAGTAAAGAAGCTCAGAGAGGTGAGGCGAGGTAAGACCTTTCAAACATTTAAAAACAAGCATTAGGATTTTAAAATCAGCTCTAGTGGCTAAAATACACTGAAAAACAGACAAACAGATCAAATAGGTTTCATTCAAATCAAACCGTTGGCTTACACTGGATCCGGTCTGTTGCAGTATGTCTGCGTGGTTGGTTTGTCTTGTTGCAGGTAATACACAGCCATCTTATTTTTGACAGATGCAGAGCTGTGATGCGTAAATTAAGTGTAGGGCAGATCGAGGAGGGTAGGATGTGGTGACCGGAAGCTACCTAAAAACACCAAGTGACTTTCAAAATAAAACAAAATCAGTTTGTATTTGTCTTGACTACAATATCAAATGGACATAATGACGTGAGGGCAGGGACTGACTCACTCCAACATAAAGTGTGTTACAGTAATCCAAACGAAAATGAAATAAAAGCATAGGTCACTATGCTAGTGCTGCCTGAACAGAAAAGATCTGACTTTTGCAAACTGCCTCAAGTGATAAAAACAAGACTTAACAAGTGTTTTAATTTGGCTGTCCAATTAAAAATCACCCAGGTATGAAACAGCTTCATGAATCAGTCAAGTACAGACAGCTACAACATGCTTGTTCTTAATGTAGGACCAGATGTGATAATATTTGATGTTCTTCAGTACACAGCAGTGTGACGAGCTCTGAATAGGCAGGTATGTATTGGTTTAACAGCACTGGCGGAGAAGCTAACTAGCACTTAGCCATATCCTGATGCAATGGAAGCAATAATGTGATGCCATAGATTACAAACCGGCAGAATAATGTAGTATAATGAGAAAATGAGCTTAATATTTTCTCCTCGCGCCTTTTCAGTGTTTTCAGAATTGAGGAAATACATTAAGCGGCCAAGCGTGAAGCCCAAATGCAATATCGACTCCTGTCCGCAATTTGTCAAATCTGTAAAATATATGGTGGCGTGCAAATATCCAGCGCCACCATTTACGGGCGCTTTCATAAAACATATTCTTTGGTAATAGTGTTCTGCAGACAGCCTTATGTATTATTGAACAGGTCTCATTTTCATTCAAAGAACCTGTGAGTCCCTCACACACTCACACACATACACACACTCACACACACAAACATCAACACACACGCACAGGCGCACAAAAGCCCTTACAACATTTTGCGAGGGAATTAGTCACCCTGTCCTTTGCAGCCAATTTTCTGCAGCTAGCTGTGGCATTCATCAAAGCCGAGCAGGTAAACGTGCGCTCTGTGAGCAGTTTTATTGAGCCTTATTTAGTTTAGGAGCATTCTTACTGAATTAACCAAACCTCCATCAGCACACACACACACACACACACACACACACACACACACACACACACACACACACACACACACACACACACACACACACACACACACACACATAGACCGGGCTAGCTGAAATGACAGCAGTAACCTCTGACTGACCTGTGTGTACCGTGTGTGTCTGTGGATGATCCAGCTGATGCAGACCTGATCATTTCTGTTCTTAATTCAAACTTTGATATCACAGTCTTCATCTTCCCAGGTGTTTTGATTTTGTCTTTGTTTATTATCCAGACAGGGAGGACGTGTCCTCCACCTTCCACGGTTTTTTAAAGATGCTGTGAGGAGGATCTGTTTTAATTGGACTGCCTCGCTACCTTCTGTCCTGGAGTCTCCGCACACTGTTGTAAATGACTCTAAGTGAGGTGTGTGTTTGTTTTGGAATTAAATGGAGATCAGACCGAAACAAATTGTCTTTCTTCAAGACAATTTTTTATTGGATACAGCACGTCAAGGTAAGGTATTTATTAGTACAGTTACATAGCACTATGGTTTGAAATATGACATCAAGCAAACGTTGTAGTAGCTAGCTATATGTAGCGCTATCAGCAGCCTGGTGCTCCTACATACCTGTAGGCTAACATGACAACAAGTAAACACTGTCAGTTTGTTTGTAGTTTAGTTGATGTCTATATTTAGCTCAGCTGACAGCCTGGTGCTCTAAGACATGTCTGTAATGTGTAACGTTAGTGAATCCTGGTTCTGTCCTGCCAGTCATCTACCAATCAGAGCTAACATAACCCCACTCTTCATTTATTGATAGACTCTCAAGTTTGAACAGACCACTGCAGAATAACTACTGACTGTGGGTTGGAGTCAACATTAGCACAAACAGATTAGCCCTTTTGGCCTTTATCTTGTGCTCTATCTCTCTCCTGTTTCTCTTTCTTCTGCTCTTCTGTCCTTTTTCTGTCTGACAGTTAGGCTCAAATGTTCACCATCGCTACAAAATTAATCACAGAAATTGTTTTCAGCAAAGAAAAACACAGACCTCTCTTCTCTCAACTAAACTTCATCAGCCGGTGTGGTGTTGTCATGGAGACTTAGACGTGCTGTAAATCAACCCAGTCCTGCTTGACCCGATCAGGAAGCTAAGTAGCAGTTTAAAATAAACTGTAACCTGTAATCTTGGTGCTGATAATCTCATTTTAAAGTGTGGGTTACGATCAGGCATATATCTAGAAGAGAGACTCTCAAGATCACTTAGAAAATCCTCACAGGGACTTTAATTTGGTTTTGGATGCTGCTGGGTGATAACGTGTTACTGAGAAATGTCGATTGGTGTAACCAGTGTTTCTCATAAAATGTCTCATGTTGTTCAAAAAAGTTACCATGAACATAACTTTAGCAGGCTACAACACAGTAAAAAATGAAATTTAAAATGATATATCCTGGCCCAAAAATAGAGAGAAAACATTGATGTCTGCTGCACACTAGCTCACTCAGTACAAAGAAATCTATATTATTAAGTTTTAAAATGAAATATTTAAAATATATTCTGAGATGATACTGCATAAGACCTAATCTTATTTCATCAGTTCACCTGCAAAACTTCAAGGTGGATGAATTATTCTTGGTTTGGAGCTTTTTTTTTAGTCTATTTTCTTAACCTCAAAGAACTAAAAGTTACTTTGGCTTGTGTTCCTGTGAGGTTTTGAAACCGTCTGTTCTTTGCGTTTACACTGAGCTCAAGGAAAGAGCGTTGAGATCTGCTACCCAGACTGCATGGAACTTTCTCCAGAATGACTTAAAATTGATGGATCCTAATTTTGCTCAAAGCCTTTGGTTTGATGTAAAGAGACAAAACAGGCAAGACAATTGGACAGTGCCAGTGTTTCTGAAATTTAATCAGTTCTGCACTTTATCAGTAAATCATTCAGCACATTGTAGACTGTTCTCTAATAAGCCTTTAACACTTAGCCTCATAATGCCAGCCTAAAGTTTTTTATTTATTTATTTTGATTTATTGCACAAATTGGGAATAAAACATGAAATGGGCCATACAAAATGATTTGGCAAAACAACAATACAATACAAAACTGAACAAAGCAACAGACAGTAACATGACGAGATGGGCAGCTTGTTGAGTGGCCCTCCTAGAGACACGAGCAAAATATAAATGTACATACACACAAATACACAAATATATTTAACAGTTCAAACAAATAAAATACAGTTAAACAGAAAAAAAAAATCAGTATAGTGCTTTTAATTTGCTCCCTAACACAGATGAAACCATTTCAAACTGTTACCTGTGACAGTGCACTGAAAAAAGAAAACAGTTGGGCCATCTTAAACTATTCCTTCAGTCTGTCACACCTAAATAAAGTAAGTTATTTGAAATGAAGTTAATAGGTTCAATGAACACAACTGATTAAGTCAAATGAACTTAAAAATTTGATTGTTCTCAAACAAATATTTTGCATGAGTTCAATTTAAGGTTTTCAGTTGTTCCAAGTCAATAATTCCCCAAACCTCAAAGTAAAATCTGACCAGGCTTTTTTATTCTTTATTGCACTGTAAAATGTGACAAGTTGAGCTTACTTAAAAGAATCCAGGAAAACAATTGCACTAAAAAGTTAAGTAAATATAACTAATAGTCTTAAGTTGAGTTTACTTAAAGTCTATGTGTAAAGTTTACTTTACAGCCTATTGAATTGACTTATTTCAAACCATGAGTGAGGAGGGAGTGCAGTGGATATTAGACCCTGCTGTACATTAAGATGTCAACCTGCCAAGGGCACAGGCTTTCTGTGCTCCACATGGCATGGACCTGCTGTCTGTGGCCTGTGGCATGAACCATGTACCTTTTAGCATGTTTAATGTTTTATATGTTAATAATTAAGATGTGTTAATGGGCTACAATTATGACACACTGGGTTTTGTCTTCAGTTATGTTCAAATTACCATTACTGACAGAGTATTTTAATTGGAGCCCTCACTGCCGTGGAGCACAGGCAGTCAGGCAGCCTATTCCGTGGAGCACAGACAGACAGCCAGCCAGCCAGCCCTTGCAATGGACCACAGACAGCCAGCTGGTCCATGCCATGGAGCACAGACACACTTTCCCCTTGTGGTATCTTAACGTGCATCAGGGTCTCATATCAGTAGCGTTCCCTCCTCATCCATGGTTTGTCCTTTTGGGTTTTGCAGATTTACTGAGTTGAAACAACTTAAAACTTTAAGTTGGATCGATGCAAAATGTTGATTTGAGAAGAATTAAAATATTTATAATTGAAGCAATTAATTTAAGTTGGTCCAACTACTCATTTTCATTAGTTGTACCAACGCAGAATTTCAAGTTGATATGATCGACAAAAATACGTTGAAAACCGTATCTTGAAAATTTTGAGTTGGATTGATTAAAAAAATTACATCACTTCAACTGATTTAAGATTCCCTTTTCACAGTGTAGGTCTGCATGTTTAAAAAGAGCAACACAACCCGTCCAGCCTCTAATGAAAGAAGCAAAAACAAAGAAACGATGAAGCATTCATTTTTCAGTCAAGTATTTCACGATCCACAAACTTGATCTGCTCTGAGCGTGTTCTATATGAAAGAGAGGCTCCATCATCAGCGAGGAGCAGGAGAGAGTGGAACAGAGTGAGAAATGAGGAATTAATTTCCAAGGTAGCGAATCATTAGCAGCAGCCTGTTCTTCATGAATTAATAAACACAACAACGTGTTGCTGTTTGAATTCAATTACAAGCTAGGTCAATAGCACATCCCAAATAATTAGACCTGTGCATGAATATTTAATTCAATATTTCAGCGTGATTTAATGAGGAGCACTTTGACATGTCACGCTGAGGTTGATGGATCTGAAGAGGATAATATCTCAACCTTTATTTACACTGAAAAGGTTGACAAAGCGGGTCAGGTAAGAGCTCATTATCACGTGTTAAATGTCACACCTGATTATCACTTGTCACATCGTCTCCAATATTCAGGTTCGCTTCCTCAAAAAGGATGATTTTCCTGTCATTAAATGTAATGACTGCCAGAGAGAGGAGGGCGAGGACGTGTTTTCAGCTCTGTTCTTTTTTTAATACTTGTTTTTATTTTATTAAGCTCCTGTAGCCTCAGTTCTGTATCTTTTTCTCCCTTTTTCACAGATTTAGAAAAATAAAATTTGTTATTGATTCTCTCTGATGTTTCTGATCCTCTCAGCTCCCCCTCACCTCAGCTGGATTATTTCTCCAGACATGGCAAAGGGATCTTTTCCTTGCTTTTGGCTGGCAGACCTGCACATTTAAGGACGATGATCCTCGCGCTCAGTAACTCAACAGTAACTCGACAACAGCCCTGATGAAGACCTGAGGAAGTTGCAACGTGGTAGCTTGCTCAGGCCATTTTTTACAATTTTTTTTCCCTGTGCGGTTTTGTTGCCCTGCCTCAGCATGTTTAAAGAAGGAGTATTGTTACTTTTATTGACACAGCCAGCATCCCATAGAAGTTTTGTTTACATGTAGTCAGCATAGAAGTAACTCCAGAGGAGAATTTAACCTATCCAAAAAGTCAACAGATTTTTTTTTTCAGTGAGTAAATTCATCAAAACATGATTTTCTAAGAGATAATGTAGAGTGAACATGTTCCTATGGGATGTAGAATTGGAGAGAAGGGATCCTGTCCACCCTGATGGTCTTCTATTTCTCTAACTTCCTTAAACCTTACATCACCACACTAATTACCTGGCTGCCAGCTTAAGATACAAACACAGCAATAAATAACTAACTGTTAGTGGCAACTGGCACTTTTTTCTGCTCTGTAGTTGGGTGACACGCATGGTGATGTTGGGTGGTGTTTAACCAGCAGTGTTAACAAAGACAAAGTCCTGTCTTAGCCAAGTTTGCACCCTTGGCAAAACGAACTGAAGTAAAAGTATAACTTTTGCTCATTTCTACCTCAGCGTTTGACACTGTTTGTTTGATTAAAAAAAACAACAACAACAAACAAACAAAAAAAAAACTTTTGTAGCAACAAATGAAATTGTTTTTTATAATTATTACAAATATTTAAAATGTTGTTTGGGCTATTTGATGCTGAGAGCAGCTACAGTACCTTTTTTATTTATTCTTTTTTATTTATTTATTTTTATTTTAATTGTTTTATTTTATTTTATTTTTTTTTTTTTGGGGGGGGGTATTTATTTATTTAGCTTACTAACTAACTAAATACACAAAGAAAAAATTAAATTCCAAATATATACATAAATAAATAAATTAATTAATTAATTAATAAATTAATAAATAAATAAATAAATAAATAAATAAATAAATAAATAAAAAGGCAAGTTGTCTGAAACTGCTGAAACTGGTTCTTAGCAGGCCAAAGGGCCTGGGCCTAAGTCAGAGGCCAAGGCTAGGGCCTGCTGTGACCACCAATAATCAGTGGGAAACAGTTGTTGAAAAGAAAAGCTGCAGAGCAAGTTGTCTGTTGTTTTGTTCACTGCAAAAATACCTGAAACCTTATCAAGTGTTTTGTGTTATTTTAAGTAAAGAAAAAAGCCTTTTTATTGTATATACTCAATATGAGCCACATTCAACTTATCAGTCCTGAAAAATGTCTTGTTTTAAGTTGTGTAGAGACAAAAATTAGGTCTGAATTGCTTGTAACAAATAAAAAAAAATCAGCCAATGAAACAAGAAAAAAAAAAAAAAACAGAACATTTGCTTTACATTAGAATGTCTTGATAAAAATAACTTTTATTTTACTTCATTGGCAGACTTTTTTTTTTTTTTTTTTTTTACCAGCAATTCAGACCTATTTTTGTGTCTTTGAATAACTTAAAACACAACAATTTTCTGGACAGGACCATGTGGCTCATATCAAATCTAAAATCTGCTACTGAAAATAAAATGAAATCACTTGATAAGATTTTTTTTTTTTTTTTTTTTTTTTTGCAGTGTTTGCATTTCCACTGGAGGTGAAATGGAGGCAGCAGTGCTTTGTCTCTAACAGATCAGGTTCATACCTGTTCTTTTATCAAACAGCCATAACAGCTTCATGTTATTATCTTATTTACATGACATGGTTATATCGGGGTGTCATTTCTGCCTTGTGTTTGTGTGTTCACATTTCTCCTCTGCTCTGTGTATCCCATACAGCAATTTGAACCTTGATGTGTTCACACGCAGAAACACGTGCACACATCCACACACACATGCTGATGGGCACACTCTGTATAGCAGTCAGGAAAAATAATGTCACAAACATAGATATGAAAAAAAAAAAAAAAAAAAAAATCATTCTCTAGCTTTTTCAAAGTGCTCGTAGTATCATCTTTGCTGCCCTGCACCCTCAGCATCGGCAGCTGACACTGACCCCACTGGAATGTTCACATATACCAGTGACATACTGACCAACTAAGCGCTTGCAAAAACAAAATCACAAGCACAGAATGAGCACTAGTGAAAAGTGGTACAATTAAACTGTCCCCCTTGCGCCCTGTGGTTGCTTTAGAAGATCCATAGCAAAAAAAAAAAAAAAAATCCTTTTTTCTCACACTCCTGTTTTCAAAAATCCTAATTTCAGAGTCCCCCTTCCATCTGATTGGCCAGCGCTCTGTAGGCCGGTGTGGAGGAGGAGCTACATTTCATGAACCAGTGAAGAGATCCTTATGTGATGACCACATCATCTGGTGAAGATCTGGTGATGATCTGGCGCCAGTTTTGACTGAAATATTTTGACCAGTTCACAGACAGATTGAGATATTTCTACAACATATGAATATGTAGCCATTTGAATATCTGCTCACAATTAGTATAAATGGTCAGAATTCTTACTTTAAATCCATGTTTAAAGTATTGAGAAGTAGAACAACCCCTCTTTAAGTTCACCTCAGTCTGTGGGTATTGGAGGTTTGAAGAAGGTACCCTTTTTAGCACCCCCGCACCTCATGAACCACTTTTCTTCGATTGTCGTGGGTATGAGGCCGAATTAAGTTGGAGGACAAGGTAGGACATTGATGTGGTTGGGGACATTTTGATGCCAAAAATAGAGGTCAATTACAAAGATGATGATGATGATGATGATGATGATGATGATGATGAGAAGGCCGTCCCATTGAGCAGCCTAGCAATATGTTAGCAGTAGGAGCTCAGAGTAAGCTTTACTGTGTCTCAGGCTATCGTTAACCTCTCAGAACCTGACTGCACGTCATCCTACCTGATCTCTGAAGTTCAGCTGAACAAAAAAGGTTTTGAATTCCAACTCTTTCACTTTTGACAGTTGGTGCTTGGTCTGAGAGGAGCTGCAGGTGCTGCTCTACCTCCCACTGAGCAGCACAATAGAGCCACCTTTCTCCGCAGCAATCGTCGGGGGCTGAAGTTCTTAACACAGCTGTAAATACATTTGGAGGTTTCATAAGCGGTGCCAGGTGCCTGTCGCTCCCCTGCTGTTGGGAGCACTGCCTCTGAAAAGCCCGACACTGTGAAGCAAATCAAATGCCGCTGGAATGTGAAAGACTGTGAAATCTGAAGGTCTAATTTGTCCCGTTTACTGAGATGGGTCTGAGATGAAAACACTGTATCACTGTGGATCGGGGCTCACAACTTTGTGCACGCACACAAAAACACACACTGTCATCAGCAGCGGAGTCGTCAACACCATCTGTGGTGCCTGTTTATTCCTTTCTGATAGAAAGCTCATCGGAATCAGGACGCCCGGTAAAAGAAGCTCTGCAGGTAAGTCTGTACTCTGAGGGTGTGTGGGGTTTGTCTGTCACATTAAAAATTAAACTAATCTCAATCCAGACTACTGTGGTGGAACTAAAGAATCCATGATAAAATATAAAAACAATAACAGCATTATCCTCTGGTTTTTAATGTCATTTAAAACCTGGGGTCTAACATTTTATCTGATTGACATCTGACAGTCATCAGTTAACAGGGTCACACTTTACCCTGAAACACCAGAGATATCTGTGGCTGTGAGCCTCAGTTAGTCAGGTCTGACTGTAAATAAGTCACATTTACTGATGAGACTCTGAATCCAGGTTTTACTTTGTGGAGTTGATGGAAAAGTGGGTTAGACTGACTTTTTGGTCATAACCTCGGCCCCAAGCTTATGACCACATATGACTCTTAGGACTCAACATGGAGAGTTAATAACCAGAGGAAGTTTGATGATAGATGTTAACAGTAAAACTACAGTAAATTATCAAACTATATCATCCAGAAATGTAAAAACGTTATTATTCTCATAGATTTGAATCTGGATCCAGTTTTCTGGCTTTTTTTTATTATAACCCAGGTCTCAGACTCAGTGGTCTGTGTGCTGGTCTTTGGTTTGGGAGGGTTTCTGGTTTATAACAGGTTTATGTCTTGATGGTTTACAGCCCATAAATGCCCACAGATGGTGAGTATAACTAAGCCAAGTGGCCACAGCTGTGTTTCCATGACACTTTTTTTTTTTTTTTAACCAAATCAAAGCAATATTTCTAAAGTCTGGATAAAGTAAAATTGCGCCTTACTGGTGTTTCCAATGCGACTAGAAATGCGCACAAATTGAGTAAAATCTCGGCCTGTGAGATTCAACTTGCAGAATGTGGAAGAAAGGATAACTGTAACCAGCGGTTACCATGGATACCCCAAACGTTTCAAGAGCTGAACTGTCATTTTTTTCACCCAATACTTGAATCATTTAGAGTCAGTAGGTGTACTGCCTGAATTTGCGCTATAGTTTAATTTCTTTCTTCTTTTTTTTTTTTTTTTAAATCAATATAAGGACACTTGATTTGTTAAAAAATACTATGGGTTGTCTCAGTCTATGTGTTTAATCAAACAGTTTGCAGTGTATAAAGAGATTTTATTGTTTTATGTTTCTCTGAAAAAATACACCAAGCAGATGACACATCTTATGCTCTTCTGTCTTCATGTGCATGTTTGGTATTAGAGTAATCCAAGTAATCAGGTACATCACCCTTGTGGACTGTTCAAGCTGATAGCAGCCGCTTTGAGTAAAATTTTATCAGTTATTTGACCATAACTTTTCTTGTATTGCAGCAAATTGGATGAATTTTGGGCAGGAAGCTTATTTTTACATGCATTTTGAAAATACGATTTAAATTTTTTCAAAAGGTTAAAAGGTCACTGTGGACAAATTTACTGTACACTCTTACTGTTATGACTGTTTTCAGCCACTATACTTTGAACTGCTCTAAAAACATATCAAATCAATTTATTTCTTTACTGTTATGCTTATATATCTCCATTTACTTCTGCCCTTGTCAAAACTACCAAGCATTGTAAAATAAATAAAATATTTAACCTCTTAATGGCTATTTGAAGAAATATGGTAAGGATTATTGGAAGGGTACAGCATCAAATGACCTATTTTTCAATATAAAACGTCATCAGAGACAGAAGATTTTGTACATGGCATCATAGTCTTGGATATGTTAAAGATTAGTAGCATCATTGATTTTTTAATCATTTTTAATTTTTTGTGGCATCACTTTTTATTTCACAAAGTCGCACAGGTAATGTAATGGATGCTTTCAGATGCTAACTTATAACTGCTTTAAAAACCTATCCCATCAGTACTTTTTCTATTTTTTTTTTTTTTTTTTTTTGCTAAAATCTCTTAATTCACCTCTGTCCTTGTCAAAATTACCAAGCACTGAAAAATGAATAAAACATTTAACCTCTTAATGACCATTTCAAGAAATATGGGATAGATTATGGGAAGGGTACATCATTTTTCCATATAAAACATCATCAGAGACAGAACGTTTTTTACGTGACATCAAAGTCTTAGATATGTCAAAGATTAGTAGCATCATTTATTTCTAATCATTTCTCATTTTTTAGCATCAGTGTTTTCTCAGTAATTCCCTTCTGTCCTTGTCAAAATTACCAAGCATTGAAAATTAATAAATTTGTTTTACCCCATTCTATACTAGATTCTTTTCTGTGTGTGATTTTTCTCTCATTCCCTTTCGGTACCATTACGTGGTAGTAACATGCTGAGTCAGAATTCAACTTGAGGCTGTGTGTTTTGTTTGTCGAGTTGGTGAGAAAAAAGAAAAATTACATGATGGGTCTGACCTCTGTGAAT
This sequence comes from Halichoeres trimaculatus, assembly GCF_033239565.1. NCBI lineage: Eukaryota > Metazoa > Chordata > Actinopteri > Labriformes > Labridae > Halichoeres > Halichoeres trimaculatus. The sequence goes on from NW_027437185.1 coordinate 2,600,819, forward strand.
TGATCCTGGAAAATAATGTAAACATTCACTCCAGCTCTTAGAACTACAAAGGGTCCACTCAGACTAAACAAAAACAAAATGTAGAGGGTGCTTATGCACCTGCCACCTGCTTGCTCCATTCCTGCGCTGAGGTCTTTCACTCATCCTCATGATCAGTTTCTGATGAGAAGAGCAGCTCAAAGCAATATGGAGAGGAAACTCAGCATCACTGAAGCTCTTGAGATGTTCATAGCTGATTCTTCTAACTCTGAGCTGCAAGATGAATCATCTTCAGAACCTGACACCATCACAACAGACTCAGGAGAGTCAGATTCTGATTTTGTTCCTGTGCCTTCATCGTCATCTCCAGCTTCCTCCTCTGAAGCAGAGGAGGAGACAGCAGAGACTGCTTCTACATCAGGATGGACCGGAAAAAATGGACTGGTGTGGGCACCGAACAACGCTGAGACAATGCACTTTGTCCAGCCTGCCAGAGGGGTGAGGACGGGGCTGACATACCATGCACTTGTGAGGATCCACAACCCAGAGTCAGCTTTTGAGCTGTTTTTTACAAAGGACATTGCCAGCCGTATTCTGGATATGACAAATCTGCATGTGCGCCGCACAGAGAGGAGATGGAAAGATATGGATAGCACAGATCTCCGGGCATGATTTGGGCTCCTCTTTTTGACTGGAGTTTATAAGTCAAAAGGAAAATTGTCATGCTCCCTCTGGAGTGAGAGAAATGGTCGCACCATATTCAGGGCCACAATGTCCTTCGAGAGGTTCCACCAGATCCACCCAATGCTGCACTTTGATGACAAGGAGCTGAGACGTCTCAAGGTTGACAAGCTTGCACCCATCAGGGCTGTCTGGGAAATGCAGACGCATCGACTGCCTCTGCTTTTCAACCCCGGAAATAAGGTGACCGTGGACGAGCAGCTTGTGGCATTCAGGGGACGCTGCAAATTCAGGCAGTACATGCCAGCAAAACCAGCAAAATATGGCCTGAAAATTTGGATCACTGCAGATGTCACCATCTCCTACGCAGGGAGGTGCCAAGTTTACCTTGGTAAGACTGGCGATGAACAAGAGGTTGGACAGGGACAGCGTAGAGTCCTGCAAATGGTGGAGGGTCTCCAGGGCATCAATGTAACTTGTGATAATTTTTTCACAAGCTACACTCGTGTTCAGGAGCTTCTGAAAAGGCAGGTCACCTTAGTCGGTACCATCGGAAAAAACAAACCGGAGCTTCCACCAAATATCACAATGGCTCAAGGCAGGCCTGCCAGCTCCACCGTTTTGCCTTTACCAAGAACACGACTGCTGTCAGTTACATTTTAAAACAGGGCAAGAATGTCTGCCTGATCAGCACACAGCACCGTGACCCACAGATTACAGAGGACCCAAAGCAAAAGCCTGAAATCATTGCCTTCTACAACCGCACCAAAGGAGGTGGTGACAACCTGGATAAGGTATGTGTCATGAGGTCTTGAATGAGATAAATTTATGAGATTTATTTGATGTTTTGATAATGTTTGCATGATTTTTGTCATTGGTAACTTTTAATTGTACTGGATTATATTTTTAAAGTAACCCTTCTCAACCGTGGCATGCAGCAGGGACTGGATCCTGAAGGGCCAAGACACAGCAGTGATATGTTGTGCTCAAAAGTTGCGTTTCTCAGAGGCGATGCCTTTGAGTGAATTAGAAGAGTCGTCTGCCATGGTGTGAGAGCCGCTCTCAGGGTATAGGATGACACCATTATTTGATAGCAGGGAGGGGGACACTCAGTCAGGAACAGCATCTTGTTTGCACTCAGTGAGTCGCAGCAGACATTAGGTAGGATGAGTGCATTGCAACCTAAAAACATGTCTGCATGAGTGACACCTGCAAATGAAGCAGCATGTGTAGATTAATTTGAGCTGAATTTCTCTTTGGGATAAATAAAGTATTTTTCATTTCATTTCATTTCATGTGGCTGCAGTTTAAGGAAAGTGGGAACAGCAGGCAGCTCACTGCCTTCAATGTAAAATTATTAAAAATTATTAAAATTAAAACTCAACAGAAGTGAGAATGCTTTTATTAAAAAAAACAAAAGCACAAAATGAGGTGATTACGCGCTTCTTGTAGATTCAATGAAAGCAAAATTGTTTATCAATACACAAATCATCCATATTTTCCAGGTCAGAGTTAAATATAAGGCTACAGATAAAACTGAATTAGGAGCTGTTCAGGAGCCAGACCAGCCAGCTCTTCTTTGAGAGCCGAGCCAAAAGAACCAACTCCCTGAAAGAATCTGAACTTCCCATCACAGAGCCACAGCTGCCTGAGACCACAGAAACCACAGTGCTGTAACATTTTCACATGTCCCATTAGGCGATGAATTGTGGGTAGGATTATCAACAGGGGGCACACAAGAACTGGCCTAACTCATCCCAATGGTCCCTGTGGTGGCAGCAGTTCAGGCTTTTATTGGGACCAAAAAGTGCTGCCTCAGCTCTGCAGCAGAGAGGAGCGGATGGAGACAGCTGCCGGGGACTGGTCTGTGTGCCAGGTGTGAGGGGTCAGAGCTGAACTGTACGGTGGCCGTCTTTCTCCAGCCATGAGGGAAACTCTGCTCCTGAAATCAATGGGAAACACTCCTACTGTCGAACTGGGGACTATGCACCTGATGCAGGTAACACAAAATATTTAATATGAAACACACTTCACAGGACTCCGTTTGTCATGTTTTACTGCTTTGAAGAAGTTTATCTTTATTTTTGATGCTTTTCGTTTTATTGTTTTTGTAGATTAAGTGTAACATGATGTGCTTTTTAACTTGTACTATGCTTTGGACAGACTGGTTGTAAATTAGTTGATTATTTGTTTCACTCTGAAACAGAAAGATAGCTAGAAACTTAAACCAAGTTCAAAAGAGGACATGGTAGACTAGTCATAACTGTTACCAATGGTTCTTAAGTAATGATGTGAGGATTTGAGATTCCAACAAAACAATTTAAAGTTTCTCTCACTCAACACTGTCAATTATCATCATAACACCAAGCACTTCTGTTTCTTTCCAGATGACACTGTTTTACAGAGAACACCAAGATTTTCACAGCCTTTGCTGAGCCTATAGACCAATTTACTGGTTGTGAACAGTTATTTTCTGTGTGAAATTCGGCAACAGAAGTTATTCAGAGTAAAATAGTTGGTTAAGCAATGCAAGGGTGTTAATCACCAAAAAACACATTTTTTACCTAAATAAAACCAATTTGACGGCTGGTAAATGACTCACAGGTTTGTGACGAATCAGTGAGCAGATGGAAAACATCAACGAGTAAACAGACATTCAATGGACAGCTGTCCTTAGTTGAGAAATCCACTGTGTACCCCAGAGACAAGTTTAAACACACAAGTCACCCGATGCATATAACCACATTATCCATGGACACTTAACAGACTGAGACACATAAAGACATTAACTGGTGTTAATAAACCAGGAACCCTCCCAAACCAAAGACCAGCACACAGACTGCTGAGTCTGAGACCTGGGTTATGATATCAGAGCCAGAAAACTACATCCAGACAGAGAACTGCTCCAAATATAACAGAATATGAATGTTTTGTATTTTAAAATGATTAAAAGATTTATGAATAGTTTTATAATACACCCTAGTTTCACTTAGAACATATAAAAATCTGTTTCTGTTATCGATCAATTATAGGTTCACTTATTATTTACTGTCCATAGTGAGTCCATAATTGGTCATAAACTCAGCCCAACTTTTTCATTGAATTCACAAAGTAAAAACTGGATTTTGGAAATCAGCAGCTAATATTGCTCATTTGTAGTCAAAACCTGGTTACCTGAGGTTGGATAAAGAAGACATTTGATGCCAGCCGCAGATGTCCCTGGTGTTTCAGTGTAAAGTGTGACCTTGTTAACTGGTGACTTAACTAACAATTGCTGACATGTTCGGTTGAGAGTCACCAGTTAGCATGGTCTCCCTTGACTCTAAATCACCAGTAGCTCTGTAACCCTCAGAAGTGGATAGACACTGACTCCATGATATAGTATCATTATGGCAGCTGCCCACAGAACAACTGATGCTGCTAACAGGTCAAATTTAGTGTTTACAGAACAATAACTCGTGGAGCTTTTTTTTGCCAAAATGCGTGCATATTTTTGATGACGTCAATGACTGTAAAGTGGTCCATAAAAGCTTGCTCAACCATAGACTGTAGGGTATGCAAAAAGTGTAGTCTCAGTGACATCATCCATCTGTTTCTGTAACAGAGTTTTGAAGCCTATAACCGACAAGTGTCATGTTGGAAGAGCTGAACTCAAGCTAGCTTTGTTTGAGATTAATTAAGGTAGAGAGGTAGAACTTCAGCCTCTTTGAAGACAGCCACAAGACAGTCATGCACTCATATGGTCAAAACTCACAAGTTTAATAACCTAAAATGAACAAATTGTGAAAATAACTCCACTGCAGTTTTTAGGGCCTGAGCTTTTTTTTTTGAACCAGGCTGCAAAGGTTAGGTCCTTTTGTCTTGGTGGTTGTTGGAGTTTCTGCAGTCAGCCTCAAGTGGACACTCGGAACTGCAGCGTTTAGCAATTCCACACAAGCAGTGGAGTTTAAGACTAGAGGTTGCCCATTGGCTGTCATGCCTGTGACAGCCGAGCTACTGAGTGAGTCAACCATTGACATCAATCCAGCGAGCTGCGCCTGTATGCTTAGCTTGTCAGCAGTCACTCAAACCCAACGTGAACTGAAAGTAATTTAAATCTGTTAGACACAAAGTGCAGATCACTTTTAATTTGTCAATTAAGCCATAAAAGAAGAAATACATCTGCATCTACTGATGAAATCTATCTCCATTGATGAAATATTTCACAACCCCACATCAAACAAACACCCAACGATCCCATCAGAGCTCAGAGTTCAGCCTTCAGGAGAGAAGCATCTGTTGTTTAAAGCTGTTAAAGTCTGCTCTGTATGCCTCCTCCCTGAACGTGTGTCTGTGTGTCTTATTAACCAGAGGACTGCCTCAGTCACAGGCTCAAACACAATATTGTGACCGTCGCAGAGCTATGTCGCCGCTCTCTCCTCGGAGCCTGTTTGTGTGGGCGCTCGTCTGTTTTTGTGCTTCTCGTGTTGCACGCGGCAATATTTTGTGCTTTTAACATTTGGACAGCCTACGTTTAAAGTGCTGTTTAACCTTTCAAAACGCTGCAGAGGCTGCGAGCAACATTTGAATAATACTGTCTCTGCCAACGTTTCTACCTTCTGCGCTGGGAGAGGCTCGCAGGCAGGCAGTGATATACAGCTTAACACATCAAAAACAGACAAGGCTATATTTAGGGTTCAAGGAAATCGTGTATTTTTATTTTTAAAACAAATGTTTATTATTCCTTTTTATCACCCGGGCTCTTGAAAAACATGTCAGTTACACTCCTTTACTCTCTCCCCTCCGTTTCTCTCCATATTAAAAACTCATAAGAGATATTTAAACAGTAAAAGGGATGTTTAAGGAGGCGGATGGAGATAAACTTTAGGCCCTGTGTATTTTCAATCTCAGCCATTCCCTCGGGCCCTTACTTTACCGCCTTTAAGAGAATACAAATCACTTCAATTATTCAAACCTCCAGAGAACTCGGGGAGAATAAAAACTAACGCACCAGGCAGAAAAACAGATAAATAAACCTACGTGTAAACAAACTCTGCACGCATTAATTACACATTTCAAAAGGCAGCGAGGAGGATGCTGCTAGCCGAGAAGAAAGCACAAGTTTGCCAAGTGCTTTATTGGGCCTGCTGTTGTTGCTATGCCTCACCTACCATGGAGTAATAAGCCCACACAGATAAACAAAGCAAGTCCCTTGATATGTTGGAGTGAAACATCTTCCTTTCTTCCTCGCCTTTTGTCATCCTGCACTTGATCTGAGATGCTTTAGTCATATCGCACACAGGGATGGCTGCGGCTTTCGTGGGAGGAAGATGTTTACGAGGCGCGGCGGCGTGCAGAAAAGATCGTCTAGGAAACGGTGACCTACTTTCGGGGTCTGTGATCCTGCAAAATGACAACGGCAAAGAGCTGCAGGAAAATCCTCAACCTGATGGACGGAGGACACAAGAGGCTGCTTTGAAAGGAGGGGACATCACGGGAGTGACCGCTGCTGAGCTTTTCAGGGCACACAGAGGGACACGGGGCTCTGAATGCTGCCTGCTCGCTGACATGCAGACTGAGAGAGGCTGAAAGTGATCCCCTGTGCTGGATATATTGATCCTTTGACTGTAGAGTCTGTGTGTGCAGCCATGTGTGTGTGTCTCCTTGGTTTTGTTTTCTTGTTTGTCCGGATGCACACCTGATCAAAATTTTAAGACCAGTTGGAAAATTGCACAAATTCAAAGTTTGCTCTTTTGGAACTTAAAAAGGTTCTGAGGACAAAAATATACCACTGGGTCACCCAGACAAAAGCCTGATAAGCTGGATAAAAAAAAACGCAGCAATGCCCACTGGATCGACATAGGAAAACTCTGTTTCCTTGTCTCCATAAATTCATTACTATTGATTAACAATACAAGCACATTGAATCTAATGGTGCAAACATACAGGGGGGAAAATAAGTATTGAACATGTCAACTTTTTTCTCATTACATTTATTTCCAAAGCTGCAATTCAAACTAAATTTCTACCAGACATTGGTATCAACTCAAATAACCCACACATGAAAAGAAATCCTGACATTCAAGTCCATAAATAATGATTACGTGGAATTAAGTACGATAACAAAGGAAAAAAGTATTGATCACACCATGGAAAGGCTGTATACTTTGGCAAGGAAATGCACCATACCACCTGAAATCTGTCAGTAATTATTACTTGAACTTCCAATTAGTGCAAACCAACATCAGCTGGGCTAGAGCAAATTGATGGTCCTATAAAAAAGGTCGTTTTTTCACCAAGCAGTTAAATACAACACATCTCATGATGGGTAAAGGCAAAGAGCTCTCTGAAGACATTCACAACCTGATTGTTGCTCTGCATCAGAATGGAACTGGTTACAGACTTGTATCAAAGCACCTGAATATTCCAGTCAGCACCGTTTGGGCCATTATTCACAAGTGGAAGAAGCACCACCTAACCATCAACAGGCCACGCACAGGAGCTCCTTGCAAGATTTCTTACCAGGGAGTCAGAAAGATAGTCAGAAGAGTACTCAACGAGCCAAGGACCACCGCAAAAGTGCTCCAGAAAGACTTGGAGGCAGCAGGTACAATTGTTACAGAGAAAACAACAGACAACACACTCCACCGCCATGGCCTCTATAGACACTCAGCCTGCAAAACTCCATTCTTCAAGAAAAGGCATGTTGAAGCTCGTTTTAAGTTTGCTAAACAGCATCTTGACAAGCCTGTAGAATACTGGGAGAATGTTGTCTGATCCAAAATTGAAAAACAAAATTGAACTTTTGGGCTGTCATACTATATACTATGTTTGGAGGAGAAATGGCACTGCACATCACCCAAAAAACACTACACCAACAGTGAAGTTTGGAGGTGGAAGCATCATGACATGGGTTGTTTCTCATCTCATGGTATGGACAAACTTCATATAATTGACGGAGCAATGAATGGAGCCATGTATGGGGAAATTCTTGATATGAATCTGCTGCCATCCACCAGGATGATGAAGATAAGACACGGCTTCCTATGCTATTGCACTTAATACCACATAATCATTATTTATTGACCTGAACGTTGTGATTTCTTTTCATGTGTTGATTATTTGAGTTAATACCAATGTCTGGAAGAAATTTTGTTTGAATTGCAGCTTTGAAAATAAATGTGATGAGAAAAAAAAGGTATGTGTTCAATACTTACTTCCCCCACGGTATGAAATTTACAACACTCTTCAGGCTTGGCAAGATGTGAAAAAGTTGTGTGGAACCCCTGACAGGATCTCTGGGCTTGCCCCTCTATCCTCAAACCAGACCTGCTTCCATCTGTGTCCCTGCTGACAGCATTGAAGAGAAATGGTATTTATAAGTTCAGTCTTTCGAAGAGAGGAGATTCTGACAAGTTCCACAGCACTTTAAGGCAAAATCTCTGTGATCTTTATAGACCATCATACCTCTTTCCTGACCCCACTTAAAAATACGGAGCAAAAAGATTTGAGGTTTGATCTCACCGAGGACCAGTGGGATGCCATGTGTCAGAATGTCTGTATTTCTATTGTCTTGTAATAAAATAATTGAACAGAAATATAAGTTTATGCACATGATATATACATTACCTTGTGAATGTATTAACCTCTTTTTTTAATATAAGAATATAAGAATATATATATATATATATATATATATATATATATATATATATATATATATATATATATACATATATATGGCAACCACTTATGGACTTCTGACATCTATCTAGCATGGCTGGACATGTGTGAACTCTTGAGTGTGGAGAAAGAAAGTAAGTAAGAAAGAAAGAAAGAAAGAAAGAAAGAAAGAAAGAAAGAAATAAGTAAGTAAATCAACTGTGACCATGGCTTATTAATGTATTAACCTTTTTTTTTCATATAAGAATTTATTCATTTTTATAATATTTTCTGTTTTGTTTTACTCTCTCTTGGTTTCCTTTTTGTCCAGTATGTATATAAATAGTAAAATAATAATAATAAATCAAATATAAAGATAATTTTAAAAGGTTCTAAGGTGAAGAGCACAGCTCAAAAACAGAAAAAAAACAAGTTTGAAAAGGACTGAGTGATTAGAAGCTTCTCCATTCTTGTTGATCTCTTCATCCTTGATGTGAGTGTTTCCAGGAGGCTGTGGGAACGTTGCTCCAAGTGGTGAAGATGTCTTCATCATCCATTGTCTGGACCTGATGTCCATTTCTGTAAACATCCCTCTCCATCCATCCCCAAATGTTGTCAGAGTGATTTGGATCAGGGGAACATCAGGATGGTCCAAAGAGTGAGATGATTCCTCTGGAAGAAGTCCTTTGTCAGGCGCCCACTGTGACCTGCAGCGTTGTCCTGTTGAAAAACCCAGTCAGTACCACACAGACTAGGGCCCTCAGTCATGAAGGAGCCCCCCTGCAACATCTCCACAGAGCCAGCCACTGTTTGACGCCCCTGACCAACCTGAAGCTCCATTGTTCCATTGAAGGATCAAAATGGCGCCCCCTCCACTGAGCCCCCGTGAAAACATCTCCAGTGAGATCTCCTGGTCATGTCAGTAACGTTGAAGCTATCAGGACGTCAAAGTTCAGTTTTTTCTCCTCAGAGAATCAAACTTTCTTCACCTTTCAGTGTCCCATGTTTGCTGCTCTCTGGAAAAGTCAAAACGTCGTGTTTGTGGTGTTGAAGGAGACGAGGCCTTTTAAGACATCTTTTGTTCTTGAAGCTCTTCTCTCTCAGATGGCGTCTGATGGTTATTGGGCTGCAGTCGACTCCAGTAACTGCCTTCATTTGTGTCCAGGGTCGTCCTGTGTCTTGACAGGCAGCCTATCAGACCCTCTGGCTCAGCGCTGGAGAAGTGGTTTTGGGTCTACCTCTGGAATTTTTTTCCCCCTAACCCTCAGGATCTTTGAAGATATTCAACTGCATCCAACCTCAGCAAAGATGGCGTGTTGTGAGAGGCCTTGCTGATGCAGCTCAACAATCCAATCCACAAAGAGAGAAAGATTTCTTAGTTTTTGTCATCAGGTCATGGCAGAGAGAATACCTGACAGGATATATATATATATATATATATATATATATATATATATATATATATATATATATATATATATATATATATATATATATATATATATATATATATATTTATTACACTCACTCCCATTTTTTTTTTTTTGTATTTTGAAACTCCACTCAGATTATTTTTTAACATACAGTAGTGCAAAACGAAAAATTGTGCAATTTTTCAACCGGTCTCAAAATTTGATCAGGTGTGTTTTTAGTTGCATCAGTTGTACGCTCAGCTGACGACTCACTGTCAGATTTATTCCTCAAGTTTTGCACGAGTTTTGATCAGCCAATGTTGATTTGAGGATTGCAAAAGAGCTTCTCCTCTAAGATTCAAACTATGAGGTACTAAAGGTTCTGGTATAGCAGGTGTGTTTTTTGACAACCGACTGTCAGGCTGGTTCCATTTGCTCCATTTTTTTTAATCGTCATCTAGTGAAGGGAAAAGTCATAGAAAATGGCTTGGTCCCCCTCCCTGTGTGCTGGGAATGATTCTGAACAGGCATTTGCACAGATAATAACACAGACACGGATGTTCTTTTATAGTATCTTAATAAAACCTGTTGTAAAGTTCCTCAGTTATCTCTGTCCTGAAGCTGCTTCACTTAGTCGACTGAAGTTACTCATCAGGTGTTGAAGCCACACGTGCTGCACACTGGTGGAGTATGTGTCCATAACTGTCTGGCATTAAGAGAGAAGCCTTTAATACTTCAGCAGTGAACGCTCTGTGTGTGGCAGGAGGCTTTCTTTTTAAATCCTCTCAAACTAAACATTCAAATGCAGCTTAGAGCCTTTAAACTCAAACTGTACATGTTAAATTCCTGCTCTTAAAGACCCAGCTGTAGTTTATTTTAAACTCTGTCTTTATCTCACAGCCTGGCATTGAGGAACTGAGGCAGAGGACAGGTGGAGCTATGCTGAGCTAAGCAGGAAGATGAAAGCTTGCTGTGACAGCTGGAAAGCCAGGTAGTCTGTCAGTTTTCATCCATTTAACATGTAACTCCATCTCTTATTTCATTCAGTTCAGACTTTTCTGTGTGAAACTTTTTACAACGTGTCCTCATCTTTTGTGGTTATGGTTATAAGAAAGCTAGAGAAACACCCACCTCCACTTTTCTGTCCCAATGGGCTCTATGCACGCATCACTTCTGAGAGTAAGTGATGATTAGATGATTGTGGTCACTGGAAGAAACACTCCACAGAGACAGTTTACAGTCTAATGATGGCAGAGACTAAATCAACAAGATGTTTGCTGGAGTTATCTGAAGTGTTTGTAAGTGATAAATAAAGAATTGTCCGGGTATCTAGTCAAACACCACGTAGCAAATTGTACAAAGGCTTTACATCCAATGTCTCTTCATTTCTTTGCAGCTTTGAAGGTAATTTGCCAGCATAAGCTCGCCTGAGCTAGAAACCTTGATCTTGTATTTTAATTTCTGACTCCTACCTGTTTTGACTCTGTTGTGACTCTTTACTCTGAATCTTTTCTGTCTTTGCTCTGACTCTTTGCTCAGACTCTTTGCTCAGACTCTTTTCGCTCTTCGATCTGACTTTCCTCTGACTCTTTGCTCTGACTCTTTTCTGTCTTAGATCAGACTCTTTGTTCTGACTCTTTTCTCTGAGTTCTTTTTCTCTTAGTTCTGCCTCTTTGCTCTGACTCTTTGCTCATTTTGCTTTGACTTTTTGCTCTGACTCCTTGCTCTGACTCTTTTCTCTGAGTCTTCTTTTTCAATTTGTTCTGACTTTTTGCTGTAACTTTTTTCTCTAAACCTTTTTCCTCTAAGTTCTAAATCTTTGCTCTGACTCTTTGCTCATTTTGCTTTGACTCTTTTCTTTGAATCTTTTTCTTTTAGTTCTGCCCCTTTGCTCTGACTCTTTTCACATTTTGCTTTGACTCTTTTCTTTGAATCTTTTTCTTTTAGTTCTGCCCCTTTGCTCTGACTCTTTGCTCATTTTGCTTTGACTTTTTGCTCTGACTCTTTGTTCTGACTCTTTGCTCTGACTCTTTGCTCTGAATCATTGCACATTTTGCTTTGACTCTTTTCTTTGAATCTTTTTCTTTTAGTTCTGCCCCTTTGCTCTGACTCTTTGCTCTGACTCTTTTCTCATTTTGCTCTATCTCTTTGCTCTGAATCTTTGCACATTTTGCTTTGACTCTTTTCTTTGAATCTTTTTTTCTTTTAGTCCGGCCCTTTGCTCTGACTCTTTGCTCATTTTGCTTTGACTTTTTGCTCTGACTTTTTGCTCTGATTCTTTGTTCTGACTCTTTGCTCATTTTTTCATTTACTCTTAGCTCTGATTCTTTGCTCATTTTGCTTTGACTCTTTTCTTTGAATCTTTTTCTTTTCAGTTCTGCCTCTTTTCTCTGACTCTTTGCTCATTTTTCTCTGACTCTTCTCTCAGACTTTTTTGCCCTAACTCTAAGCTTTGACTCTTTTCTATGACTCTCTGCTGTGACTTTCTTTTTTTCTTTTAAGTTTTATTTATGAAACAAACTGCTCTGATGATATTCTAAAGTGAAAACATCCACAAAGTCCTGCAGTTCTGTGCAGACTGCTCTTCTGATTGTGACTGAGATTAGCTTTTAGCGTCTCCACTCTGTGCTGCATGAAGCTGCTCAGTGTCTTATCCTGCTCAATTCTATCAACATGCACAACAAGATGGAGAGAGAAGAGGAGGAGTCCATTTGTCACAGATTATACCCAGCTCACTTCCTAAGAAAGTAATATGGATCAATAAAACACTCAATTTTGATAATGTCACACCTCACATGTTCAGGTGTTCATCCTCAGACAGCTCTAGTCCGATATAACTCCTGACTGTAACAACAGTCACATCAGAGTCATATTAACAGACGTTATGTACTGATGTTTTTTTAAGCTCATCCAGAAATAACATGTTGTTTTGAGCTCTAAGAAGTTTGAGCGAAACAACTCATAACCACTGTGGCGGAGTTATCTTCTGGGCTCAGGAGACGGTAAATATTTCACTCTGAGTGTGTGAATTACCTCTTACTTGTAACGAAGCTCATTTGACAGAAAAAAAAGGTATTTTTATGAAAAATAAATGCACAATAGCTCATTTTGAATGTATCACAAAAAATGATAATAATAATGAAAAAAAGAAAGAAAATGGAAGAAGCTAAAAGAATCCTGCAAAGACAAAATAGTTCTGATGTCACTGTGACTTTGTCCCTCTTGCCTTGCCGTCTATTTTTTTCTGCTACCTGGAAAGAAGATGTGAAGACTTTTATTGACACAGAAAACTGGGAAAATAGAGATGAATCATTCACTTATTCTATCTAAAAGGCCTTTAAATGTTGGTCAGGTACAGTGTTTAGCAAGTGACTGACTGAGAGTTACAATGAAGTGACTGAAGAAGCAGCTGAATGAGTGAACTATGAAAATAATGGATTCCACTGCAAAGTAAGTACTTTTTTTATTTGGTAGTGTAAGAGAAAATAACTCTCAGCTTTCATTTGAAAAAAGTTCTTTAGCATCATTACTTTATTATATCAGCCAACAAACAGTTGGTTTGATACAACCTGTGCTGGTTGTGTGATAAAGGGATAAATCATTAGAGTGATGATAACTGGAGAAGCTATGATGGAGATTTTTGTCCCTAGAGAGAGATGAAAATGTCTGAAACAAAACAGAGAAAGAAATGAACAACAGAGCAGAACAACAGACAATAATTTGCAAGACTTGAGGAACATTCACCTGAAAGTTGCAAGGGTGCCAGACGACTCCTCAACCAGTCCACGTGTATCTGGAAAAAGGCTTTTGAGCGTCTCCCCCGAGGTATCTAATGTTCTTAGGGAACATGGAGTAGATAGCCCATTGTTAGAGGCTGTTTGATAGAATAGAAATAGAATAGAATAGAAAATACTTTATTTATCCACAAGGGGAAATTCAGGAGTCACCGCAGCATTTAAGAAAACAAAAGTAAGAAAGTGTATAGAAAGTGCAAAAAGGTCCACAAGAAAATAGATGACGACATCCCGTCCACCACTCTCCAGTCCAGCCAGTCTCCACCTCCACAGGGTCCAGGACTGAGCCTCCCCAGCAGTCTGTTCAGTCTCTGTCTCCTGGATCCTGTCTGCTCACAGCAGGTGAAGCTCCTCCAATGTGGCGCCGGCGTCCGATGTCAGCTCCAACAGCCACATCCATGAACGGCACGATGCCGCTGGGCTAGCACGGCTAGCTCGTCCATCCCAACGTAGATAGATCCTACGTTCCCAACAACGATGGATGGAAGGACAGGTCCACGTCGTCACCTCCCAGCTCACACCTGAGAACCAGCACGTCGTCCTCACCTCCTCCTCCTCACCTTGACGGAAATCATCAAGCCCTACACTAGTTAGCATTGACATGCTACAGGCTGCTAGCAGCTAATTTCACATGTAAACAATGCAGCCATGGTTACATGTAGGATCTCCAGACAAACACAGGAGAAAAGTAGTAAAAATATCGCTGAAGCCACAAAAAGTTTGGTTTCCATGACCAACAATGAACCATACAAAGTGATGATCCACTCCAAATACAAAGATGACGAAAAAGAGACAAAAAAAATGACAAGAAACAGACAAAGAAGAGCTGCTGCAACAGGCAGCTACTTGGGCAGCGCCTAGCAACGGAAAAATATCTAAATATCTATAACATCTATATATCAAAATATGACCTCTGTATTCTCAAAGAGCCTGGTTCACATTATCAACAGTAAGTCAAACTCTCAGTCAGGTTGGACTCCACCAACCCTGACTATGATTGTGTCACTGATTCTGTTTATTATTTTTATGGGCAGAGCTTTTGGGTGCAGCTAAGTGGTGGTGGGAGTCAGGTAAGGGGTCTCAGGATCCCGTCTCTGCTTTTTGCAGATGATATGGTCCTATTGTCTTTATCAAACACTGACTTCCAGCTCGCACTGGGGCAGTTTGCAGCCAAGTGTGAGGCAGCCACAAAGATCAGTACCTCTTACGCCTCAAATACACCAGATACATCTGCAGGCCAACTCCCCTCTGTTGCGTCTTGACTGCGTTTGTCAACTTTCACTGGCTGTGTGTTCAGTCCATCAAGCTGTATGACTGACAGACAGCTGGAGTCACAGACTGAGGAGTTCCTGCTCTTCCCACTCCATTAATAAGTCTCTCTTCATTCATGTTGGGCTGTAAAACCTCAAACCTGTTGACTCCTGATCTGGCTCTTCTCATTGTTGTTGTTGTTTATTGTTGTAGTCAAGATAAATATGAACTGATGTAGACACAGTCTGTTTTATTTTGAAAGTCACTGGGTGTTTTTAGGTAGTTTCTGGTCACGACTTTCTATCTTGCTCGCTCTTCTCTTCGCTGAATTTGTGCATCCCAGCCCTGGGTCTAGTAAAAATAGGCTTTGTGTTACCTGCAATGTGACGGACCAGGTCACAGTAAAAAAAGGGTGGACTGCCCAGCCTAGGTCAGAAGAGTGTCTTGTGCCTCAAGTGGTCGAGTTTAAGTATCTCAGGGTTTCATCCACGATGGAGTCCAAAATAGAGTGAGAGATGCAGATTGAAATGCGATGCTGTGTGTATCACCAAAATACCTCAAATTGCATTAATCTGACTCCATTCTCCTTTCACCTCTTTCTGCACAGATTGCTTGATGGAGCAGGATGAGCAGGAGGCGTCCTGGTTCTCAGGTGATGGAGTCCAAGGTGTCTGGGCTCAGCCTCAGAGAGAGGGTTCAGAGCTCTGACATCCAAGGGAGGCTCGGAGTAGAGCCGCTGCTCCTCTGCACTGAAAGGAGTCAGATGAGACGGCATTTGGTGAGAACACTTCCTGTATGCCTCTCTGTGGAGATGGAGGAGGAGACCCAGGACAGGATGGAGAGATTTTACCTCTCTGCTAGCATGAGAACTCTTCAGAAACCCCCCAGAGGAGCTGATGGACGTGGTCTTTAAAGAGGTCATTGATCTTCGCTGATGACATTGCTGCCCCTGCTACATGAGACCTGCATGGACATGAAAGCTCTCCAGGCTTCAGTACGGCACCTTCAGATTTCAAAGACCAACAACAACAAAAAAACTTTCTAAGGCGAGAAAGAAAAGCAGTGATGTTTCAGATGCAGGAAGCTGTTCTTTTACAATTTGGTGATGCTTATTGATTTTCTCTTGATTGTTTTATTCATAAACAGAATTAGTATTTCAGCCCCAGGGATATTCCAACAAGAATCCAACAAACCTGAGGCTGTTATTAAAATGTGTCATTATTTGAATCAGGCATGCGTACCTTTTAGTTTTGTTCTCAGCATTATTTACGCCTCCTAACCTCACAGCACTCAAGAGCACTGTGTTATACTAGGTAACTGAGGCCATCTTTTTTCAGCCTCCTGCAGTACATCAGACTCAAGACAGAAAGTTCTTCTGTTAAAAAGTTAATACTTTGAGTTTTCACCAATGAACAGCTTTGTTCCTCACTCTAAACCCTGATAGGTTGAGATTTAACTCAAGTTAATTTAACTCAGCAACTTAAGGAGTTGTGATTATTATGTAAAATCATTTTACTGAATGTCTTTAATCAAATAAACCTGATGCCTATTTCTTACAAATTAAAATATAAAGTAATGTTGAAAAATATTACTGTAAAACATAATAAGTTACTCAAACTGAACTCACTGAACTTACTCAAAACTAAAAGGTGTGATAACAATTAATTTGCCTTATGAATTAAGTAAATGTGATAAGAA
The DNA here is from genome assembly GCF_033239565.1 of Halichoeres trimaculatus. Taxonomy (NCBI): domain Eukaryota; kingdom Metazoa; phylum Chordata; class Actinopteri; order Labriformes; family Labridae; genus Halichoeres; species Halichoeres trimaculatus. The sequence goes on from NW_027437185.1 coordinate 2,617,275, forward strand.
AAAAATGAAGCAGATCTGAAAAACTAAGTTAAATAACGTTTTAAAGTACAGCTGGGTCTCATATCCACAGCATATCCTCCTCATGCATGGTTATAAATGCCGTCACAACAAAAATCAGCTCTAATTTCATAACTTTAGTAACCGTGAGTGAGGAGGGAAGGCAGTAGATATGAGACCCTGCTGTACATTCAAATAATGTTCTTCAGGGGCACAGGTTGTCTGAGCCCCACAGCACAGAATGGTGGTCTGTGCTCCAAAGCACAGGGTCTTGTACCTATTGACTTTTGCAGTGTGCCTAATGGCTAATACATTTAAAAAATGAAATGTTTGACTGGAATGTCATGCTATTCAGGCCAATTTTTTTTTTAAAGTAAAAAGATATACTGGTTTATTTTTGACACAGACAAAAGTTTTTATAACTTAATCCAGTTAAACAATTTGCACTTTGGGGTTTACAGTGAGATACAGAGGTAAGCCTTGACCGTCTTTGCAGACAGCAAAGAGACAAACTCATAAGTTTAACAACTTCAGAAACAACAAATGACACTTTATGACCTCACTCCCAAGATGAGTCTGTGACTTTAGCTGGAGTTCATGGCGTGTGGTGGTGAAATCAGCAGATCAGTTTCACTGTAGCCCCATTCCCACCAAGAGGTTTAGTTGGGTTTGCTACAGTACAGCACATATTCAGTGGCGTTTCTTATGGCTAAAACAGGCACAGGTCCCAAATTACTGACCCCTACCGTCTTACTTTTTGGTTCGCTTCATTTGGGGAGCCAGACATATCCAACCCCAGAAGGTGGAGCTAGAAACACTGCAGTCCATTGATTGGTCGAAAGAATTGTCATTTACAGTGTGCCTTCTCTGAAAAAATGCTTGATTGTTCTTTCTAACAAAGAGCTTCATGCCAATCACATAGAAAATGAATTGCTGGATGTGATCCATCGTTGCTATTTGTTTACTGTGTTGTGTTTTTCTTCTTCATTGGATTTATTAGCAGGGTACGCTGTGTCACGCTCACATAGCTGGTGCAGCTATCAGCATCTGGATTTTTTTTTTTTTTTCTTTTTTGATGCACAAGTGGATACAACTTTGAGATTCTTGTGATGGCTGACGTCACATGTCTATTTCTCTGACTTTAAAGTCTGAAGTCTAAAAGGGTGTTTCTGCTTTTTTTGTGTGTGTGTTGTTGTTGTTTAAGAAAACTCTTATTTCAGCCTCTGTCTGAAACATTTTCTTTTAACTGCTGTCTCTTTAAAGCTTAACCTTCTACAGACCCCCTTCCCTTTGATTGGCCAGTCTTCGGGTGGAGCTATGGGTAGACCTTGGTGTTTGAGGCCCACTACTTCTTCCCTCCCCTCAACATGTCACAACCAAGGCAGGGGATCCTTATGCTTATACCTCCTTATACCTCATCATTTTAGCAAGTCTGATGGAGATCAGGTGCTATTGTTAGAACACGGTGTTTAGACCAGTTTACAGACAGATCTAAAGATTTCTACAACATATGAATATTTAGAGGTCTGAAAATCTGCACATGCTCAGTCTGAACATCCAGCATTGTTTCTTTTTAATCATATTTAGAATACAGGAAAGCAGACTACCCCCATCTTTAAAGAGAAACAGAATTCTTAGATGGACAGTTGATGTCACAACCCCCCCAAGGAGACATTTGATTGACCTTTTTCTATTCATTTAATAATTCATCAAATACAAAAACAGGCCACTTTCAGCAACTCATTTGGATATATAGTGGTCTAGCAGGATTGTGTGACTTAAAGCACCAGGCCCGCTAACTTCATGGCCTCAAGAAGGGATAGCGGTAAATAATATGTAACGTAGCTAGATGGGAATAATAAAAATAATAAATAAATAAATGAAAGAGATAAACTTAGTTTGGGACAGAGAAAGAAGTCTACTATTGCAGTTTTTCTTTTTCCTGTTTTAAAATGTTCAGCCCTTTAAATTTCTCACTAAAACATAGCTCTGTATTACATTTCAAACCAATAACACACACTTGCATAAGATCGTACCTGGGTTAGTCTGACATCTAGTAAATGTCAGAGACGAGCAGAAACCAGTTCATTGCATCAGTGTCACGGTTGGGAGGAGACCCAGCCATCACAGCCCGACGGAGGTGGAGACACAGAGGCGGGGTGACATTTGAGTGTGTCTGAGGGTGGGAGCGTGACCTGAAGGTGCTGTCGGTGCTCGGCGAGGGCGATGGGGCTTTATTCACTCTTTTGTTTTTTCTGTGTCGGATAAATGTCACGACGGTGAGCGTACACAGAGAAAGCAACAGGAACAAAGGCCCACAGGCATCCCGGGCTGGTTGTAAACCTGCTGTGACACAACCACTGCATGTGTGCCTATTTATAACTGCATTCTCCCAACATGCCTGGCAGAGCAGAGAGCGGGGCCATTGTATATTTCACAGGCTCATAACTGTCCACTGTTATGAGCTTCTATTGACAAAACAGCAACTGCAGGAGCGAAGCACCATGTGCACTTTCAGTATTTTTCCTGCGTAAATATGCCTGTGGGTGAGAGGATGTCGAGGTGCTTCAGCCTCGACCTGCTCTCCCGCTTCACCAAACAGCCCGCTGCGCCTGTAATTTGTGATGTTTTAGATGGAGGCCTTGATTTACGCTGCAACAATACAGAGCCCCGTGTACCTGCTGCCTAATACCCTCCACGCTGAATGAGAGGCTGATTAGCAATGCATGGGACCTCCTGCAGTACGGCCTCACCATTGTTATTTCTGCTGACGGGGCAGGTTGCCGGATGGTCGGCCGGCTGCAGAGATGGAGGGATGGAGAAGGTGGAGGGGAGGTGGGGTGCTTCGATGAAAAATGAAAAATGAGCAGCCGTAATACAAGAAGTCAAACGACAGAAAGAAGAGGAGGAGAGGAGGAGGAGGAGAGGTGAGAGAAAGCAGTGTGTGCAAAAAGGATGTGGTCCAGAGTATTTGGACAGTCCTGTTTATGTGCTGTACAACCAGGGTTATAATTACAGAAGCTCTTAATCAGCACTGTTATGTGTTGCTTTAAGTACTGCAGGGATGTTTAAACAGCCTCTTTATTTATTTTCTGCCTTCACAAAAAGGAGGTGAAGTATAAAAGTGAACAGAACATGGCTCTGCTCTGCATATCAGGACTGTTAGCCAGGGGCTGTTTCATTCTTTTTTACAAAAAAACAAAAACAAATAATAACTCCATCAACTTCCAACATCAAGGTGGGGTTTCGCAGTGTGAATTCATCCATTCACACATGCTCACACACGTTCACACACTGATTGCTGAGACTGCTATGACAAGGCACCGTCACTGTGACCCTATCTCATTCAAACACACTCACACACAGCTGAGCACCACAAGCAATTTTGGGTCCAGAACCAGACATTGACGGACATTTACTTGTTTGTCATTTTGACCAACAGGATCTTAAGAATTCCTCATAATAGACAATGATCCTTCATTTAAAACAATCAATGATGAGACCTATTATGAATTATATTGTTTTAGCATGTCCTCACAAAGGCGACTCAAATAAAACTTGTAACATTAATTATGCTGGGTCATTTTATTGCTTATTGGGCAGAAAGAGAATCAATAGACAAACAATTGAAAATATGAATAATAAGTGACCCTGCTGTCTAGAGCTTTGCAAAGTAGAAAACAAATCAGTCTCACAGCAGGCAAATGTGCTTCTTTTAAATTAAACCAAAAAAACTCTTTTTGGTATCCCGATTTGCCTGAGCTTAAACTTTTCTCCTAGGCCGCATGGATGAAAGTAGATGCTTGTTTTGGCATAATCTAGGTGTTAAGACCCAGGAGCCCCCCTTGAAAACACCGTCCTTAAACTCAAGCCAATCGCTCTCTGCAATGTCATGTCCCTCTCCAGTCAGGAGCCGGCGTGTCCCCACATCCCTCAGCCAATCACAGACCCCACCTGCAGGTGAGCAGCAAGGAGGAGAACGGTAAAGAGGAGGAGAGAAAGAGGAGGACAGAGGGGAACAAAAAAAAAAAAAAAAAAAAACAGCACTTCCCCATCAGTGCAATAAATAAACAAATATGTCTCACAGTCATAACACTAGGTCATCAAGCGAGAGAGCGGCAGAGGATATCAGTGTCAGGTTGTGTCTTTGCCTCAGACAGATGACTTCTCACGTCTGGATTGTATGGAGGCTGAGGCCTTGTTCTTCTGCTACACTACAGCAATGACCACTGTTACTTCAGTCAGCGTTTTATAGTCTGGAAAATTTTCACCCAGTGAAGTAAGAATCAGTCAGAGCAACTCTTAGATAAATTTCCAGATCCTGCCAGCTTCACTGGGAGGAAATCCTGGAGCATGCGGTCCCAATGTTCAGGAGAGGCTACCTTAGTGTCAAAGTGGTCACAGCTTGCAGCCCAACCCATGATCTGAGAGATACTTAAATACTTTTGATATGAGTCATGTTCAGACTTTCATTCAACTATTTTTTTTAGAGGGTGAAATTTTTAACTTTTACAGTAGTAGATTTCATGTAAGACATTGTTTCTTTCACTCAAGTATGGCTTTCAAGTACTTTATAGACCACTGCTGTCAATTAAGTTACCACAATGTTAATCATATATATATATATATATATATATATATATATATATATATATATATATATATATATATATATATATATATATATATATATATATATATATATATATATTAGTATATGATATATATATATTAGTGGTGGGACTTGATTAAAAAAATTAATTGAATCAATTATGCCATTTGTAATTAATCAATCGTAATTAATCGCATTTTAATCAAATCAATATTCAACATCAGAAGCAACACTTTTCAAGCTAAACACATTTTGGTAGAAGACTAAATCATTGAATATTCTCATACGCAAGTTTAAACAACAAAATCCTGTTTATTTTGGTTAGAAGATGTTTTTTTTGTGGACACCACTTTCAAGTACATTCATCAGCCATTATGTGGTAAATAGTGCTGTCAGGAGATTAAAAAAATATCAAATCATTTACAGGATTTGTAATTAATTGATCTAATTAATCACATTTTAATCTTATATCTGCTTAAGGTCCCCACATAAAGAATTTGAACTGTAGAGCATTACAAAATTATAGTGCATGACTAATCAAATGAATTCACGACAAAGAAAAGATTTGTAAATCTTTTTTTTTTGTTTTCAACTGGTCAATATGAATTAAAATGTCTGTGTTCCCTGCCATTGACATTGGATTACTGGTTACTGCGTCTATAGAAGTAAATTATATTTTTCAGCGGAGGAAGGCAGAGTCTGATGGAGCTTGTCAATCAAAATCCTGCTCGTAAACTACTGTGGGTGGTGTGCTCTTTGGATGAGAGATCAGCATGGATCTGAGGAGAAATGTGAGGTGACAGAGACACAGAGAGACGCTGCAAGTCAGGAAAGTTCAGGCAGCTCATGCTGACACGAAGATGTGTCACGGTAGTTCAGAGAGAAAGAGCGGCCCCATGGTGAGAAAAGATGACGGAGATCATTGAGAGGATCAAAGGATGGAGTTGGGTTATATTGCAAAAAAGTGCTTTTTCCTGAATAAGTTGAAATCATAATTTAAAACATTGGTAAATAGACACAAATTCTTCAAGGTACAATGATTAGTTTATTTTACCTGACATTTATTCAAAAGTCAACACGTCACAGGTTTTGTCTGTAATATAGTTGACCAAACGGTGACTCAATATCCTATATTTCAAAAAATAAATACCTGAAATCAGAGCTTGTCAATAACTGAAAGCATAATACTTTAAGAAACCTGGTACGGAATAATGATAATGGATTGGGAAAAGAAAAAAATCCAGAATTTTTCAAACTCAAACAGTCCACAACTCTATACTGACCCCAGGTAATCTTTACCCATTTGACTTTCGTGGTTCAGTTTTTAAGAGCTGCTTTTAAAAAAACTCCATTAGGAGTCTGAAAAAGAGAGCTTACAAGATCTCTGAAGCTCCGCTCCTCTCCGCCTCAGACCAAATGCTTAGTGCTCTGTTAGCTGTTGCTAGCATAGAACTTCAAACCCCCAACCAGCTTGTCTTTGGCCAAGTATATAAGTTGCTCGAGTCATTACCTAGTGAGCCAGAGAGAAAAAGAGCTTTTAGTTGACAGGGAGGTTTGATACCAACATGTCTGTAAAGAGATCAAAGGTAAAACCTGTGCTGACTGACCACCACTGACTGTTTCTGGATCAATATGGACATCTGCAAAAAATCTCTGCAGTCAGGATCCAAAGGGTGTCAGAGGAGCTGATATCAGTGGAGCAGAGGCTGTACGAGCAGCAGCTTCAAGTCCAGAGGAAACAGTGACAAACTTCACCATCACACAGCCTAATCAATCCAAACGCTGCTCTTTAAAGTGTCAACAGATTGCAATGGTGCTGTTTCATCAGAACGATCATTTACTTAAATACAGAAAAGGTCAAAAAGCTCACAGTGTGCTGAATGTCATAGAATAAAAAGCAGTCTCAGACAACAAGGATCAAAGATCAACAATATCTCCATCAAAAGGTCAACTTGCTGCACACTGAGCAGTAACCAGATCAACAGCAGTACCATTCACACAAATGTCTTTATACAGTCAATATAAATCCCATCATGGGATTTAAAAGGCCACTGGCAGCAGAGAGAAATGTCAAAGTGTCTTATTTGATGGGACAGTTTCGAAAAGAGAGAGATGAATGCTCTGTTTGTTAAGTCCATGTAGATTCTCATTCATCCAGGTCACAGTTGCTCTGAAGACTCCAGGTGATATGTTTTCCAGTCTTCAGATCTGCATTTTTTAACTATTCTAGTGCAGCCGTCTGCAAAGCTTGACTTTCAAAGGAGACATTTACCTCAGCTCACCTGGATTAGAGTCATTCAGGAGCAACAACATCAATCAAAACTATACAGTGTACAACTTTCTATACACAGTTAAAACTAGTAAATAATTATTCAAACAAGAAGATTTTTTTTTTCTTTTTTTTTTGGAAGTGATAAAATTGCACATGTGATTTCTTGGTGTTTTAATTTAAAAAAGGGACAAATTGAAATAAATAAATAAAAAAATGCAAAAATATGTTTTTAATAAAAATGAAAAAAATAAAAAATAAACAACATGAAATTTCAGAAAATTGCAAAATAATTTACAAAAAAACCAAACTTTTTTTTTTTGAAGGAATACTCCAATTTTATAACATATATTGATTATACAACTTGACCCATCTTTTTTGTTGTTTGCCACATACAAAGCATTTAAACTAAGCCAGCAACCTTGCAGTTAAATCAATCCATCCACACAGAATTCAAATCTGTATTTTCTGTAAAACTGGAGGTTATCCTCAGGTGCATGGAAAGTTGGTGGGCTGTTGATGTTGTAGAAGGTGAAGCAGAGCGGTCGCAGGCTTTGTTGACAGCTGTGAAGAAGGTTTTGTTCAACTAAATGTTTACACATGGTTTTATTCAGTGCTAGTGTATTTAATCATTAAGAACCTCTGTATGAAAAATAAAAAATCTTAATTTCAGTAATACTTTTAAAAGCTACAAGGAGCCACTGCACAGGAGCCAAAGAGCCACAGGTTGGAAACCCTTGATCTAGTGATTTCTGTAAAGTTCAGTCTCTCAGTGAATTCAAACCTCCTCGTTTCATCATCACTGACTGATGAGCTCAAAGCTCACCTGTCCCTCAGGTGTCTCTGATCCCAGATGATCAGTGGTCAGTTTTCTGCAGTGTTACGTGCTGCGTAAACATCAGCAAATTCTGCTTCTGACTGAGGAACATGTTCTCTGTTAGGGGGCGATATGAGCAAAAATACACACCTGATCAAAATTATGACACCAGTTGAACATTTTCAAAAATTTACATTTTGTACCGTCAGATCTTAAGAAGGTTCCATAACCCTCAGGGTCTTTGGAGAAATTCAGAATGGCCGTCTTAGTCTGAGCTCTGAAAATTTTTTTTTTTCTTTTTTTGTGGTCTAAATATCTTTTTATTCCATTTTGAAAAGAAATGCATTTGGGAGTAACCTATATTGATGCTGATAATCTCATTTTAAAGTGTGGATTAGCATCAGACGTAAGAGAGCCTCTTTAAAGATCACTTAGAAACTCCTGAGAGTTCCTTTAGTTCGGTCTTTTGTCCTCTGATGTTTTTTTTTAGGTCTCAAATTTTCACATTCTGATGAAAACATTCATTTAAAGACGTCAGCTGGAAAAGTTGTTGAGTTCCTGCAGATTATACAGAGCTTTAGCTTTATGTACACATAATAAACCCTTTGATGCCTGTTGTGGCAGATTTGCAAGATACCCTGTCAGGGCTGAGATGACATTTGTATCCAACTGATGCCTATTGGTTCATATTCTACACACACCAAGAATTATATCAAATACACTACACTGTAAGAAACAACAAGTTCAGTTTACTTAAAAAAATTTAAAAAAAAAGGAAACTCGTTGCCTTACAAATATTAAGTAAACTTAACTTGAACTCATTATGTTTAAACAAGCTGTTAATATTGAGTGCACAGTACTACCACCAACTTAATTATTTTGAGTATCTAATCTTAACGCTAACTTGATTGTTTTAAGTCTGCAATACTAATTCTTAATTGATTATTTTGAGTATGTAATTATAGTGCTAACTTATTTGTTTTAAGTCTGCAACACTAACTTTGAATTAATTACTTTGAGTGTTCAATACCAAGCTCACTTTATTACATATGGGTACACATTAACACAGATTATTTTTTCAAATAAACATTCAACAAAGTAGTAGAAAAGCACACTTACTTGGCAAATTATGTCTCATTACACAGAATATCAATTACGTTAGTGTTACAATGATAAAGAAAAAGGCATTTTCTTCTATTCACCTCCGTTTATTATATTCTCCTGTTGATTTAAATGCTACTTACGCATTGTTGAGAAAGCCACTCACTCTTAAGTAAGGACTTACTTGTCATTACAACTGCAGAAATCTCTAAACCGATCGTCAACTCGTCAATACTGGGGCTGCTCTAATAACTGTTTGCTAATGCTAGCACCACAGTTCAGGAGTTATGGAACCTATCAGGTGAAATTATTCCGCAGCCAAGGCACATAATCACTTTTCTACAAAGCGTACATGCGGACAGACTACCTCATAGTTTCTAATTTAGTCCCAATAACTTACTTTCTGAAAACGTGAAAACACGTCGCCGTTTACCCCATATACTGAAGCTATTGCTACCTGAATGGCTACCTGTCCATGCACCGACAGCCCAGGACCGTGTTGTCATAGCTATTTTCCAGTTGCATACAAAACTGAAATTTCCCAAAATGATTTACATTTTTAATGGTTTATATTACCACACGTACAACTGCAGAAAAAATATTTTAGAAACGGCTTTAGATATAGAGCTCTGCAGTTGTTTTACCCACACAAACATCAGTGGTGCATGCCTGTCTGCGCGCCTGTTTTGGTGGATGTGTGGGGTTGGGGGATTATTTCAGCGGGGTTATTTTCATTGTGTGAGGAATTCACAGTCCAAAGAGGTGGAAAAAAGTGCAGGAATTACAGCAAATAATGATGGTTATGGAGGTGAAGTTGCAAAGATAACTTAATGTCGGGTAGCTAATGTGACGGTCAGGCTAAGCTAAGTATGCACAGACAGCCTGCCTTATGAATGCCAAACCACAAGCCGATACAAAAATTTGAGAATATTTCTTACTTACCAAAAAGCTGCTGCGTTAAAGACAATTACGGCAAAACTGACGAGGAGAACCGCAGTGGAAACGTTTTCCAGCTGCACATGACCCTCAGCCTGTCCCTTCATGAGGCAGAAAGTTCAAGATGGGCGGAGTGATATGCGCATGATAGAGAGTTCTAACAGAAGCCGACGTTACACCCCACTCGAAAACAGTGCTAAACACTGGCGGTGTATGTGTGTATGTTCAAATATTGAAAGAAAATGGTGGCACAGGTTGGTGGAGAAAATCTTTAAAGAAGCAATGGAAATGTTTGAATGGCCAAAATAGAAAGAAAAAAAAGCTGAGAATGTAATGTAATAAAACTAGTATTTTAGGATGCTTTTTATTTATGATAAACTGCACTTCTTTATATAAAAAGTATAAAGTGTATGAAATTTTATTTTATTTTTGAAAAATGTTTTGCTAATAAGGATATATTGGTTATTGTATGAAATAAATGTTTTTGTAGTAACAGGAAAACAACAAGAAATGTGAAGTTCGAATGGAATATACAGTACTTCACTACCAAAAAATCCACAAGTTCTAAATACTTAATTTGTTTAACACATGTAAACTAAAGACAACTGAGTAAGTTAATTTCTTCATCAATAATTACTAACAACTTGTTTATAATGAGTGTTTATAACAAGTTACCAAAAAGTGAGTTAGTTTAACACAATACTTCTGAGTAATGTGAATGTTTGTGTTTACAGTGTATGTCACATTAGATATCTATGTATATCATAAAACTTAGTCACAACAATTGTATGTGCTATATTTTGATTTACAAGATCCACTCAATGTAGCGTCTGTAAGAATGCAAAACCACATTAAAACAACTTTTTTTATATTCAAGCAGCAAGGGGTTAAGAAGATAAAAAGATGGCTGCAGTGCCATGATGACTGTACATGCATTGAATGTTTTATTGCAGGGGAACTGCAGCTCCTGCAGTTTCAGGGCCTGCTCTTCTTACATGAGATTGCTCAGACAGCCCACTTGACAGGCCTGTGTTGTTGCAAAGCCCCTCTCCTGCGGTGTAGTCAGACTTAAAGCTAAAGCTTTAGCGCCATGTTCAGACGTATTACACAGTAAAACTGGATTTGCAGTGTCTGTGACAAATCAGCGTCTACATGACAAACTTTTTAGGGCGAGAGGGGGAAGAGAAATCTGATTCCTTCTCCTAAAAAAAAATAAATAAAAAATATATAAGGCTATTAAGCAGCACATACTTCTTCCATAAGCCTCTTAGAGTGCAGAGAGACACACCTAGGATGCCAGGCCGCTCCCCAAAGCTAATCCGCAGCCATAACGTAATCTCATGTTAGGTGATCAAAGGGACGGGAGAAGAACCTGTGAGGAGGAATTGTAAGAGTCTCAAATCCACAGGAACAAATCTTATTATGGCGAAAAACCTCTGAATTCACCCCAGCATCAACCATATTTACTGCTTCGGCTCGCTGTTCCAGGAAGTCTTTAAATTGTCAGGGTTTTCAGGCGAGCGGGAAGATATAACAAGTCGTAAAGGAGAGCGTGAGAGAGGGAACGTGGGTTTGCTGCTGCCGCTGCTGCTGCTGCCTCTCATGCTGTCATCAGCAGAAGTCTGTGCGTTAGTTCTGTCTTTCAGGAGCGAAAACACGTCCCACTGAGGCTGAACTCGCACAGCAAATTAGTGTTTGATTTGCACCCCGTGAATAAGCAGCTCTGTTGTACTTTTCTCACCCGCTTCTGAACTTTCAAAGAAAAATAAATTATTATATACCAAAACAGGGATCAGCTGGGTGGAATCAGATGGGTGTGTTGACACAGCGAGAGAGGGAAGTAATGACTGATAAATGAAGAAAAAAAACAGATGAAGTGAAAACAGCAGCTTTAAAAAGCCACTGCATGTAATGAGCTCTGACTGCGCTTCCACCGAGCGTAATCAGAGTCATTTCTGAAGGCTGGCAGGGGTCGCCCATCATTCCCAACTCCTCCCGCCAAGCCTCTGTGCCTCTGACGTCATATCCTGCGGTGACAGCACGGCCTTCTGGGAGATCTACGGCTTATTACTCTGACAGAGGAAGCACAAGCTGCAGCACAACCATCAGGTGTCATCTCCAGTAGATCAACGCCGCGCTCCCAGACGCCTGCTGGCCATAACGAGGCTGGAGCTGCTACAGAACGTGGCTCTGCTTGTCTCAACTCATTTTTGTGATCCATGACCGACCCCATCCTTACCTCCACCCACATAATTCACATTCCTTTATCTCAGTAAGATCTGATCTAACACCAATCATGTCAGCACCGCTCGAGACAAACAACGGAGCAACTGATGTGGAGCGCAGAGCAGCCGTGATCCTGCTCCACGCTCTTTTGATCCAGACACCCACGTCTCCAGCTCGTGTTTGTTTCCAACTTGAAGAGATTTCAGCCTTGGCCCTGCTGTGGGTTACATCATGGCAACAACTGGCGCTTTAACCGTTTGAACTCTTCTTAGCCTCACGTGGTGTTGGTGGTCTTTATCTACAGGCTCACAGCAGGGAGTCTTCACGTCAGACAAAGTTGTTTTAGAAAAGTCAGGCTCCTCAGAAATGTCATCTTTACATGGGAGTGCACATTGCATGCTGAGACCAAGACCTCATGCAAAGATGTAGTATGCATCTCTTATTCATCAGGGCAGTATATATTGGATACATATCCTCTGCCTCACACCCACCCCATGTTTACTGTCTGCAGGAGCTCACACACTGAAAACACCTGAAACCTGAAAGTAACAACGGCAGAAACTGTTGATAAGAAGTTAAAACAGTTTATTTAATTCATCAAAAGCTTCATCATTGGTTAACTTTGGTTCCACCAATGATGTGAAGGGGTCACAGCTCAAACATCTGCACTCAGTTGTTTCTTGATGGTTATCATAGTTTCTCTCCATCCTTCAATTTCTTACTATCTATTTATTACGTTAAGATTACGATAAGTTCAGTAAAACAATTAAAATAAGAAACTTGAAATGGTCAGAAAAAAACTGTGATAAAAAATATAAAATAAAAAATATATCAGGTCTTTGCAGAGGCAAGGGAACCTAAGTGAAAAGGCTGTGTCTTTTGGATTGAAGCTTCAACTTTAGAACAACCAAGGATCTAAAGTCCCGTTTCCACCAAGTGGTTTAGTTTGGTTTCTCTCGGTACGGCACACATTTTGTGGCGTTTCCTTTGACTAAAACCAGTCCAGGTCCCCAAATTACCAACTCGTACCGTCCCACTTTCTGGTACTGTTCTGTTGGGGTGACAGACATTCCCAAGACCCAAGAAGGTGGAGCTAGAAACACACACACACAACCCTGCCATGGTTAAATCTCCAGTCTTCTGATGATGGGAAAAACAGTTCTTTACAGTGTACCCAATGATTAGAAACAGTTCAGTAGAATGATTTGTTCAAAAGATTCGTTCACTGAATCGTTCAGTACTTATCTGCAACTCTACCAACAAAAGTTCAGTTCTGCTCCTGATCGGACCAAGCAGCAACCTCTGGTCTGAGAATATGAGACAATGCTGAAGTGCTAAAATCTGCTGTTTCTGGAGTGTTCGCTTAAGGCTGGCTCCGGAAGTACAGGAAGTCATATACACACCAAGCAAAAAAAGCCATTTTCAAAGCAGAAATGAACCTATTTACAGCCTGGATCAAAAAACGTCTCCTGTCTGAGTCGCTAATTTTACTACTGGCACCCACTGTACGGGGGGTGAATTTTTTTTCTAACGCAGCCGTTCAGAGGATATTAAGATCATGAGCTCTCCCAATGAGAGGCACAGCTGAGGGTCACGTGACGGCCAGCGCCCTATGGCTGTTGGCGAAGCCCTTGCCACTACCAATATGGCCGATATAGCCGATGTGCTTCATTTTCTGTTTCAGAAACAGACGGGTGACGTCAGTGAGACTACGTCCATGTTTTAAACAGTCTATGGATCAGACTGAGAAGCTGAGAATTTAGTGAGAGAAAGCTAAAGTTTGATAACTGAAAGCTACTAAAAAACACTTTTACTTTCCCTGACATTTCTACATTCAGTACACAGATCCCTCGCTGACTGTCTGACTGAGAGACTCGGAGACAGAGTTGCAGTCAGTAAATTTGGTCACTGAACGACTGAAAGTGAAAGTGTGAGACTGCACCATCCTCCGTTTGTTCAGTTTGCTTTAAGGGTATATGAAATGAACAGGAGCCCCTCTCTCCCTTCCAGTCAGTCAGTGAGTGATTCCTGTCGGAGCGCTCTTCAGTATGTGCACTGAACTGACTGACTGAGAGAATGTGAGTCCTTAGCCTCAGTCACACACACACACTGTACACACAGAAACACGATCATTTGAGATTGCCGTTAGTGGGTGTCCCTTGACTGTTTCGACACCCACTGACGACAACGGGAGAGGGGAGACACCAGCCAAAGTTGAAAAATGAAGAAATCTTTTCAGTTAGTGAATCAGATGTGTTCATTTACCAAGATGATTTGTTTGTTTTGAACAAAACGTCAGTACAGTTGACTACACGGAGATAACTTTCAACAGGGTGCGTTCAACCACAGACCCTGTTTTCCTTCTTTGTTGGATTTATTAGCAGAGTACATTGTGTTGGATGCTATGCCATTATGTTATTACGTAGCTGATATAGCTGACAGCTTCCAGCTTCCAGTGCCCTACCAAGTGATTCTGTCTTGATTTTCCTTTTTTTTTTTTTTTTTTTGATTTCAAGGTGTAAGTTTCTTTTTGTTTCAGTCTCCTGCTGTTTCTTTGTGGTTATTCTTTGTGTTGTCTTGTGTTTTCTGGGTTAATCTCAGTTATTCTTGTGTTTTCCCTTGTGTTTCATGTTCACTTAGTTGCTCCCTGGTTGGTTTAGTTCTCCTTGTGTTTCCCTCCTGTTGAGTGCCACTCATGTGTTTTACCTGTGTCCTGTTCCACAACTGTGTTTCATTGTCCTACTGCCTCTCTACCTGTACCAAACTGTACTGATCCATACTGGACCACTTGGTGGAAACTGGGCTTAGGCTGCGGGGGTCAGTTAATGGCTTTTTTAATTCAGGCCTTTTCACACTGAGTTTGTTATTTTCAGATGTGTTTTTGGATCCGTAATAATAATTTTTAAAAAATCATGCGCAGACACCTTGAACAAAGTATTCAATGCTCTTATTTCCAATTCATTGTGAAAAATTCATAGGACAAGGAAAATGGATTCATCGACCAGTGACAGTGATTTTATGGTTCTTTCAGCATTTTTGAGGTGGGCACGCACACACACACACACACACACACACACACACACACACACACACACACACACACACACACACACACACACACACACACACATAGATATAAATTCAAAAAATTAAAAGTCTTATAAGCATTAAGTTTAAAGAAAAAAAAAGTGTTGCCAAAACCAATGTTCAAATAAAATAATTAAAAAAGTGTATTGACAAGCAAACACATAGTGAGAGCAAAGCATAAACACAAGTCTTTATTTGTCATCTAAACAGCCTGAAATTACAGAAAATCTATCAGACAGTCTTAAATTGTGACGTTCTAAAGATGCTGTGAGGAGGATCTGTTTTATTTGGACTACTTTGACACCTTTTGGCCCAGAGTTTCACACACACTGTTGTCAATTTCTTTTAGTAAGGCGTGTGTTTGTTTTGGAATTAAATGGAGATAAGATTGAAACAAATTTTCTTTGTTCAAGACCCTGAGTCTCTCTTCATGATTTGCAATGGCTTTTTTAAACAGTCATGAAACGGAACAGCTCATTCAGTCACAGGCTGGTCTCATGCCGTGTTGTTCCCCTGTTTATATAAAACAATAAACCAAGGAGCCAATAATGCCATGGCATGTGTTTGCATTATTTCCTTGAAGCTGCTGCGGGAGTTATGGCTGCAGTGATGTGGGATGACAGAACTTGTGTTAATTTCCTTGGCATGTCATATGTTCAGTATGGTTTTGACAGCCAGGGTTATGAATGGTTAAAGGGAAACATAAGCAGGTGTCCCATCTCAGATTAAAAGCTGTAAAACACGTCATACTAGTTTGAAATATTTCCTCAAAAACTTTGAAAAAAAAGTTTTAATGCATAAAGTGTTGATGTAAATGAGGATTTTCTTGTCAGTATGCATGTTGGAAGCTTTACTGGATGCATAATGAAATGACTGTATTCCATTATAGGGCGTTATTGATGGCTATTGGCTTTGTGTGGTCAGTGTTTGTGGAATACAGCTGAAGGTATAATGAAGGGATCAGTGTTTGATGAATAGAAAAACTGGTTGACATGAAGTTTGGTGTCCAATAATGAAGAGAAGAAACATGGATTAGCTTACTGAACTGCTCACATGAAGTCCTAATAAAGTCAGCGTCAGCTCTACCTACACTTCACACATACACAACGTGTGAAATCAAGGTTTCCTCTGCCTCTTTAACTGTTTTCAGCTTCTCTTAACACTCTGCTTGGTTTTCGTCTGCTTGCTTTTCATTGGATGTGTGAATGAATTCTGGTACAGCATCTCTCGTCAGGTGATCCACACAGCAGGAATAATGTTGCCATGGAGACCATGTTTTGCACAAAATATAGTGAGTGTGCCCTCTTTAAATCAGGGCCACTGCTGCAGAGCAATAA
Organism: Halichoeres trimaculatus; assembly: GCF_033239565.1. NCBI lineage: Eukaryota > Metazoa > Chordata > Actinopteri > Labriformes > Labridae > Halichoeres > Halichoeres trimaculatus. The sequence continues at coordinate 2,633,657 of NW_027437185.1, forward strand.
CCTTGACCTCCACATTTCACCAGTTAGAGCTGCCTCTAACAAAGCTCCAGGGGCCAGGATTAAACATGCACAGTACCATGCACATACCACCATCCCTGACGCTTCCAGAGACTTCACCAAACATGGCTGGTTTACTGTGAGAGGAAGAGCAACAGGGTGTGTGAACATATATACTCATCAAGATCTCACCAACACAAACAACTTGATCGTTTTCTGCAGATAACAGAAATCGGCTGTGGCGCAGTGGTAACTGATGATGGGAAATTTGGCTCTTTTCTTTTGTTTGATTTTTTTTTTTTTTTTCAATTTAAAAAAGAAAAAAATTGCAGAAAAACCCACAGAAACAGAACCATAGTGGGTCAAACAGTATGGTGTCTTTAAACTGCAGTCAGATGCTGCTTTGTTTGCAGGTGTCACCCATCTTTACCTGTTTTCAGAATCAGAATCAGAATCAGAAAACTTTATTGATCCCCTGAGGGGAAATTTCATTTCACTTTCAAGACATATAAGAAAACAAACATGGGGAAACACAGAACAGTGTTTCAGACAGTTGATATAGATATAAATGTATATGCTGGTTCAGACGGTTACATTAAATAGTGATTGCTGTGATTGTTTATTGCATTAAAATGTGCCTGACACTCTGGAAACCTGCCTCTGAGGCTTTGTTGACATGTGCGCACATGTGCACCTGTCACCAAATTACAGCTGTGGAGGGTGCGCTCCGTTTTGCGCCGAGGATAGACCAGGTTGGAGCTGGCGAGCTTTCAGCGCACTTTCTGCGCTGTTTTTATACCCAGCTGCAAACGTTCAGGCGGGTCCGAACTTGGTCCTGACCACAGTTAAAGTCCGGACCAAGTCATCCCTCAATCAGAAGGCTGAGGACTCAATCCCAGCTCAAGCACTTACATGCTGAAGTGTCCCTGAGCAAGACACTGAACCCCAAATGGGCGCTATGCACAGATCACTTCCACATTGGCCTTAGGTAGCTTGGGCATTTCTGGTTAGGGAAAGGAGCAGTAGAAAGTGACAGTTGATGGTGTTATGATGGCAGAGATTAAATAAATCAGGTGTCTGCTGGAGTTGTCTGAAGTGTGTGTCAATGATATACAGAGAATTATCCAGGTATCTAGTAAGGCAAACAGAAGGAGAGAGAAGGTCCACCTACCTTAGAGCACCAAAGGGGAAGAATAGCCTCCTCCTCCCTTTTACAGACTGTCCCCAGTCCATGGGGGGTCCATGAGATAAATTATGTTCTCTTGTGAGAGGCACACTTTCCAGCATTTAAAAAAAATAAAGATCCCTGAAAGACCCCGAGTTTTACTTGGGTTCCATTCATTCAAGGACCCTCAAGAACCCTTAACAATGAAAACCTGATCATCTTCCAACCAAGGTTTCTGTATTTCTGTAGTAAGTCACATGACTCGGTGTGAGATGCAAAGCATTACTGGTCCCTTGTTAGCTGATGTCAGGGTGATCACAAGGTCTTAGCTCTGACTTGTCATAATGTGAAGCTCACACTGGAGGAGGAAGAAACCCCTAAGTGTTCCCACTCCCTCCTCTTCCTCTCTTATCCCAGCTGTGCACCATGTCAGCCACGAGCTTCTGAGAGGCAGCTGAAAGATTTGGTGGCTCCCAAATCTTTCATGCCCCGCTGATCTCCCAGTCCCTCTGCAGCTCATATGCTGCAGCCAATCAGCTTCATCATGACAGCTCTGCTCTTCTTCACTCTTCCAGGGCTTCCAGTGTGTGAGGGGGGAGGAGGGTTGTGGAGTGGCACCTCAGGCTAAAGTGACCGGACCATCTGCCGAGTGCTGGAACAGCAGCCCAGGTGAGCAGAGGGGGGAAGCCCTGTGGAGGGGCAGCTGTGTGTGCTCGTGTCAGGACTTGGAGCTTAAAAGGAGTCAAATACACCGAGGAGGAAATGCTTCTTCCTTTTCCTGGAAACGCACCTTGTGTTTCAGTCCCTGACAGTCATTCTGTCCTAACTTTGATATGCAGATCCATTCTCTAACTGTGCATTATCCCACACACTCCACACTCTCTGTTTTTGAGCTGCTGTCTGAGTGATCCCTGTCTGTTGTGGAAAAGTTATATGCCAGAAAAAGGAAACTCATCAAAGCTTTCCTTCTTCTCCTCACACTTTTACTTGAAACAAAAAAAAGCTGGCCAGATTTAATTAACCCCTTGTACCTGAAGCTGTGAAATTGATAGCGTCTTTACGTACTGTGGAGTTAGACTTTGAAAAGTGCCCTTGAGCTTATAATTTCACAGCATGTGCAAACTTTTAATTTAAATTACAGTTTAACTACATCTCAGTTTATTTAAAGCACACCAAGCCCTTCATGGTGAAGGCAGACGGCTTCAAAGAGTGGAGAAGAAAAGCAAGCTGAAGAGTAAATGAAAAAAGGGAATATTGTTAACAGGAACCAGCTGCTAATCCGATTAAATGTTACAATATTTTCTTTTCTTTTTGTTGTCACTTTGCTTTTTATCTTATGCATGGTAGAACAGCTGCATAGAGGCAGGAAAAATGTTGAAGAAGCAGCAGATGCCGCAGTTATAAAAGCAACTTTCTGTTGCCCATGCTCTGAAAAATGTCAATGACTTCACTGAGGTTGACTGGAATTTCCTTCTCAATTGCCTGTAAAAGAAGCTCAGACATCCTCTCCTCAGAGCAAAGTTTTGTTTTTCAGTTTAGAGAATGAACATTCAACAGTTGCTGAGACAGAGGATGCTTAATGCTCACTTTAACTTCAGTCATCTTGCAAGAATAAACTCTGCAGAAACTAAACACTACTGCTGCAAAACCTACTCACCAGACCATCACCGGGCACATCAGGTCAGGGCAGGTCGTGGACCATGTGACCCAACGAGCTAAATCTAAATTATTTTAATTTAATTTGATATAAGATTATTCTAGGGCAACACAGCCAGATTTCCTCACGCACACTTACAAAAAAAAAAAAAAAAGAAATAAAAAAACATCAATTGACAAAAGGGCACTTTGGGCATCCAGGGGCAAAGGGTCAGGTGCTCAAGCAACCTCCACTCCTACGTCGCCACGTGCCTGAAGAAGAGACTCCAGGAGTCAAAGGAAGATTTCAAACAGCATACACCAACCAAGCTGCCATGCCCAAAGTGTATATGAGGAAAACCACAGGTCTGTTCATTCCATTGAGCTGGAGCTACACTCCTGACCAGTGTTGGGAGTAACAGCAATATTTCAACTAATGCTGTTACTGTTCCGGTAACAGGTAATACAATTAATTACTATTTCAAACATTATAATGCTGCAACCGTTACAGACAGTGAAACAAAGTGAGTTTAAAAATAATAATGATAATAATAAAAAAGTTATTATTATTATTATTATTATTATTATTATTATTATTCTTGATGGGCGCCTTTCATGACATTCATGGACACCGTACAAAGTAAAGCATTATTTCATAAAAATGAGAATACAATCAGCAACACAAAAACAACAAAAAGCAGTATCATGTCTCGTCAGTTGTGTTAAGTTGGCACATTTTACTTCAGTATTGTTTTCATCTTGTCATGTCAGCTTTTATTTTGTAGTAATGTCTTTCCTCTTGTTTCAGGTGACTTCACTTCCTGCTAGGGATGGGTACCTTTCACATTTGAAACGCTACAGTACCGATACCTGGTACCTGGCAATCGGTATCGGTACTCAACAGTACCAGTTTTCGGTACTTTTGTTTGTTAATGTGTTACAAAATATCCATTTGTTTAATAATCAAATGTAATTTTTTTCAATTTAACATATTAATTGTTCAATATACAACCTTGCAATGCTGTGTTCATGTCCAGCATGGAAAATCATCTACTCTTCCACTCTCTCACAGTCACAGATGCATACAGGTACCTAAACATGGTACCTTTTGATTTTACGTGAATCTGTACTCGGTACTTTTGACAGAATTCGGTCGGTACCTATAAAAGTAACTAATTCGGTACCCATCCAGACTTCCTGCCCTCATGTTTCCCCACCACTGTAACTGTGAGCCCCACCCTTCATTGTTTCCAACTGTGCCCTATTACCTCTTGTTTGAAAGTCTGTGTCTCCCTTTGTCCTGTGACAGATCGCTGTGTCATGTGCTGTCCGATAAGTCTTTGTCTATGTATGTGTTCTACCTTGTTTTTTTCCAGCTTTGCTGTGATTTTTTGTTTCCTTTTTCCTCAAGTTGCTCCAGCGTTGCTGTGATTTTGTGTTTTTAAAATGAGAGTTTTTTCTTCATTAAAAAACTTTGATTTTTCCTCAAGATGTACATTTGGGTCCTTTTCTGTAGATCTGTCAAGCACAAGTGAGGATGGCATGGACAGACAGAAAAGGCTAAATGAAACAAATGAGTTTTAAAGTGGGATCTGATGTCCATCATGGTTTGAAGGAGAGAGATCCAGAGATGGGGGGCAGCACGGCTGAAAGCTAGGGACCCCATTGCAGATAGGTGGGCTGGAGGTGTAGGGAGGAGCATGGAGGGAGAAGATTGGAGAGTCCTGGAGCATGTATAGGTGTGAAGGAGATGAGAAAGGAGCAAGGTTATTGAGAGCCTTGGAGGTGAAGAGGAAAATCTTATACAGTGAGGTAATTGACAGGTAGCCAGTGCAGTTGGTGAAGAACAGGAGTGATGTGATTTGCTGAGGGCGTTCTCGTGATGAGCTGAGTTCTGGACCAGTTGGAGTTTATGGAGAAGCTTGAGTGGTAGACCAGAAAGGAGAAAACTGCAGAAGTCTAAATGGGAGGTGACCAGGGTATTGAAGAGGATGGCAGTGCTGGTGGGTGTGAGAGATGGGTGGAGACGGTTGATGTTGTGAAGGAGGAAATATGCTGACCGAGTGATGTTAGTGATTTGAGCTTTGAAGGACAGGGTACTGTCAAAGATGACACCCAGGCTCTTTACTGTGGGGGGGGGCTATAGAGTTGTCAATAGTTACTGAAAAGTTGGAGGACTTTGCCAATGTTGGTCTATTGATGTCCAAAATTGGTCTTGGATCAAGGGACCCGGTATAGACTTGATCTGCACGTCCATCAGACATCTAGTGTGGTTCAGCCAAAGCAAAAAGAAGCTCTGCTCATTCTGTGGTGGTGCTTTGTGATTGACTTAAACACTCCTATTAATCTCTGAGCTCTTTTTAATTCAGTTCAATGATAATTTAAATCTCCTGACACTACTGAGAATTCCATTTTATTGCATCTTGCTGTGAGTCATGTGAGGCAGCAGTCAGACACATCACTTGCTGTTTATGCGAGGTCCATCAGAGGTTAAAGGTCGAGGTTTTTATTAGCACTTTGTTTCTCCTCCTCAACATAATTATCTGTGTTTGTCTCCTTTTTGTTTTTGTGGTTCTAAATGAGCTGTAAGTCAGAGAGTTCACTTCCACAAATAATAAATAGTGAACAGAAAAAAAAAAAAAAAATCATCCCACAGGCAACAAATATTAGACAGGAAGGTCAGACAGTGCTGCAGTAAAGCATCAGCAGCTTAACATTTTAAGAACTTTAACGGAACTAAACCTGTTTAGTTCCTCTTTTTATTTTTTAATTTGTCTCAGACAAAATAATCACAGCTATGTTTTAATTTCAGAGCTGAGAGAGAACAACACCAAACTTCATTGTTTGGGATTCTAATTAAGAAAAGCAGTTCATCCAGCTCCAGATTTTTAAATGAAAAAGAAAACGTCAGGATTAAACACTCTGGGGGCTGGGAAATGTTGCTAAGGAGAGGATCATTTTGGGGACACCCCTGTTGTTGCTGCTTTGTACCAAAAAAATTACTCCTACCGAAACTATTTACCTTGTTGACCTGAACATGACGTGTTTCTTTTTTATTTTTATTTTTCAAATAACATGAAAAGTGTGTGTGTGTGTGTGTGTGTGGGTGGGTGGGTGGGGGGTGGGTCATCTTATAATCATGGGCTAACCATTGACACAAGCTGATAGTTAAGTGGGGTCGCTACATGACTGCAACAGCAGAGGGCGCTGTATAGCCAGTGACCTCACAGTGGCTGAGGTCGCATCCAAAAAAGACCTTCTGAAAATAAGGAACTGTAATAGAAAATCTTATAGTGGTCAAAGAGACCATTTCCGTTTCCAATGAATCATAGTATCAGGATTTTTTATTTGACGGTTTTGAATCAAGTTTTTTTTTTTTCCTTTTTGTTAAAAAATCAATCAAAAAACAAAAACAAACAAACAAAACTTAAGTCCTTCATTTTAGTCTTTGTTTTTAAAGCTGGGTTGGAAAAAATTTGAGATGTCATATCCCGTGAACAAATCTTAAAAAACTGACTCACTTGTGATGTTCTTTTTTGGGGGGAAAATATGTCTCCTGATAAAGTCTGTAGACATCATCTTCATCATTCAACTTTTTTGCATGGTCTGATGTAAAAAAAAAAAAAAGAAAAAAAAAAGAAAACTTAAAACTGCAAAAAAATGGAACTATCATAGAATCAGGATTTAAATCAAATGCCCATTGCCAGAGCTGTCGTCAGAACTACATTAACAGATCCTAGTGTTCAGATTTGACGCCAGTTTCAAAGACTCCTGTTTTATCAGCATGATAAAAGGTTTCCTTAAAAACCTGTTGCTAATGACCTGATACATGTACCCTGCCTACTTGACTGTGGGAAGGGTAGGGGAGTATCTTTGCCTCAACAAGGGCAGAAACTGTTTTAGTCCCCACCACAAAGTGAGATAAAAAGGCTGTAAAAAAGTGACATGTTAAATAAATAAATAGATACATAAATGAATAAATAAATAAAACCTTCTCATGTTCTATGTTTGAAACAGTGCCAACTTAGTGATTTAGTGGCTAAATTTAGCAATCTATCAACTTTTATGGAGTCTAAAGACTAATGTAAGAGCATGTATTGATCTACGTGGACCCCTCCTCTACCCAAAATACTCACAGACAGACAAGGCCTCCTCACTTGCAGCTGTAGCCAGAGCAGGGAACTGTAAGCATGTGAATTGCACATATACCTGTTTCTTTACAGTCACTCTTTCCAGTCCAAAGCCCGGACAAAAGGAGAGCATTGATGTTTTTACATTACAAAAAAAAAAAAAAATAATGTTATTACTCTCTCCAATAGCGTCCACGGAATTAACATGTAAACATCCTATTATGCAAATTAGTTGTCAATTGGTAACTTTCAGTGACTCCTGGGACAACCAATAGTGACTTTCCATACCTAGGAGTTGGCAACACTGATTTAAAAATGTTACAGAAGAAAAAAATAAAATAAAAAAAAAACTGTATCAATTGTTGTACGTGAATTACAAGTTTCTATAACTGCCCAATATATATATCAAATATGATTCAAAAAATATCTCATAAAGAAAGTAGTAAAGAAATATATTTGTTGATTTTGTTTAAAGGATTGATAAATATTTCTATACCAAAAAAAAAAAGAAAATGTCAGGGTATTTTTGATAGGTAAGGCTTTCCAGGGTTATGATGAATCTCAGATTGATCTCATGCTTTGCCTGGATTTTGATGTTTCAAAATCTTCAAAGAATGATTCATCAAAAATGTATCCCACAGGGTGCGTCTGTCCAACAGAAGGCTGAGTCCACAGTTCTTGAATCTAACCAGAACCTGACCCGCCTTCAGGCCTTAAACTTTGAGAGCAGCTCAGCCCTCCTGTCTCCCTGTCACTCACCCTTTCAGAGTGGAGGCACCTTTGTGTGAGAGCGTGCTCCAAGCAGCCAGTCAGTGAGTGAAAGTAATTGGACATGCCTGATCTTAATTACCATATAAATGTTGCTCACAGAAGCTGTGGGAGTAATTGGGTGGGCTCGAGTGTACCAGTCATGGGAATCAGCCTGAACACTGGGAGGGTGGTGGAGAGCCAACAGCCGTGAGAGCAGATTAAGTCGTCTACTGACCTCCTCGTGTGCTCAGGTTTTTATGTTGCTTTAAGAGTCTGCAAAATAAAAGTTTGAGTCTAAACTTTCACAGAATGTCAGATAGCATAAATAACAGAGTATAAAAGTACCTCAGTTTCTGAGATAACTGCATTGTTAACATTTGAGTAACCTTTTAACAAGAAAGGGCATTTGTTGCCATTATTATTGTTATTATTATTACTATTATTATTATTATTATTATTATTATTATTATTATTATTATTATTATTATTATTATTATTATTATTATTATTATTATTATTATTGTTGTTGTTGTTGTTATTATTAATAATAATAATGATAATAATTTGTTTGTGAACACAAGCAACTTCTTCAACCAAGTCTTTGCCCCTAAAGGAGGAGTTTAAGTATCTCAGGTGTTGTTGCTCATCAACAAATGGGGAAAATGGAGTGAGATGGATCAGGGCCATGTTGGCAGTGATGAGGACGCAAACCCATCCATTGTGGTAAAGAGGGAGTTGAGCCAAAAAGGCAAGTGTAGCATATGTGTAATTACTTGAGTACAGTATGGGTCCTTAAGTAAAACTGTTATAAGCTAGTTAACAGAAGATTTGAGGTTTGACTCTGGGAGTGGAGAGAGAGAGACCGAGACAGGATTTGTAATTGCAAGGTTCACATATATTAAAGACAACAACAGACAAACAAATACACAATTGGCCAATGAAAATTCATAAACATTTCATTCAAAGTTCATTTAAAGTTCATCCAAGTAAGTGATTGCTCAGTCCAAAAAGTCCAGTGCAATGCACAATTCAGTTCAGTTCATGTCATTTAAAGTCCACAAGACACGAACAAAGCAGCATGATTGTCCAGGGAAAAGAAAAAGAAGTGTGTGTGAGGGAGTGATGGAGTTCAGAGCTGCTCAAAGTGCCATCTGCATTGACTAGCACAAGGGGATAAAAGAAAGAAAGAAAGAAAGAAAGAAAGAAAGAAAGAAAGAAAGAAAGAAAGAAAGAAAGAAAGACAGGGTGGCTGCAAAGGAGCCTCCTACCGGCCCGACCAGAGCAGGACAGATCAGATTCTCCAAAGTCGATGAGTGTTGGCATTGAGGCCGTAGCCTGGAATTTCATGGATTCATCTCCAGCTAACGCACATCATTCATTCATGGATTCTCTCTAGGCTCTAAGCTCGCCATCTCTGGCCTGTATAAAAAGGAACAATGCCAGGAGAAACTTTCCGTGTGCACACCATATACATTTCATTTCAATTCACAATATCAATGATGAAAAATTCAGTGAAAAAATCCCATTTTGTACAATATTAATCAAGCAATCCATGATTTCAAATCAACAGTTCATGTTTCAGAAATAAAACAGTGCAAACTGAACAAGCACATCATTCAATCTTTCAATCAGAGGCACATAGCATGGCTCCAAAGTGCATTAACATCACCTGAGGCTATTTAAAGTGCATGCATAGCATTAGCTCCAAACAACTATAAAGCTTGGCCATTAAAGTGCATCGTATTACTATCACCCTTTAAATACACATACAACATTAGCACCACATTGTTTCGATATGACTCATATTCAGTTTAGTCACATTCATTTAGAGAACCCAGCAGAAAAGTCCAATGCAAACTGCTCCAGGTAATTCAAAAGGAGCGGCTAAGCTAAGCTAAGCCACGCTAACAATTGGCGTGACTCACTGGTTCAGAAGGTAACTCAGGGACACACGTCATCGTCATTATCGGCACCGGAAGTCAGGTCCCTACAGTTTGGTTGCATGTTAGTATCAGAGACTGAAACAGTTGACATTAAAAGACGATATGCACGGTGCATTTACCTGCAGCATCCGTCTTGTGTGTGCTTCAGCTCGCTCTCCCCGTACTGTGTTGAAGCTTACCGGTTAAAGCCGTACCTATTGGCCGCGCTTAACCACGTGATGACGTAACGACGGCTTACATCACGACGCATGACGTAATGATAGAAATCACACCGAGGCCGTGATTAAAAGGAGTGAAAAGGAGAAATATGACGGTTCTCCACTCGGGTTACACAAGGCTCTCAATTTACTGGTCAATCTATGTTCCAACCCTCATCTCTGGCCACAAGCTGTGGGTAGTGATCCAAAGCACAAGATGGTGACTACAAGCGGCTGAAACAGGCTTTCTCCACGAGGTGTCTGGGCTCAGCCTTAGAGATAGAGTTCAGAGCTCAGACATCCAAGAGAAACTCGGAGTAGGGCTGCTGCTCCTCCGCATCGAGAGGAGCCGGATGAGGATGTTCGGTGAGGTTGTTCGGTGAGGATGCCTCCCAGAAGCCTTCCTGGGGGGCTATTTCTGGCATGCCCAGCTGGGATGGGACCCCAGGATAGACCAAGGTCACAATGGAGAGATTATATCTCTCTTCTGGCCTGAGAAGGCCTTGGCATCTCCTCAGAGGAGCTGGCAGAAGTGGCCAGGGTCAGGAGCCACTGGTCCTCACTGATGGCATTGCTGCTCCCTGCAAACCAGAACTGGATAAGTGGTGGAAGATGGATGGACGTTTGGGCATTTGCAGGTACTTAGCTGAATGTAAGGATCTTGTTCCTAGCTATATTTCAGAGCTGTTTATACCATGTGATCCTTCTCACAGCCTCAGATCCTTTGGTGAAGGCCTCTTGGTTGTTCCAAAGTTGAGGCTCAAACCAAAGGGGGCGGAGCTTTCTCCATCAGAGCTCCTTGACTATGGACCAACCTCCCAGAGGAGATAAGGTGTGCAGAGTCTGTCTCATAAAAACTCACTTTTACAGACTTGCTTCAATATGATGCAGTCTTTTTGTGCTTTATCTTGTCTTATATATTTTTTTCTTACTTTGGTTAAATTGTCTTCTTAGCTTTTTAATTGATTTAGTTCTCACTCATTATTTTATCATCACTTTGATTATTATTTTATCACTCTATTAACAGTCTTAATATTTTTTTTATATATATTTTCTTTCCTATGATCTGCTCTCAACCCTTTTTATTGCCTTTTCTTTACTGATGTTTTTAAGCTTTTATTTTGGTCCTCGTGATCTCACTTCATATGGCATGCTTCTTGTATTGTCTGGGTTCATTTGTCATATGAATCTAAAGTTTTTCTAATGTCTCGTCTGAGGTAAGCCTTTTGTTTTATGTCCTTTGTGCTGAAGCTTGTGTTCTTTGTTTTTATGTCCTGACTGTTGTCAAAGCACTTTTTAAACTTCTGTTTTTAAAAAGTGCCATACAAATAAAGTAATTATAATCATGGATTGAGTGACTTCAGATGTCACCTAATTTAAGTGTAAGCCCAAGGAGACATTTTTCAAACCTCCAAAGGAGGACTGTAACTGTGCTACACATTCATGCAGATTGATTGGCCCCAGTGCTTTCCATTCAGACAATGGACAAATATTTCACTTCTTAAAGCTACACATAAAACTGAAGAGAATAGCTTTCAACACTGTGGACACCTGGGATGAAGTGTTTTTGTTGCAAGCAAGTATGCATCTGAAAAAACAAATTAGGACTTGAAGAGTGCAATTTGGACCCACATAGATGAAATCACTTGTATACATCATCACATTCTCTTAACCTGCGAAATCTTAAAATCAAGACGGAGATGGTTGTGTTTGGACTACCTGGGCTGGGATGTTGGCACTCTCAGCCCTCTTTCTTCCAATATAGAATAGAAATAGAAGAGAAAATACTTTATTTATCCCTGAGGGGAAATTCAGGAGTCGCAGCAGCAATCAAGAAAACAAAAGTAAGAAAGTGTATAGAAAGTGCAAAAAGGTCCACAAGAAATTAAATGACGACAGCCTGTTCACCACTCTCCAGCCCAGCCAGTCTCCACCTCCACAGGGTCCAGGACTGAGCCTCCCCAGCAGTCTGTTCAGTCTCTGTATCCTGGATCCTGTCTGATCACTGCAGGTGAAGCTCCTCCAATGTGTCCCCGGCATCAGATGTCAGCTCCTTCAGCCACGTCCGTGAACAGCATGATGCCACTCTGCCCTCTTGGGCTAGCACGGCTAGCTCGTCCATCCCACCGGAGATAGATCCCACGTTCTCAACAACGATGGATGGAAGGACAGGTCCACGTCGTCACCTCCCAGCTCACACCTGAGAACCAGCACGTCGTCCTCACTTCCTCCTCACCTTGTGGGAAGACATCAGGCCTTGTTCTTGTTAGCACTGACATGCTACAGGCTGCTAACAGCTGAGTTCACGTGTAAAAAATGCAGCCATGGTTACATGTAGGATCTCCAGACAAACACAGGAGAAAAACAGCAAAAGTATCACTGAAGACAGGCAGCCACAGCCAACAGGGGAGCGCCTAGCAACTTATTTGAAATTTTAGGGTTTTGTTGGTTACTGGTATTTAATTTTATTTCATAGAATATAATGTATTGTTTGTGTTTTATCTTTAAAACTTGGTTATAAAAATGCTACATAAATAAACTTGACTTGACTTGATATCCACATACCTGCAGCCTTTTAGGAGACACAGGCTAAAGAAAAGCTGGCGACTGATATTCAGCCCATTCATATCTGTTGATGAAAGACCAAACTGTTAATCCAGGGATATGATTTACGCGTAACACCAGAAAGAAGGTCACCACATACAGCGCTCCTTCACTGCTGTACATTCACGCTGCATTAATCTCCTCCTGCAGCCCCTTCAGCAGACGAGCAGCTCTGTTGTTGACCTTGCTGTATTGAAACAAAGGATGAATGGAGTGTGAAAACAATGCTTTGCTGGAACTTTTTGTGCAAGCTGTTTCCTTTTAGCGTGTTGCGACTCGGTGGAACGCCTTTTGTTTTCTGGAGCTTTCAGCATGAATGCCAAACAAGCCTCTGTGCTGTGTCAATTCAGAACATGTGATCAGTATCTACTCTCCACTAACAAACAGAAACAAAGACACCCGTTTGAGCAGCTTCTGTGGCCTCGGAGTTTAGTCCCATTAAGAATTTGCTGAGTTTCCAAGTGTAAGTGCTGAAAAACCAAACAATTAATTTGCACATGTCTTTGTCCATTTCTGGTAGTCTGCTAAGGGCCCTTTGTGTTTGCTGCTCCCTACCCGTTCCTGCCTCCTGTTGGAAAACGCGGCGTTCCAAAAAAGCAAGCCAGTAATCCAATTAGGAACACTTGACTGGTGGAGCTAATTAGGGTTGGAGACATTGTCTCCCATGTATGGATCAAGTCTCATGGACCAGCGAACTAACAGCCCGAGCTCTGGTCTTGACATCTGGACGCAACAAGAGCTGATCCATTCCCCAACCATGGGAATGCTAATTACCTCCTTCAGTTCATCTGAGCACAGACCCAGATCTGAATCCAGTTTCTTTGAACATATTTTAAGAACATGGGGCCCAGAACCTTAAAGGGTGCCATTCTGGTCCCTCTCCAAAAGTGAAAGGACTGAAATTTCACACAGAAAAAAGGCTTGAAATGAGCTTCATTGTTCCCCTGAAGAGGGTCCGAGGTTTTTTTTATTTTTGGAGCCTTGAGTTTTCTATGTTTGAGCTTTTCAGGGTTCGTTGTGAGAAAGCGGGACTAACCTTTGTACCTCTCACAAATGTAATTGCAGCCCCGCAGAAAGGGTGAGGCTTTCAGAAAGAGCCTTGGGATTCTTTGGACTTATTTCCTCCCTGCTCTTTCTTTGCAAAGCTGTGTTGATCAAGCTATGAAAAAAAAAAGAAAAAAAAAAAAAGCAGGAGCAGATGCATAATTCCTCAGCGTGTTACCAATGCACACATGCATTTTCATGTGCAGGGGCCAAGTTTAAGAGTGAGGCAGAGAGTGAAACAAAGACAGACCCTCTCTCATGCTCTTTCTCTTAAACTCCCAGCTCTCCCAGGAGTTTCTTCCAGCAGCTACAAGCCAGCCTTAGAGAAGTGTGGTCCAGTCAAGCAGCATAAGAGGATTGGGGCTCAGATACCACTTGATTAGGCTGCAGTGAATGGAGCTGTGTGCTCGGTCCCAACAGGATTTCCATGGCACTTGACTGAGGACATACAAGCTTTAACCCGAAACGAAACATCCTGCAATCTGCTGCTTTTCTCTTCATGTGCATGTGCTCAACATAGGGAATAAGATCCCCCACATGGCTTTAAACCCTCGCACAGAAAGCACAGCGTACACCATGCCGGTGCTTAAATGAGTTGCACCCTGGGTAAGTGCCACGGAGCTTACACTAACCTAATTACTGTGTGATAGTGCTGAGTTAGGAGCCACTCTAATTAATGTAAGCTTAGACGCACAATGGTTGCATGGTTTCTGAATTTCATAGCAATTCTCCAGCCACTCGAGGAAACAGCAAACATTACAGAAGCAGTCATGGATAATTTTGCGCTTACAAATGCACCTCCTGCTCCATAGAAGTGTTTAAAAGTTAAAGTGACCTTGGTTCTGCTCGGTCTTCTTATAATATGTGCTCTTGATTCGCGGGGTCCCCACAGGCGGTCAGGATTGTAGAGCTGGAGGGTTTTGTTGCACTGTTTTGAAAGGCTGCTGAAGTTTGACAGCCCGGCCCGCTAAAAGCAGAGTAAATCTCTCAGTCACGACTATGTAAAACACTGACTGAAAGAGATGGAGTGGAAACTTGAGATGGAGTGGAAACACACAATGTTAGTGGAGATGGGGTTTGAAGTGAAGTAGTTCTCCATGAAATTATCTGGGTTAATCTGCCTAACAGCAACTCTGAAGCTCACAAATTACCATTTTCTATCCTGAGTGTTCGATCTTTTGACAAACAGAATATAAAAACTATTAATTCTGTCACTGTAGGGACGTGCTGGAAATATTCTCCTTCATTCACTCCTCCAGTGACTCTCTGGGTGCTTGTTGTCCCTGTTTGGATGCTTGAGAAAACTGCGACATGTCTCTAATGTAGTTTTAACATTCAATTCCAAACTGAGCCAAAACTGACTCTGGGCCGGACTCGCAGAAAGTGTGTGTTGCCCTTGCATCAGCCAAACCGGTCCCCTGAAAATGAGACAAAGTCATCATCAAGTGCTTCACTCACTGTGAGGCAAAGCTAAAAGCTCTTCTGAGTCCTGGTGAGTTATTTCTATAGCCCCATTCCCACTGAGTGGTTCAGTTTGGTAAAAGATGCAGTCCAGTTCTGTGAGGTTCCTGGACTGTCTTACACTGGTCTTTTGAGGTCTATTCATAGAGGTCCAATGATGTCTAGGAGACCTTCAGCCTGCCCCTGTTGTGGTAGTCCATTGTGGATTTTGAGGTGTATTTATGACCATCATCTATTTGTAGAAGCCATTTTCTTTTTAACATCAGTTATTTTACAGATCGTTTTACGTTTGCTTGTAGAATTTGTCAGAGTTGTTAGAATATGTTTCCCCCTCTTACCTGAGAAATGTCCCCCAAAGCATGATGGACCCACCCCATGCTCTACAGTTGGACTGGTGATCTGTTTATGAATTTTTTTGCCCTTTGCTCTCCAAACATACAGTGCATGTAAGTATTCACTGAGCTTTCCTTTTTCTACATTTTATGTTACAGCCACATTCCCAAATTAAAATGAGTTTATTTAATCCAGTTATCCAAAAAAAAAAAAAAAAAAAAAAAAAAAACATGGGAAATGGAGCTCAGGTTCATCCTGTTTCCTCTGATCCTCCTTGAGATTTTCCTACAGCTTGATGTGAGTCAACCTGTGGTAAATCCAGCTGATTGGACCTGATGTAGAAAGGCATGATGACAGAGCATGTCAGAGCACAAACCAAGCATGACGTTAAAGGAACTGTCTGTAGACCTCAGAGACAGGGTGGTCTCTAGGCACAAATCTGGGGGAGGATCCAGACACATTTCTGCTGCTTTAAAGGTCTCAATGAACCCAGTGGACTCCATCATCTGTGAATGGAAGAAGTCCAGAACCACCAGGACTCTTCCACGAGCTTTCCAAAGTGAGCCATCAGGGGAGAAGGGCCTTAGTCAGGGAGGAAACCAAGAACCTGATGGTCTCTCTGTCAGAGCTCCAGAGGTCCTCTGTGGAGAGAGGAGAACCTTCCAAAAAGAAAGCCATCTCTGCAGCAATCCACCAATCAGGCCTATTTGGTAGAGAGTCCAGAGGAAGCTACTCCTTAAAGGCTCATGGCAGCCCACCTGGAGTCTGTCTAAAGCCACATTTCCACCAAGCAGTCGCCGTAGCAACGCGACACAGTAAACAAAGAGCATAGATGCAAGACATCCAGCAATTTGTCCTCTCTGTGATTGACATGTAGCTCTTTGATACAAAATGCAATTAAACTTTGTTTCAGAGAAGTCTGTGTGCCGCAAGGAGAAACCTAACTGCTGTCGGGGTAAGTGACAATTCTTTTGACCAATCAACAGTCTGCAGCATGTTGCTCAACCTTCCGAGAGCGGATCGGTTCAGTCTGGCACCCATAAAGAAGGGTCCCAAAAAAGTAGGACGGCTCGTCTCGGTTTTTGGGGATCTGTCCGGGATAAGTCAGTGGAAACGCCACAAAATGCACACCGCACCGAGACAAACCGTACCTGTCTGCTTGGTGGAAACGCGGCTCAAAGGCCCTTGAAGGACTCTCAGACAAGGGGGGAGAAAATTCTCTTATCTGATCAGACAAAGATTGAACTCTTTGGTGTCATGTTTGGAGGAAACCAGGCACCCCTCATCACCTGATCCATACCATCCCTACAGTGAAGCATGGTGGTGACAGCATCATGCTGTGGGGATGTTTTTCAGCAGCAGGAACTGGGAGACCAGTCAGGATTGAGGGGAAGATAAATCTACAGTAATGTACAGAGACATCCTGGATGAAAACCTGATCCAGAGCACTTTGGACCTGAGACTGGGGCCACAGTTCATCTTTCAGTAGCCCAACGACCAGAAGACCACAGCCAAGATATCAAAGGGGCTTCAGGACGACACTGTGAAGGTACTTGAGGGGCCGAGCCAGGGCCCAGACCTGAATCTGATCCAGCATCTCTGGAGAGTCTGAAAATAAGATAAGATAAGATAAGTCATACTTTATTAATCCCCGGAGGGAAATTCAAGTTGTTTGGGCACTCTTCCAAGCAGAGAATTGTACACTCTGATGGCTGCAGGGAGGAATGATCTTCGGAACCTCTCGGTCCTGCAGCGCACAGAGGTAAGGCGTCCCCTGCTGCTGATCCTCTGGACTATGATGTTGTGAAGTGGGTGATCAGAGTGACGGATGATGGCCTCCACTTTCTTCTGTGTATACCTTTCCACCACAGCCTCCAGTGAGTCCAAACTGGATCCAACCACAGAAAATGTTTGTGAACCGACGCTCCCCATCCAACCTGATGGAGCTGAGAGGAGCTGCACAGAGGAATGGACCAAACTGCCTTAAGAGAGGTGAGCCAAGCTTGAGGCTTCGTGTCTAAAAGCTGTACCTGCTGCCAAAGGTGAGTCACACAGGACTGGGCAAAGACTGTGGATACTAATGGTCATGTGAAAAAATTGTCAAAAAAAAAAAATCATGAGGTGTGGTGTGTAGAGGTATATATATATATATATATAGAGGTATATATATATATATATATATATATATATATATATATATATATATATATATATATATATATTTTCAGACTCTCCAGAGATGCTGGATCAGATTCAGGTCTGGGCCCTGGCTCGGCCCCTCAAGTACCTTCACAGTGTCGTCCTGAAGCCCCTTTGATATCTTGGCTGTGGTCTTCTGGTCGTTGGGCTACTGAAAGATGAACTGTGGCCCCAGTCTCAGGTCCAAAGTGCTCTGGATCAGGTTTTCATGGACCAAACTGCCTTAAGAGAGGTGAGCCAAGCTTGAGGCTTCGTGTCTAAAAGCTGTACCTGCTGCCAAAGGTGAGTCACACAGGACTGGGCAAAGACTGTGGATACTAATGGTCATGTGAAAAAATTGTCAAAAAAAAAAAATCATGAGGTGTGGTGTGTAGAGGTATATATATATATATATATATATATTTTTTTTTTTTTTTTTTCTAAATATTGGTACAGGTGTCGCTGAATGTTTGAACTCCAGTGTCTGCCAAGTCTTCCTGTAGGTCTCTTGCAGTCAAAGGGGGATCTGACTTGCTTTTTTAGCAATCCTATGAACAGGTCTTGTTGTTTTTTTCCCTGGTCTCCCAGACCTTGTCTTGGTTTCCACTGTTCCTGTTAACTGCCGTTTCTCCTTTATGTTCCATCAGATGAAATTGCTACATGGGAACACTTTGCTATCTTCCTATGGCCCTCTCAGCTTAGTGAGCCTCGGTCATTTTGAGTTTTAGAGTTTTAGACAGCTGTTTAGAGGAAGCAGTGGCTGCTGATTGTTGGGAGGAGGTTAGAGGTGTCTGGTTATTCATGAAGCTTGGAAAGTTTTATCACCTTGTCCCTACTAACGATGATTATGAACGAGTCATGACCCTCTCAGGCTAATTGGGGTCTGACACCTTGGTGAAGGTTATCTGAGTACTCATGTCTCCTGGGGATCCAATTCTTTTTCAGAGTGCTGCTTCCTTTTTTTCCCACTCGAAAGTAGTACAAAACAAAAATAATAAACAGTGTTTCATGTCTAACTGTATGTCTGTTGGAGAACATTTCATCCTTCACTTGCTTACTTACTAACTGTTCACATTAAAAATAAATTTAGACCAGAGTTACCCAAACTTTAGCATGTCACCATATGAACACTGCCTGATTCATTACTCATACAAGTTGGTTAAGTGTAATATGTTTCTTTAATCAGGACAAGCTGTTTTTTTTTATCACTGAAGAGGAAGTTTGCGTTATATAAACTTCAAAGTTTGTGACACATCTGTCAAGGATCAACATCAGAATGTCACAGTCTCCCATCCTTTCAGCTCCACATTTACAGTGTGAGGACATGATTTGGCAGCAGGTGAGATGTGCAGCAGAGTGTGGACATGCAGGTGTATTTTGGCTTGAATATCATTAGCACAATTTGCTTTGTGAATTAGAACTTGAAACAGAGCAGATGGTGGAGTTAAATGAAACAAATTCTTGCTGTTACTATTTTTTCCCCTCAGGCTGAACTGTCGCCTGTAGCAACAGGTGTGTTTCCATCAGTGACTGTCTGAAAAAGAGGAGCCATGTGTTAATTTAAGCCATCACTCCCCTTGATGTTGTGTGAAGCTCTGCTGACATCATTCCAAGTCAGAGAAAGTAGATGTTCCTGAGGAGTCATGGTAATGAGAACAAGCTGTAATCAAAGCTGTATGCAGCTTGGGACATGACCTCACACTTGCACAAAGTCAGTGTGCTGAGCAGCCTCTGATACCGCTTTGCAGCCGAGCTGGTGCTTGTGATGGTTCCAGGTCAGTGTCAGACTTAGCACTGGTTCTTTGTGTTTCCACTGTGAAAACTCTGGCTTCAGGTGCTCCAAACTGGTGCTCAGCAAACACCAGCTCTTTGCTGGGCCAGAGTGAAATACATATGTCAGGGGCTGGGGGCGGGGCTACAGCGACCAGTCATTCTTCAGAAGAAAAGCTGCCGAGTGAGTCGTCTGAACATTTGTTGAAGTTTCCCCATTTATAACTGGATACCTTGTTCTTTTATGCTGCAGACTATATAGCCTTGTCTAGTATCTCATTAACATGACAGAATGTCATTTCTGCCTTGTGTTCGTGTGTTCACGTTTCTTCTCTGCTCTCTGGATTGTGCACAGCACAGATTCACCTTGATGTGTTCATTGACACACAAACACATGTGCACACACACAGATGAGCAGGCTCCATGTAGCAGTCAGTCAGGAAAAATAATGTAAAAGCAATCTCTGCCTATCATAGGCACCAATTCCCAGGGTGCTTCTGCCACCGCCGTAAACGTTGTTCTGTAATCATACCTGTCTCCTTAAGGCGGCATGGTGAGGAGTGAGAACAGAATTCATTGATCAGAATTCATGTAAACCACTCCCGATGCTGATAACTGGCAGATTGGTCATGCTTGATTTATGGCATTAACATTCAGAACCGTGGACAGCGCTGTTCTTCCTGACCTAAAGCACGGTGCATTTTTAAATATCTAGTTTCTGGGGTGTTGGATTTTAGATTTGCTTAGCACCTAAACCATGTTATTTCTGTCCACTGGAACCTGTTGCATTGGTTAAAAAGCACTAATAATAATAATGATAATTATAGATATTAAAGATATTGTTGTGTGTAAAAAATGTGAGCTGTGTGCATTTGTGCAGTTATGCCAGTCTGCTGTAATGTCTGTGCACATCAGTAAGCTTGCGGTGCTTTTGAATAAAAACATCTGCTTAAACACTAATTTTGGCTACTTAATTTAAGTGGCCGTCATGTAAGCTTTGAGAACCCACCAGCACAAGAATAAATCAGCAACCATGCCGCTCATTTTAAACCTCATAAGACCAAGCGTCCACATATACAGTGGAGAAAATAAGTATTGAACGCGTCAACTTTTTGCTTATTACATTTTTTTCCAAAGATGCAATTCAAACAAAATTTCTACCAGACATTGGTATTAACTCAAATAATCTATACATGAAAAGAAATCATGACATTCAAGTCCATAAATAATGGCTATGTGGAATTTAGTACCATAACACAGGAAAAAAGTATTGAACACACCATGGAAAGGCTGTATACTTTGGCAAGAAAATGCACCATACCACCTGAAATCTGTCATAATTATTGCTTATTATTGAACTTCCAATTAGTGCAAAACAACATCAGCTGGGCTAGAGCAAATTGATGGTCATATAAAAAAGGTCATTTTTTCACCAAGCAGTTAAATACAACACACCTCATGATGGGTAAAGGCAAAGAGCTCTCTGAAAAAATTCACAATCTGATTGTTGCTCTGCATCAGAATGGAACTGGTTACAGACTTATACCAAAGCACCTGAATATTCCAGTCAGCACCGTTGGGGCCATTATTCGCAAGTGGAAGAAGCACCACCTTACCATCAACAGGCCACGCACAGGAGCTCCTTGCAAGATTTCTGACCAGGGAGTCAGAAAGATAGTCAGAAGAGTACTCAACCAGCCAAGGACCACCCTGAAAGTGCTAAGGAAAGATTTGGAGGCAGCAGGTACAATTGTTACAGATAAAACAATGGGCAATGCATTCCACCGCCATGGCCTCTATGGACGCTCAGCCTGCAAGACTCCATTCCTCAAGAGAAATCAAGTTAAAGCTGGTTTAAAGTTTGCTAATCAGCATCTTGACAAGCCTGTAGAATACTGGGAGAATGTTGTCTGGTCAGATGAGACCAAATCTGAACTTTTGGGCTGTAATACTACATACCATGTTTGGAGGAGAAATGTCACTGCACATCACCCAAAAACACTACACCAACAGTGAGGATTGGAGGTGGAAGCATCATGGCATGGGGTTGTTTCTCATCTCATGGTGTTGACAAACTTCATATAATTGACGGAGCAATGAATGGAGCCATGTATGAGGAAATTCTTGATCTGAATCTGCTGCCATCCTCCAGGATGATGAAGATAAGATGTGGCTGGACCTTCCAGCAGAACAACCATCCAAAGCACACGGCAAAGTTTACTCTCAAATGGTTTGAAAAAAAGAAAATCACTCTATTAGAATGGCCTAGTCAATCACCTGACTTAAATCCAATTGAACATTTGTGGAAAGAACTAAAGAAAAGGGTTCACCAGAGGGCACCAAAGAATATTCCAGATTTAAAGACAATCTGTGCAGAGGAATGGGCCAAAATCACACCTGAGCAGTGTGGGCTACTAGTTCAAACATACAAGAAGCTTCTGGAAGCTGTCATTGCAAACAAAGGCTTCTCCACTAAGTATTAGATGAGTCTCAGCGTGTTCAATACGTTTTTCCTGTGTTATTGTACTTATTTCCTCATAATCATTATTTACGGACCTGCACATTGTGATTTCTTTTCATGTGTGGATTCTTTGAGTTAATACCAATGTCTGGTAGAAATTTTGTTATAAATAGGATGACAAAAAAGTTGACGCGTTCAATACTTATTTCCCCCACTGTATGGTCTCAGACCCATGATCCTTCTTTTTTTTTTTTTAAACTTTGACCAATAAGCCACATTTAGAGACACTACCCACATCATGTTTTTTTTGTGAAAACACAACATACACCCATTTTAGTGAAAAAAAAAACAAAACAAAACAAAACAAAAAAACACATTTAAGAACATCAACACTAACAACAAAAAAATAATGGAGAACTCAAAATACAAATAATCAAACTTCCTGTACAGAGTTGAGTTATTGTACTAATCAGGTCTTACTTATCCCAAGTTGCCAAGTAGCAAGGTGAATTAAAAATATGCATGTCAGACAAAAGCTGGGGTCTTAAGAGGCAAAGCATTCCCAGCACCAACTTTGTGCCATTCTCCTCCCCAAGGGTCCACAGCTGATGCTGCCCCCCCTCCCCCCATCGGTTACCTATGCATGTATTACTGATGTCTCACGGTGATGTATTGATGCGGCTCCAACTTCCCTCCTTGCTGATGGAAAACTAAATGGTTACTTGGGAAGAACTTGATTAGAATCAACTACGCACAAGCACCAGCACTGAATGAGCACTGGTGGAAATGAGGTTTCAGGCCCCGTTTACATGACGTTTCACCACAAAACGCAGGCGCAAAGTGAAAATACGAGACTGAAAACGCTGTAGTAAGCATTCCAGGCCTGAAGTGGGCGCTATAGTTGTCTTGTCCAGAAGCAGCTTTTGGTAGATCTCCACTGAAGTAGAGTTGGGCCGATCGTCTGATGTATTGATGAATGCTAGGAGCAGAAGTGGAGCAACAGATGCACATTTTGTTGGAAGGCAGTCAGCAGATTCAGCAGAACAAGCTCAACAGGGTAGACCACAATAATCCTAACATCGGTACTGTTGGACTATTGGATCCGCGTGTGCAAAGCATGGCATGATGTCAGCGTTTCCTCTCAACGCTCTGGGTTGCTGTTTACACAGTAACGCTAGCTGCAGTGTTCTAGTAAGTTTGAGTTTAGGTACCCTGAAAACTGTTTCCACGTAAAGATGAGGCTGAAACGCAACAACCCTACTTTTTCACCCTGAAGACTGTTTTCATGGAAACAGCCCCTCAGAGTGTTTCTGCTGTAGGAGCTTTACAGGAGAAAGTACACACATACATGCCCATTATCATCCTTGACACCTCACAGGTAACTCTCTACATCTTTTCACTCTGCATGTGATCCCATCTTTGGAAACAACACTCTGTGTTCTCTTAACCTTGTCTGACTTTGGCAAATAAAGAGTTAAACCAATTCAAAGAGGAATTATCAGCTCCTTTTAAGACAGAAACACCTTCTCTCCTCCTTTCTTATCATCACTGTAATAATGGAAAAAAATATCTGTCTGCTTCATGTTTGATTCAATAAAAGAAATAATCTGTCAGAATCCTGACGTCTTTAAAGGGAACTAAATCTTCATCCTTTGTGTCGCTGAATGAACCGTCATTTGTTCCACAGCTGCTCTCTTCAGTTAATGAGTCGACCTCTCACCTCTCTGCAGTTATCTCTTCCAGGTCTAACAGCTGCTGTGAAGACGTGTTTGAAGAGTCACTTCATTGATTTTCAGAATGCTAATGTAACTGCTGTTTTTTTCTAACCCTTTTTTTTTTGACAGAATCTGACCCAGTTTGATGAAGACTCCATTTCACTTTATCCCCAATGAGGTACATGTTACAGCTCCTACTTCAAAATGCCTGTAAAGGTATTTGAGATGTAGAAGAAGAAACTCAGTCTCTGAATTGTTATACAGCACCTTAAAATCCCTCAGTGAGACCCGTTCTTTCAGCTTCAGCTCTTTCTGTAATGTGCTCACAGTTACAGGAGCACATTTGAACACCTTTTTAACGTCTCAGTCAAGACCTTGGGCTTAGACAGTCTAAAAAGATCCTGGGACTCCAGAGAGAAAGTCCATGAACTCTTCTTCTTAATGATGTTTAAAGGTATGAAGGCAGACTACAGACAAACTCATAAATAAAGAAACCCAGGTGTTTGAGCCTATATGTGCTGACAGAGAGGACCAACTAACACACTTAATTATATAGTCATGAACACCGAGTTTTGAAGTTGGTGATAAACTTGAGATATGTTTTGTGCAAATGAGACTGCGCAGCAAAGTGGACGGGATATAAAATAAGTTTGGTGAATACCCAATTCTATGTGTTATTGGACACAAGAAATGAAAAAAATAAATAAATAAAATAAAATAAAATGTAAAATTATCAGAAATGATTTAGACTGAACTTTTTGGTTCAAAATAATAAAAACTGACAAACTAAGGAAAGAAATCAGTCTGGTAAAATGGGTATTACTTGATACTCTTCAGGTATTCACAGTTAAGTGGTTATTACAGAACAGAAATCAAAGGAGACCCTTCTGAGGAACTGAATGGTGTGATTAAGCTAAAACTATAATCACATAGGGGAATTAAAATGAGAATGACTCTGTGAAGCTGAGTTAATATTTAATTTAAAATATGTCATTTTTTACACAATATCCTAGAACCCCTAATGTATTTTTTCTGTACTTTTGTTCAGTGAGTAGGGATGTAATGTTTATTTGGAGAGATGTTGTTTATTTATAATATTCATGTAGTATTTTTGATGGGAGATTTGTTTGAAAAAGTCTTTTTTTTAGTATAATTTTTGTTAGTCAAGATAAAATATAATTTCACCTGCACTTATAAAAAGGACAAACTTTGTTTGGCACAGTTTACCCTACCTCAGAGAATTAAAAAGAGAATTTTCTTTAATTTGTTAAGAATAAGAGGAAAAAAAATGTAGTTCTCATGGTTTGTGTTCTGCAGCCACAAATATAATTGAAAGAATCTGCAAGAAAATCACATTGTTAACCCAGTATCAAAAATTGTATCGTATAGTGAGTGGAGTGTATTTTTACATCCCTGTGTCACGGTTTGGGTTTTTTGGTTTGTGTATTTGAGGTTCTGATTTTATATCAGTAGCCACGTTTACACGGACCCAAATATTCTGCTTGCATTCGATTTATTTGCTCAAATGGAAATAATTTAACCTTTGTATACACCTCATTCCGAAAGAACAGTGCCAATCCGAATGGACATTTAATTGGTTTCACAGGGGTGGAATATTCCTTTCCCCAAACTGATTGAGGTATCATGTATCCACTCAAACGGAAAGTTGTCAGGGTGTGATCTTTCAGTGTATGCTCAGATATAACGCAAGACGCAACCAGAGACGTTCCTCAACTTTAAAAATGGCGGCAAGCCGTCAGCACTGGACTGCTGCGGAGTTTGTTTTTGATCCAAACTTTGAAAGAAATGAACATAATTTCAAGACTGGACAGACGACAAACTCGCAATTTGGAGTATTGGCTAGGCGCTACCCAAGTAGCTGCCTGTTGCAGCAGCTCTCTCGTCTTTTTCCGTTTCTTGTAATTTTTTTGTCTCTTTTTTATAATCTTTGTATTTGGAGTGGATCATCACTTTGTATGGTTCATTGTTGGTCACGGACACCAAACTTTTTGTGGCTTCGGCGATATTTTTGACTACTTTTCTCCTGTGTTTGTCTGGAGATCCTACATGTAACCATGGCTGCATTTTTTACACGTGAACTCAGCTGTTAGCAGCCTGTAGCATGTCAGTGCTAACAAGTGCAAGGCCTGATGTCTTCCCACAAGGTGAGGAGGAAGTGAGGACGACGTGCTGGTTCTCAGGTGTGAGCTGGGAGGTGACGACGTGGACCTGTCCTTCCATCCATCGTTGTTGAGAACGTGGGATCTATCTCCGGTGGGATGGACGAGCTAGCCGTGCTAGCCCAAGAGGGCAGAGTGGCATCATGCTGTTCATGGACGTGGCTGATGGAGCTGACATCCGATGCCGGGGACACATTGGAGGAGCTTTGCCTTCTGTGAGCAGACAGGATCCAGGAGACAGAGACTGAACAGACTGCTGGGGAGGCTCAGTCCTGGACCCTGTGGAGGTGGAGACTGGCTGGGCTGGAGAGTGGTGGACGAGTGGTGGACGGGAAATCGTCATCTAATTTCTTATGGACCTTTTTGCACTTTCTATACTCTTTCTTACTTTTGTTTTGTTAGATGCTGCTGTGACTCCTGAATTTCCCCTCAGGGATAAATAAAGTATTTTCTATTCTATTCTATTCTATTCTATTCTATTCTATTCTATTCTATTCTATTGTAACACTGTGATAAACAAACTGTTGTCCTCCAGCTTTGATAAATCTCGTGATGTTTACGTTTTTCTGCGCATGCCCCATTGACTATTCTGTTTGATTACAGTGGCACATGTAGACCAGAGATTGGAATATTCCTTTCCATGTATACTATTGTTTTTGGAAAAGTCAAGATTCCATTTGGAAAGACGAAAAACTCCTCATGTAACCGTGGCTAGTGATTCTTGTCTTCTGTTTCTTGTGTTAATCCTAGTTGTTCTTGTTGAGTGTTCTGTGTCTCTTGTTTTTGTCCTCAGTTTGTGTTCCTTGTGGTTTTGATTTGGTACCTGTTTTATGTATGTCTTTTTGCAATTCTTAGTCTTTCAGCGTCTTTAATGTATTTAATCTCTGTCTTGAGTTTCTCTGTGTTTGGTTTAGTTCTCCTTGTATTTCCCTCCTTATTGATTGCTCCTCATGTGTTTCACCTGTGTCTTGTTTCACACCTGTGCTGATTACTCCCCTGTCAATGTAGTCTCTGTGTTCCGGGTGTTCTCTGTTGGTTCATTGTTTGCTGTCACTCTGGCTGTCCCGCGTCATGTCTAGTGTGCTCCCTGTGCTTCTTGGTTTCTTTGGTGTGAGTTTTTTCAGTACTTTTGATTTTGTTTCTTTTATTTGAGTTTTTGAGTTCAGTTAAAATAACTTTTTTTAATTATTCCATCTGCATTTGGGTCCTCCTTTATGTTCATGGGGTTCTCTAGACACCCTGGCAGTGAGACCAAGTGTTTTTATGCATCATCAGACTTATGTTGAATGTAATACTGTTTATTTAGTCCCCCCAACCTGTTGCAGTAGGGGAGTGTTACCCAACCCTGGTCCTGGAGGACCCCTGCCCTGCATGTTTTAGATGTTACCCCACTCCAGCACACCTGATTCAAATGAATGGCTCATTATCAGGCTCCAGCAGAGCTTGATGACGAGCTGATCATTTGAATCAGGTGTGTTGAAGTCGGGTAACTTCTAAAACATACAGGGCAGGGGTCCTCCAGGACCAGGGTTGGTTAACACTGCAGTCGGGGGTCCTTTCTGCAAGGGACTGTAGTAAGCATGCCAGGTCTGAAGTTGGCGCTATGACTGTCTTGTCCAGAAGCAGCTTTTGGTAGATCAAATAAAATTCAATCAACTTTTGTTTATATAGAACTTTTCATACAGCGAAATGTAGCACAAAGTGCTTTACATGTCTAAAAACAACCCTTACCCATTCCCATCCACATACAAACTTACCCAGACAGACCCACACCCACCAACCCACACACACACACTCAAATTTAGTGTATTTTTACACCTGTGGCTGAGTACACAGGAGCCAGGTCAGGAAACGCACTCACAGGGGACTGTCTGCACCGGCCACTACTCAAGGCCGGTACACCTCTCCCCAGCGCCCACCCCACTGAAGGCTAGAAGGAGGCCCACGGCAGCAAAACACTACCATAGGCACCCCCACCTGCCCAAGTTGATGTTCACCACTAGGCAGAGACGTCCCAGCCAGAGCCAGTCGCAGGCCTCAGTGCAGAGGGCCCCCTACTGAGGAAACACTGGAGATATGGAATAAAAACATAGTACAAAACTATTAGAGATATAAAGTAAGACACGAGCACATATATAGCTTATGAAGAAAATAAATAGATAATAAAAGTTCTAAAATATGATATGAATAATGTAATAAATAAAATAAATATAATGAGTAAATTACTACAATGGTAAAAATTACTAATACAAAATACCATAAAAGGAGATGTTAGTTAAAAGCCAAATGAAACAAGTGGGTCTGGAGCCTGCTTTTAATTATAAAAAAAACTGTTATAAAGTCCACTGAAGCAGAGTTGGGCCGATCATCTGGTGTATTGGTGAATGCAAGGAGCAGAGGTGGAGCAACAGATGCATTTTGTTAAAGACAGTCAGAAGATTCAGCAGATTGAGCAGCACAAGCACAACATGGTAGACCACCTCAACAATCGTAGCAACGGTTCTGTTGGACTGGTGTATAGGCATGCGTAAAGCGTGATGTCAGTGTTTCCACTGAAAATGCCGGCAACGGTGCTCTTCTCTCCAGCTGTTAGACATGAAGTGTTGAAGAGAGAGATTCCTCATGTAGAATACCAAAGTAATCTGCACTGAGAAACAAAACCAATCTGAAAAAAAAAAAAAAAAGATAAGAAGCAGGCTGAAATCGTAGCATGCAGCCCCGGACATACTTATCCTGACGCTGTCTGTTGATTATCTGGGCTTCGATGTAGAAGAGTCATTAGATTGACTTCTTATTTGTCTCACACACACCAACTGATGGTTCAGGGCTGTAGTAGATGTGTGCACTTAAAGGGTCAGATATATTTAGGACACAGAGACAGGAAAGTCTCCCATACCTTTACAAACTGAGCACCTCAGGTCTGAAGGCGATGAAGCTGACGTGGACAGCAGGAGCTGATAGATGGCTCTTATTTGAGGTGCTCTGATTTCAAAAGTACAAGGATTGTTTGGGTGTTAGATGTCACGTTGTGGATCACAGATGTCTGCAGCAGACACATTGGGCTCGTATAGCTCACAAATATGTATCTATAATGTTCCAGAGAGGGTTTGAGAGAGCTTTCCAGCACAGATCCATCTGTCAGAGGACTGTCACTTCACATTCACATCTTCACACAGCAGAGCAGCCTGTGTGTTAGCCAGACAGATGCATACTTTACTCACATACACATACACACACACACACACACACACACACCCACGCACAGTCCTCCACACACATTTACTCTGATGTATGCAATTGAAGACATTTGCCCACGCACTCAGAGCTCGAGCTGCCAGGAGCTTTCAGATCTTTCATTAACTCCTAAATCCCGCCCCTGTGTCAACACATATACCCACACACACCAGTGATGTGTGCATGTGATAGGTACAGTCTGTGAGTCAGAGCAGCCACAAAGTGCTTTGACATACACCGGATGTGTTCACACACACACACACACACACACACACACACACACACACACACACACACACAGACGCAAAAGCAAACGTACATCACCTCCTGTCCCTGTTGATGTGTCAGACCACTCAGGCTCTTTTTGAGTCATTCACAGAGCTCCTGTTCTCCCCCGTCCCCTGTCTATCACTAACTCTAAACCTTTATGTCCCATTTAAGTTACTGACCACTGAAAAAAAAAAAATCATGGTTAAAACTCGTATTTTCTCAGAGAAACACTAATGGGCTAACATTGACATAGTCTAAGACGTTGTTTAGCGCTGGCCGAGTGGCTGGCTTTTGATTGTCTTTGTATTTGGAGCCTGTCTTTATTTATTATGTCTCATTTGTCGGCCAGTGACATCAAACTGGTCATGTCTGCAGTGGTGGTTTTAATTTTTGGTAGTTGCATTTTTTTACACATGAAATTCCACCTGTTAGCAGGCTGTAGCATGTCGATGCTAACCAGTGCTGGGGCGGGTGTTCTCTGTGAGCTGAGGAGAAGGAGGTACTGGTGCTGCAGTGAGAAATAAGAAGTGACGACATCCACCTGCCCTTTCATCCAACTTTATAGTGAATGTAAGAATGATTTCGATTAAGATGGATGAGCTAGTCGTGCTAACCCAGCAACAGAGGGAATAGCAGAGGGTGAAATAGCATCATGCTAAATGGCCACAGACATGGCTAACCAAGCTTTCGTCTCTGATGGCCTGTTTTTTTTCTAGTTGATACTTATTATATTATTTTTTTTATATATTCTTGAATGTTTTTTGCTTTATACTTTCTTGTATTGCTGTTTTGACTCTGAATTCCCCTTCAGAGATTAGAAAAATAGACATGGTTTCCTATTCTATTCTATTCTATTCTATTCTCTTCTATTTTATTCTATTTACAGACAATGAAATAATAAAAGGACTCTTCTTAAAAAATTACCTAAACTCAAAAGAATCTTTTATATCTCTGATGGAACATTTTAAGATTTATTTCTTCTTATATACTGAAAGGATAAAAATAAAGAGCATACATTGTTTCTACAGGCCTCAAACTTCCTGTTGAATATGTCTTCTTCGAGCAGTGATGGTTCATTAGATCATACAATAGCACACTTTGGAACTGACTGGGTCTCTTTTCCTGCAGTTTGAACTCTCTGACCTCAGGATGGTAGTCCTGTTTCATCGGTAGCAGCAGACTGAACCGATGATACTCCTCAACAGGACAAACATAAAAGCCTTCAGAAGGAAACAAACGAAACACAAGTGTTCATGAAACCCACAAGGTAAAGCCACTCAACAGCCCACTGCACAAAAGCTTCCAGCAGACACAGAGACGAGGAGCACAGAGGTGAATGTTACGAGCTCTGCAGCCAGGAGGAAAAATAGAAACAAGTGTTTGCTGAAGGCAGCTGGATAAATACACGGCCGAGTAAAAGAAACACCCAGTTACTCCTCTACTCCATCAGCTGCTACATCACTGCAGCTGGAGGTCAAGACTTTACTCCACACACACACACACACACACACACACACACACACACACACACACACACACACACACACACACACACACACACACACACACACACACACACACACACACACACCTTTGCTTAACTGTCAGGTATTCATGGATATCTAATTAGAAACGTTTTGCCAATAATTTCCTGTGATTCTGAGGAGAGAAAAGGTAATCTTTAAGTCACAGATGAAAGCTGGTCAGATATGTGGAATTATGTGTTGAAATGCACAACTTCTCATGTATAGTGAGATTTTTTTTTGGAAGTGCTGTATTATTTTTTTTGTTACTCAAAAGCAGAAAGCACATTTTACAGGAGCAGACACATGTTAGAGACAGTGCTGATCTCAGGAGACCAACCACTGGCACATTTTCTGTAAATACTCAGGGATTATTAAAAAAAAAAAAATGGTCAGAGTTTCTTGAACATTAAAATCCGTTATTGAAATAAACTTACCTACAGATTTCCACTTTATATTTTAGAAAAAGAAGGTTGATTTTCAGGAAAGAAGTCGAGATAGATACCTTTTCTGGCATGTTGACTTCTGCCTTTAAAACAGCTATAACTAGACAGTGGTTGCTTTGCGGACCCTCCACGACACAGGAGTGGATTGTAATTGTACATTATATTCATTCTATAGAACAAGTGGCTTTTTTTTAACATCCAAAA
This sequence comes from Halichoeres trimaculatus, assembly GCF_033239565.1. Lineage (NCBI taxonomy): Eukaryota > Metazoa > Chordata > Actinopteri > Labriformes > Labridae > Halichoeres > Halichoeres trimaculatus. The sequence goes on from NW_027437185.1 coordinate 2,664,897, forward strand.
AAGATGCTTTTGTTTAACTGTGGTCTAACTTGATTAAAAATGTCAAACCCATTCAGACAGATTTTGTGGAGGAGGAGGCAATCTAAGGAAATTGTGTTCCTCTATAATCTTAACAAAAACTGTCTTTGACCACTGTTGTATGTTGTGGTTACCTGCCATGACATTTAGAACTGGACAATACAGAATGCTGCTCTGTGCTGCATTTATGGTGCACTGTAAAAAGGAAATCTTCAATCACTTGAAGTGATGTAATTTCTTTCATCAATACAACTCAATATCTTTAAGTTAAAATTTCCAATTTATTTTTGTTTGCTTGGACGTGCCCCATGGCATTGGCTGCCTGGCTGTGCTCCACAGCATAGGCTGCTTGTCATGGCTGCCTGGCTGTGCTCCACAGCATAGGCTGCTTGTCATGGCTGCCTGGCTGTGTTCCTGTGCTGCTTGTGCTCCTCGGCAGTGAGGGCTCCAACTAAGATACTCTCTCAGTAATGATAATTTATAACTGATTTATCAACATCTAAAACACTAAACACGCTTAAAGGTACATGGTCCATGCCACAGGGCGCAGACAGCAGGTCCATGCCATGTGGAGCAAAGTAAGCCCGTGCTCTTGGCAGGTAAAACTCTTGATGTACAGCAGGGTCTAATATCCACTGCATTTCCTCCTCACTCACGGTTTGAAATAAGTTAATTCCATAGGCTGTAAAGTAAACTTTACAAGTAGACATAAAGTAAGCTCAACTTATTAGTTGAGTTAGTATTAGTTATATTTACTAACCTTTTTAATGCAATTGTTTTCCTAGATTCTTTTAAGTAAGCGCAACATGTCACATTTTTACAGTGCAATAAAGTATAAAAACACCATGTCAGATTTTACTTTGAGGTTTTACTTTTGAGGTTATTGAGTTGAAACAGCTGAAAACCTATAGTTGGACTGATGCGCCGGGAGCGCATGAGACCATTGTAGTTATTTTGATTAAATAGTAAACTTTTGGATATTGAAATACTGTCTCCCAGGAGTCTATTGGTTTCATTCATTTAACATTATTGTCCTTGTATACTAAAATACGATTTGTTTGCAGGGTTTCTCAGTTTCCTTAAAGTTTCCCCCCTTGAGTGCTTTAACCCTGACTTGAGAAGGGTCGGGTTGTTATGCCGCGGCCACACCAAAAGCAAACTCGCAAATTTATTTGCGGGAATCGCATGTAACGCGTCGCATGAATGCCCGAGTCTGAACGCTGGACTATTTTGACAAGCTGAGGGGCGAATGCATGTTAACGCAGCACTGCGCATGCGGAGTAGAGAGTCTGTTAATTTAAAGACCAAAAGCCCAAAAGAGCATCTGAAAACAATGAGCTGAGCTTTCAAAAGCATGACGGGAGAGTGTGTGAAAGCTTTGGAGATCACAATCAATGCCTGCTGCCTCTCCCTGGTAATTCACCTCCAGTGGCCCTGCCTGGCTGTTCCCTGTGACCTCATCCTCGACCCCTGAACCCCTCGACCCCCAAACCCCTGACCCATGTTCCCAGAGGTCTCCCTGGGGATAATAAAGGGGGTTGAGTAAAGAGAGGACTGCAGAGAACTCCTTTTCCCTGGCTCTGCCCCTGCCCCGCTCTTTCCTCCTCTCTATCAGGCTCAAAACTCCACTGAAGAAAACACAGTCGGACTCAGTGATAGCCCGTGCAGTCAAATCCAGCTGGGAACGAATGTTTACAGAACTTACCTTCAAAACCTGTCTCCTCAGAGACATTCACCCAAGCCTGCTCCTTTTTTTCCAGGTCTCTGTAGAGTACACATGTCGTATCCATAACTCTGGATGATGACACACCACACAGATTATTTTCTCCTCCATCTTCTGGCGGAGTTGGAGCCGGAGCAGGCGGCGGTTTCCCCCCAACGTCATCAAATCAATGACGTTGTGTGGGAATGTAATCGCTGATTGGCAGCCGCGGCAAGCCTTCACGCGAATTTGCGTCAAAAGTTCAATATTTTCAACTCGAGCAAATTTGCGTCTACCGCCCAAACGCGTGAATGCTCCAAACATGCATATGCTCCAAACGCCCCAAACGCGCAGCTTTGGGCGAATCGGCGGCTAAACGCGTCTTTGCATTGACTTCACATGTAATCTCGCCGCAAATTTGCGTTTGGTGTGGCCGTACCATTACAGCATGATGCTAGCAGAATGGTGCTAGCCAACAACAAATATCCTGAGTGAGAGACCCCGGCATTGCTTTGATTTCTTCAACCCATAAGTCAAGTGAACTCATAGCTGCCAGTCACTGACAGAGTCTCCATCTCAACAGTTTATCCATCCACAGTGACTATCCTGACAAACATCTTATGGGAAGCTCAAGGAGTTTCAAAAGTTTCCAGATTCATGCCCAATGTGTGCAACACATTTTTCAACTGCCATTATCAGCACACACAAGGTTATGCTTTTTATTGTTATGGTAACAACTGGAATAAAGAGACAGCAAGTTTTGTCTGGTTTAATATCTTCTTTATACAGAGAAATCCAAACTTTATCAAACAGAAACACATTTTAATTTCAGGGAACAGGTCGTTCTGTTTGGTAGTTTGCCAGCTCAACATGGCTCCTCCAGCTCAACCCATGAGTCCACTTTTGTTCCATTCTGCCTCCAGACAGTCAATCTGGTGACGTCAAAGATGATAAGATATTATTATGATACAGTCATAATTATTTTAACCAGACAGTCTATGTATTTCTCCTTTCACTCCTCTCATCCTGTGCCCCCACAATTAGCTTTCATTTTCTGAGAGCTGGCATAAGTTGTCAGATTTGTATTTCTGAGCAGGTTTTATCGCTTGTCTTTGGAGCAGTTTAGGGTTAGATTAAAGAAAAGAAAGAGAAAAGAGGGAGTTCTGTTTTAAACTGTCATTACAGGGATATATTCCCTATGTAAAGAACTAAGATGACACTTCATAATTACTGCCAGGAATAGAAAAAGTAAGAAAGTAAGACTTTTTTTTAGTCAGCAGAGACTCTTTGAATTGATAAAAAAAAATGCAATATGCAAAGCTACATCCTTCCTTTTTTTTTTTTGTCATCTCATAATAATTCTTCTTACTCTGGGGTAAAATCATTTTCTGTCTGCGTGTTTAAAAATCAGTTTTCACCACATCGTACTCATTTCCACACCTGACAAACGGAGAAGGTGGCACAGGGTGACTCAGGCTTAAGGAATGAGGCTGCTTTTGGACTGAAAGTGTTGTAAAATCAATCTTGGTGGGTTAAAGATGAATGCATTAAGGCTGTCAGGTGTTTGAGTAAAGTTTGGATAAAGTTTTCCTCCATCACAGTGTGTTCTACATGAACACCTTCTGTTCCCCTCACTGAAGCAGCACTCAGCCCGATCCTCTGAGCTGTTTACAGCACAGCCAGAAGGACCATAAATTCTTAAAGCTCTTCTCATTATGAGGCTTTTTACCCAAAGTTCAATGACAACAAACACAGCCAGTGGAAAGTTGGAGATATTTTGGTGTTAATGCGTTTTGAAATACTCACATTTTAACGCTGGCACCATGACAGAACTTAGTTCAATAATTTATGACACTGATTCTTTTTGTTTGTTTCTTAAATTGTTGATGTTTGGGGGCAAATTAAAAAAAAGTCAAGGCAGGATTTCACTTAGGGAAAGGCTGCCAGTTGTACAGAATGTTTGGTGAAATTCTTCCAAGTTTTCAAAAAGAAACTCACAAAACTCTTCACGTTTGCTCTTAAGTTTTATTTTAAAGATGCCATGAGTTTCAGTTTGAAGTTGGATTACTGCAATTCACTTTATTCTGGCCTAGACCAGTCCCTCCTGCACCGCCTGCAGCTGGTGCAGAATGCAGCTGCCCGTCTCCTTACTGGAAAGTGCAAATTTGATTATATCACCTGTCCTGGCTTCCTTGCACTGGCTACCAGTTGCTTTTAGAACTGATTTTAAAATTTTATTGCTTGGTTTTAAAGGCCTCAATGGCCTAGCCCTTCTGGATCTCTATGTCCCAGCCAGGACATTGAGATCCCCGGGGCAGGTGGTATTTAAAAACAAGACTTAAAACTAAAGGTGACCGGGCCTTCATGGCGGCTGCTCCTCAGCTCTGGAACAGTCTGCCTGAGCTTATACGCTCCGCCAGCTCAGTTGAGGTTTTTAAATCATTTTTAAAGACTCACCTCTTCTCCCTGGCTTTTAATCAAAGTTGAGTGCACATCTTAGTTAGTTCTTTTTTTTTTAAATGTGTTTTAATGTATTTAATGAATACAGACATTGCTTATGTTTTAGATATTTTAAGCCATATGTGTTGTTTATGTTTGTACAGCACTTTGGTCAACTTCGGTTGTATTAAATGTGCTCTATGAATAAAGTTTGAGTTGAGTTGAGGTGAGGAGGATCTGTTTAATTGGACTGCCCCGCCACCTGCTGGCCCAGAGTCTCCGCACAGTGTTGTACATGAATTTTATTGAGGCGTGTGTTTGTTTGGAATTAAAGGGAGATCAGATCGGAACAAATTTTCTTTGTTTGACGACTTTTTAGTGGATACAACGCTCTGAGGTAAGGTATTTGTCAGTACCGTTATGTAGAGCTGCGGCCTGAAATGTGACATCAAGTGTGACGCACAAAAAATTGATTGTCACATTTTGTGGTATTTGTGTGTATTTCGATCTGATCCAAAAGTATAGAATAGAAAATACTTTATTTATCCCCGAGGGGAAATTCAGGAGTCACCGCAGCATTTAAGAAAACAAAAGTAAGAAAGAATATAGAAAGTGAAAAAAGGTCCATAAGAAATTAGATGACGACAGCCCGTCCACCACTCGTCCACCACTCTCCAGTCCAGCCAGTCTCCACCTCCACAGGGTCCAGGACTGAGCCTCCCCAGCAGTCTGTTCAGTCTCTGTCTCCTGGATCCTGTCTGCTCACAGCAGGCGAAGCTCCTCCGATGTGTTGCGGCGTCCGATGTCAGCTCCGTCAGCCATGTCCGTGAACAGCATGGTGCCGCTGGATTGGCACAGCTAGCTCATCCATCTCATCTCATACAGAGTTCATTGTTATACGATTTGTGCACCACGCCAGCAGAAGGCAGTGTGGTACTGTGCTTCTCTCCTAGGACTATCTTTGATAGTGGACCCCTGTGCTGCTTCCTCAGTCTACAGAGCAAAGCTGTACTGAACAGAAGCACTGTTGCCGTCATCTTTCCTCCTGTTTACACAGGTTTGTAAGTTGTGCATAGATGTGTATATGTATCAAACACGATGTTAACACTAAGGGCTCTAATTTCGTAGACCAGGCGCAAGCGCACCTGCCCTGCGCCGGCCTTCGCAGCGCGGACAGGGTGTGACCGGCGCACTTTGCAAATTTCCTTCATTGCCAAGAGAGGCGCAGTCAAGTTGCAGAGAGGCGCAGAGGAGCGCGTCCACACCTCCCTCCGTGTAAAATGGCAGAGAGGGAGGAGAAAAGTCGTGAGAGGGTTTGACACAGCCGAGCGCTGTTTTCACCAATCAAATGAGCACCTCTCCTCGCCTTTAAATGCCCTGCCGCCGAGGCACAGCGTCTGATTGGTCTGAGTGATCCCCAGCACTGCGGAGAGAGTGCTGGTAACGGAGACGGTCAGAGCCACTGTCCCTGCAGCAGGAGAATGAATAGTGGGGCACATCGGAGGACACAAAGTGTGTCACCGTGTGGGCCAGCTCCCAGGACAGATGTAATCTGTTTCTTTGTCATCTTTGTCTTTGTCCGAGGATAGACCAGGTTGGAGCTGGCGAGCTTTCAGCGCACTTTTTTGGCACGAAATTGTCACTGCGCCAACATGAATCGGCTGACACCTCCCCCTGGTGCGCCGTCAACTCCCCCTGGCGTGCTGTCACACCCATCTCAGCGCAGACGGTCTACCAAATTGTCAAATTGGCAGCGCACGGCGGTGCACCGCACGAAATTAGCACTGCGCAGGGTGCGCCAGGCTTGCGCCCCCTGCACTGCGCCACGAAATTAGAGCCCAAAATGTGAGTGTTACGGTGATGTGTAGCAGTTCAAGTGTATAATCTAATGAATGAGAAAAGCCTACTCTCTTTATGTACCGCTATAAAGCTTAAGTGGCATTAACAAGTAAAATGTTTTCCTGATAATCATGAAAATAAGTGTTTAGTTTGTCTCCAGAACATTCCCTTTGGTATATAAGTATTGTATAGGATGTGATGTTTCGTTCTAAAGACTGATGTCTTCACTATGACAGTGGAAAGTGTGTGTTTTCAGTGTTATAAGTCTTAATAGATGTCAGTTTTCAGTTTTCAGCTCTGATATTTATGCATCTTAATAGCAGCATGCTAGTAGCATTTGTTTTGGGTATGGATAAGCTCACTAAGATTGTCAGTTTAATATTGGCTTAAACAGAAGCAGAGGAAACTGTTGTTTTATTTCAAAAGTCTGAAGCATTTTGACTTCATGGTCTAAGTGGATTTTTTTTTTATTATGATGTTATTTTGTGGATTTAGCTTAGCTGAAGCACCTTTAGGATACAGTTGAAACTGAAACTGAGAAATGGGAAATGTTTATGAATTTTGTATGTAAAAATAAAGTCTACGGAGCGAAGCTGTACTGAACAGAAGCACTGTTGCCTGCCTTTAGAACGTTGAGCGTATCTGTTTTTGGGACCCCAGTCTGGGACCCGCAACACAAGCAAACGTTGTATTGGCTGGCTTTATATAGTGTATCTGTAGGTTAATGTGACAACAAGTAAACACTGTCAGTTTGTATATAGTTTAGTAGCTGTTTATATATAGCGCATTCTGAACGATAGACCATCGCTGTTGATTTGGTCATTGTTTATTCACATTCACTCATTGATACTTACAGGTTTTCTTTTGCTCAGAGAAATCTAAAAAGTCATTTTAACTGAGTTTAGATGAAAATACATTTGAGCTTCCTCTTGCAGCTTCTCTGTACGATGATTCTCTCACTGTCTGCTCTGCGGAAGCCCTAGATGGCAAAACCACACGCAAAAATCAAAAGTCAATTCAGAATGAAACAGGGAAACAAATCAAGTGCATTCTATGTCTACAAAAGGCAGCGTTATAAAGATTTAAGGTTTCATCTTACATAAATGTCTTTTCATGGATTCAGTCATCAAACAATTTTCCATTTGAACATTTTGAAAGTCTACCTGGATTAACTGGAAGACAGTTAAGTTTCTTCAAAGGTTCAAAGATGGTGGTCACCTTCTTGGAAATGGGGACACATTGATGATGTCACTGGAACTAAGCACTAGGAGACTGTAAACACCCGTGCATCTTCAAGACAATCAAGCCTCCCAGAAGTAACTGCACTGAAAAAAGAAAACAGTTGGACCAACTTAAATTATTGCTTCAATTGGTAACATCTAAATGAATTAAGTTATTTGAAATGAAGTTAATAAGTTCAATCAACACAACTGATTAAGTCAAATGAACCTTAGAATTGGACTGTTCTCAAATCAACATTTTGCATCAGTCCAACTTAAGGTTTTAAGTTGTTTCAACTCAATAATTTGCAAAACCTCAAAGTAAAATCTGATGAGGTGTTTTTATACTTACACTCTAAAAATGTGACAAGTTGAGCTTACTTAAAAGAATCTAGGAAAACAATTGCACAAAAAAGTGTGTAATCTGACCAATAGTCTTAAGCTGAGTTTGCTTTATGCCTACATGTAAAGTTTACTTTACGGCCTATTGAATTGACTAAAACTGACTTCAAACCGTGAGTGAGGAAGGAATGCAGTGGATATTAGACCCAGCTGTACATGAAGATGTTGACCTGCCAAGAGCACAGGCTTTCTGTGCTCCACATGGCATGGACCTGCTGTCTGTGCCCTGTAGTATGGACTGTGTACCTTTAAGAGCAATAATAAATGAGATGTGATGATGGGCTAAAATTATGATCAGAAATGACAAACTGGGTTTTGTCTTCAGTTATATTCAAATTACCTCTAGAGAGTATTTGGAGCCCTCACTGCGGTCGAGCACAGGCCACCAGAACAAGCAGCCTATGCTGTGGAGCACAGCCAGACAGCCAGGCAGCCAAGACAAGCAGCCTATGCCATGGAACACAGCCAGGCAGCCTATGCCATGGAACACAGCCAGGCAGCCTATGCCATGGAACACAGCCAGGCAGCTAAGACAAGCAGCCTATGCCATGGAACACAGCCAGGCAGCCTATGCCATGGAGAACTACCAGGCAGCCAGGCAGCCAAGACAAGCAGCCTATGCTGTAGAGCACAGACAGGCAGCCATGCACCCAATGTCATGGGGCACAGCCAAGCAGCCTATTCCATGGGGCACAGTCAGGCAGTCTATGCTGTTGATCACAGACAGCCAGCACAGTGGCCCATAGACAGCTAGCTGGTCCATGCCATGGAGCACAGACACACTGTCCCTGCGTGTATCTTAATGTGCAGCAGGGTCTCATATCCACAGTGTTCCCTCCTTATCCACGGTTTTCCTTTTGGGGTTGCAGAGTATTGAGTTGAAACAACTGAAAACTTTAAGTTGGATTGATACAAAATGTTGATTTGAGAAGAATTAAAATATTTAGTTTATTTGACCTATTAAGTTGTGTTAAATTAACTTGTTAATTTCATTTCAAAGAACTTAATTCATTTAGGTGTGACCAATTGAATTAATTCATTTAAGTTGGTCCAACTATTTCATTTTTTAAAGTTGTACCAACGCAGAATTTCAAGTTGACATGATCCACAAAAATACATGGGAAACCTTAACTTAAAATTTTGAGTTGGATTGGTTTAAAAAATTACATCACTTCAACTAGACTAGAGATTCCCTTTTTACAATGTGTTTACTTATTTTACTCACAAATAAACCTTTAAATGAATCATTGAACATCATTCAATCATCAAACTAAAGTAGGTGCTCTGGAATGGTTTCTGTCATGTGCTCATTAAATGTGTGAAGAAATGTGTAAACAAAGGTCAAAAACCAGGAAACAAGCCTCAGAGGGAAGTCAGACATCACGTCACAGCTTAAGAACATCATTAAACCTGTTTCTGGGCTCTCTGCAGGGGGTGGGAGGTAAGAAGGGTCACTCTAGGGATGCTGGGGGGGGGGGCAGAAAGCAGGGGAGGGGGCATCAGTGACAGGGCGTGATCCACACTGACAGCCCCGGCCTGTCTCTGCGGGCGAGGCCTCAAAACCAAAAACACCCCAGCTGCCACGCTGACAAACGGAAATGGTGGACGAGAGATTGCACTAATGAGTGTGTGTGTGTGTGTGTTTGTGTATGTGTGTGTGTGTGTTTCTTAAGGCGGGGAGGACAGGTCCAGCAGAGGGTCTGGTTGTTGGGGAAGGTTACAGCTTCTTTAGAATTCCTTCTTTACCTTTTCTTTCTCTGTTTCCACATCAGAAGTTTTTTTTGTGTTTTTTTTTTTTTTTTTTTTTTCTGAAGCTCACTCGTTATCTGTAGGTTAATTATGGTCAGTATCAGTTTCATATCGTCACATGCGTCACCATAATGATCATGAGCATCATCCTCTTTCAGGGCCTCTCTAGAGCTGAAACAGCTCTGTAGAATAACCTCCATCATGGGAACAACAGAATCCTCTGAGGGCTTAAAAATGATTCAGTGATTATTCATCTGGCAGACCTCGGTGTTTGAGGCCCGCCCCTCCAACATGGACCTGTTAAAAGATCCTTATGTGAAGACTTCCTCATTTCAGCAAGCCTCATGAAGATGTGGTGTTATTTCTAGACCGGGGTGTTTTGATCAGTTTACAGACAGATTCAGGGATTTATACAACATATGAGTGAGGTTAGAAAGTCTGCACATGCTCAGTCTGAACATCCAGTGTTGTTTCTTTACCTCCGTGTTTCAGAAGTATTTCTTTGTTCCAAACAGCTTTCATGTTATTTTTTTGTCTTAAACGTTTGTCTTGCTCCAACTAAAGGTGTAGAGATGCAAACCTTTTTTTAACCAGGGAGAACTGAAACACACCAGCAGAGAGATGGGGAGCTATGCCAAACCTGCCCCCCACCTCTCACCCTGAGCAACTCTGGCAAAAGAGAGAGTCCAACCCTTCTAGAGTAGGCAGGTTCCAGAACCTGAGTTGTGCGTCGAGGTGGGCCCTGTCAGTATCTGTCAAATTTATTTAGATTATTCCATATTTTCTGTTGTTATTTGCTAATCCTTTTTTCTCATCTTTTTCAGTTCCTGTCTACCTGCTTTCCCTCACCGGTTCAGATTCCTCTGCCATCGTCTGATCCTTGGGTCTCTCCTCAGGAGGAGCAGATCCACTTTCTCCGTCAGGAGGTACGGGAGCAAAAAGGGTCAAAACACGAGGAGCAACTAGAAGAAACAGGCTGGATGTATCGACTAAGGTGAGTAGTGATAATCTGGCAGAGAAGTGAGGGAACCCCAGAGCTAAAGAAGGAAAGGGGAGTGAGCTTAACAAGACACAGGTGCAACACATTAGGGAGGGGCCAGGTGATCACCGGTGAGGGAAAGCAGGTAGACAGGAACTGAAAAAGATGAGAAAAAAGGATTAGCAAAATAAAAACAGAAAATATGGAGTAATCTACATAAACTTGACAGATACTGACAGGCCCGACTATATCTAGTAGGGGTGGGAGAAAAAAATCATTATATCGTAATATCTAATTTTATTGTTTCACAATTTTAAATCGTGATTGTTTTTTTTTTCTTTTTTCTTTTTTTTTTTTTTCATAAAATGTATCTACTTATTTATTTATCTATTCATGTATTCAAATTTAAGTCCCTGATTTTAGTCTTTGTTAATAAGCTGGGTTGGAAAAAGTTGGGATGTCAGATGACTGACATGTGATGTGCATTTATTTTGGGAAAATATGGCTCCTTATTTAGTCTGTAGACATCATCACCACTCAACTTTTTCACATGGCCTAGTGTCAAAAAAAGCAAACCAAAAATCTCAAAAATCAGAAATATCAAAGAAATCGTAAAAGAATCATATCAAGAGAAAAGCATGTCGTACCAGCCCTAATACATTGCCAGTTTCTGTCAACCTCTCCACCAGCTCGGGCTGGTCCCAGGAGCCAATTTCTGTTACTGGAGATCAGGCCGCCAAGGCCTTCGCTTTTGACTGCCGCCCAATCCACAATGCACGGACCCCTTTGGCTTATGTCACCCAATGAAGCTTGTCTCAACCAGACTAGTGCTGCATGATTATCGCAATTACGTAATCGCAAAAGAGATGTGACTACCTGCCACCGTGGTACGGCAGTTTAATCAGACAAGATGGAGCACAAAGAAGTAAGTGAGGCACTCATGGCGAAAAGAAACGCTACCTCTGTTATTTGGTGTTGTTTTGGTTACTGGTTGAATGACACAGCAAAAAGATGTAATTTTCAAAACATGCAAAGCAAAAGTGGCATAAATGTGCTACTTTGAATACAAACAAAACAGTGCTGTTGTGCTGTACATTGTTGTTTGTCTACAGTATGTTTGGATATTTTGAGAATTACTACACAATTAAAATCCTCAGTAATCCATCTCTGCTTTTTTCTTGATTTTTCTCCATGATAACCAAGCAAGTCTGTAGACTCATGACACAACTTTTTTTATTAAATCGCAAGCACAATCGCAATCGCAATATTGTCCACCTGATCGCCAATCGCACCTTTTCCCCAAATCGTGCAGCACTAAACCAGACCCTACAGGTAAAGGCCCAGCCACCAGATATTTGCCTGCAAGCTCCAACCCCAGTCATGGCTCCAGGGTGAGGCTCCAGTTATCTTCTGGCCAGGGTGAACTGGTCCCTGTCATTCCAGGCACTCAGACCCTCCACTAAAATAAGGTGGCACCCATGGAGGAGACAGGGGTCGCTGGTTTTCACTGATGGCATTGCTGCCCCTGATGACCTGGACCCAGATAGGTGGTGGAAGATGGATGGATAGATTTCTCTTGCTGTTCTTGTTTTGGTCTTTTGTGTTTTCTTCTGTAGTCAGTTCCTTCAGGTGGAGGACTGGGGGCTGCCCAAGGCACTAAACCGTATCCATACTATCTTGCATCTGTATGCCCACTGCTAGTTTTTCTATCCTTAACTCAGCAAACATACACAGTGTATGTACACACACACATACTTGCACAAGTAAAGCCATCTTCACGGAAGTGTATTAACTGCAGCTTGCTACTGTATATAATCTAATGTTTTATGAAGCTCCCATCCATTAAAGTAACCCAGCTGCCATCAATCTTTGCACTTTATCAACAAGCAGTCTCCGATTCTTAAAGTGACGCTCAATTAATTTCCAGCTCGGCTGCACAGGTCCCTGCCTCACCACTCACTGAGTGTCCTGAGCCACACAATTTATGAGGGACCTCCATAAAAGTGGAAGCTATTGTATATCTTTCACGCTACACAACACACAGACGCACACATTTCCCTGAGCTTTGGGATCTGTACATCGCCTGTTGACATAAATATGCAAATCAACTAATGAGAACGCGCTAAAGTAACATGGCAAGGTGTGTGGAGCAGACAGCATGGAAATGAATAGAGTGGAGGTGTCATCTATAACCCCTCAGCCTGTCACTGGGAGAAAAATGCTACATACAGGATTTTACCCACAGAGAGAAAAACACACACAGAGCTGAGTGGGGTTAAACATACAGAGCTCATAACCATTTTTTACATTTATGCATAACATACATAAATAACTGCAATTTAACTGAAAACGCATTTCAAAGCATGCAAATCACTCCTTTGAGTTTTTTCTTCTCTTTTTCTGCATTTAACCTCACACCCGTCGACATCTGAGCTTCCAACAGGAAAGAAGAAAGCATAAGAAAACAGTACAACAAAGTTTATTCTCCGCTTGTTGGTGTGGATGAAGTCTCTCATGTTTGAAGGGAAGTAAACATAAAAACCTACCAACCCACAGTCAGCAGTTATTCTGCAGTGGTCTGTTCAAACTTGAAAGTCTATAAATAAAATGAAGAGTGAGGTTACGTTAGCTCTGATTGATAGACGACTGGCAGGACATAACCAGGATTCACTAAGGTTACACATTACAGACATGTCTTAGAGCACCGGGCTGCCAGCTGAGCTAAATATAGACAGCTACTAAACTAGCAACAAACTAACAGGGTTTACTTGTTGTCACGTTAGCCTACAGATATGTCAGAGCACCGAGCTCCTGATAGCGCTACATAGATCTGGCTAATACAACGTTCGCTTGTTGACACGTTTCAAACTGTATCACTATGTAACTGTACAGATAAACACCTTACCTTAGCGTGTTGTATCCAGTAAAAAAAAATGTTTTTGAACAAAGAAAATTTGTTTCGATCTGATCTCTGATTAATTCCAAAACAAACACACACCTCACAAAAAGTCTCTTACGACACTGTGCATGAGACTCCTGGGCAGAAGGTGGCAAGGGAGTGCAGTGCCTCGTTGCATCTTTGAAGTCAATTATGTAAAAACAACTACAACATATCATGACTGTTTGACAAAATGACCCAAGGTTATTTTTGCTTTTTAACAGAAGTCACTCAAAAAAAGTAGTTTAGCAAATAGAGCATTCATGCATTTTTAATAACAGTATATAACTATGTTAGTACGAGCTGCTGAGCCTCGGTAATTTTCATTCAAGAAGATAGCCTGGATTTATACTCTGATAAGATGGTGGTGTGGAGTAAGAATCGGTATCTTTAGACCTTTAAGACCCTTTTAGAAAATCCAACGTGCTCCTCAGTCACTGGCAGCATGCAACGTGTATGCACACAAATCAGCACAAGCTGACACACATACCAAACTTTGCCCACTCCTCACAGTGTTTCACTGAATCGTTTAGTACCCTCCACAGCTCTGAAGCTAAAACCACATTTAGTTCTACTCGTGATTGTACTGAGAACGGCGGGTGCTGAGTAATTAGCCAATGAGCTGGGAGTTTAATGGAATAAAGAGACAGTTTGAAATCTGAAGCTACTAAAGCAGTATTCTCCCAAACCTTTCTGTTGATTATGTTCAGTAGATAAATCACTCACTGACTGTGTGACTGAGAAGAGAGGAGGTATTCAGAAGTGAACGACTTACTGACCAAGCTAGGACGTGTGAGACTGTGGGTTCCTAGCTTCGGTCACACACAAACACATTTGAATGTGAAAAAAGTCAGCTGAGTAAAATTAAGTTGTGTGTGTGTAAGCTGTTTTCAAACTGTCAACAGCTTAAATAATCAAAAAAAAAAAAAAAAGATAAATAAGATATTTGGTGTAAGGTTCAACAGCCACCTAACCTAACCTTCCACACTCACGTAAAACACATCCATAAGACCTTCTTTCACTTCCTCAGAAACATTGCTAAACTTCGTCCTCTACTCAGTCTTACAGACGCTGAAAAACTGGTCCAAGCCTTTGTCTCCTCAAGGCTCGACTACTGCAACGCACTCCTCATCGGGACTCCAAGCAAGGGCCTACATAAACTCCAATTTATCCAAAACAGCGCCGCTAGGATCCTGATGAGGGTGCGGAAGTATGAACACATAACACCCATCCTTCACTCCCTCCACTGGCTTCCGGTCTCATTCAGGATTCAATACAAACTCTCCCTCCTAACCCACCACTGCATCCATGGAAACGCCCCCCCCATACCTAAAAGAACTTCTCAAACCACAAACCTCATCACGCCTCCGCTCTGGTAACAACTACCTCCTTCTGCCCCCCAGGACTAAACTGTGTATGATGGGTGATCGGGCCTTTAGCTCAGCCGCTCCTCGCTTGTGGAATACCCTCCCTGAACACCTGAGGGCTCCACAAACAACAGACTCCTTTAAGAAGGGCCTAAAAACCTTTCTTTTTAAAAAAGCTTTCCCTGAAGGCATTTAACCTTTTTGTAATCTTGTTGTTGATTTTAACCTTGTTTTACTGTAGCACTTTGATGAAAAGTGCTCTACAAATAAAATGTATTATTATTATTATTATTATTATTATTATTATTATTATTATTATTATTATTATTATCATTATATTTGCTGCCTCCTCCATTTTGGAGACATCAGAAGGAACAGTGGGGGCGGGCTTGGATGACACGGGGCTCCTGACTGACTCCGTCCTGTGGGTTCTATCATTAAGTATCACTGACATGAAAGAGAGAAGGAGGGCAGGCTTGGGAGACCCTCACAATCTATAGAAACATGACACAGGCCCCGTTTACACAACAACGTTTCATCTGAAAACACAAAAATGCAGTGAAAAATGTTTTAAAAATCTGTCTTTACATGGAAACGCTCAAGGACTAAAAAACGCTGTAGTAAGTGTGCCAGGCCTGTAGGTGATGCTATAATGGTCTTGTCCAGACGTCCCTTTCGGGAGACCTCCACCAAAATAGAGTTGGGCTTATCATATGGTGTTTTAGTAAAAACTAAGAGCAAAAGTGGAGCAACAGATGCACATTTTGTATAAAGACAGTCAGAAGATTCAGTAGATTGACGGTACTGTTGGACTGTTGTATGTGCTTTCACGGAGCAGAGCGTGAAGTCAGCGTTTCCACTAAAAAAGCTGGCTTACTGTTTACACGGAAACGGTGTCGGCAGGGTTTCAGAAAAATCCCACCGGGGCCGTTTTCAAAAGTTTGTGTTAAAACACTGTTTCTGTGTAAACGCGAGGCTGATACACAACAAAACTTGTGAGTCATACCCTAAAACTGTTGTTGTGTAAAGCTCTCCTCAGGAGAGAGGAGAGCACAATGGAAGTTGAGAAAGGAACGACTCTTTTCAGTGAGTGATTTGGTTCAGTTCGTTCACCTAGATGATTTGTCCATTTTGAACGAATCGTTTGAACGTCACATCACTATTTCTCGAGCAGATGAGCCAGGTTACTCAGCAGGTAACTTCCCTGTGTTTTCTTGATTACTGAAAAGTGTTTATTCCTCCTTTTAGAGTGGATTGATAGGATGCTGTGGAACTCAGACCACATTGATATTTTTTGTTAAAAATCTCAATCCTCGGCACTTTTGTAGCTTGTTATCTTTGCACTGGGCCGGCAGCCAAATGAAATAACACCAAGCTCAGTTTTCCGACTTTGCCTGTGTTTCTCCCCACATTATATGAGTTGAGGAAGAGAAGCCCACAGAGATTCACCCCACATTCCACATGACCACTGCTGTGGCCGTCATCACTCCCACTGTTAGCAGCATTAGAGGTTTCATTTTCCTCTTCTGCGAGATGAAGGTGGAGTGAAAAGTTTTCTCTCTGTGAAAGGTGAAGTGATTAAAAACCCTGAAACAACAGTTGGATGATCCTTCCCTGACTCTCCTCGTCCTCCGGTCTGCTCCGGGTCTCTCCGTCAGCAGATGGCCTTTGATACAGTGAAGTCTGAGGGCTCAGTGATCTTCATCCCCAGTGCAGCTTTTGTTTGCTTTGGTCTGGAGTGTCTTGTTTACCAGGCTGCTGCTCTCTGCATCTTAATCCCTCAGCTTATTTCATTTATTGCCTCTGTTCATTTCTTGGTCCATTTATTAAATTCAGATCCCCAAAAAGGGATGAAATGCATCACAGAGCTGCATTCAATGTTAATGTAGTGCAACAAAGGTCTGTGAGACGAAGGTATAGCCCAGCGCTGAGGAGAGGACATGGGTTCATCTGTGTACGTGCCACCTTCATTTAATTCTTATTTAAAGACTTTTTTCACACTTTTTTTTTCTCATTTATGAGATGTTGAATAAAAGGATGCTTTAACAAACAAGGCCCACATTCTTTTTGACACAGATATGAGGATGTTGAAATGTCTTTTTCAAGTTTTTACAGTTGTTCAAGGAAACACTTTTTGTATCCTTTGCTTTTTGCCTTGCATGATTTATTTCGATTTCATGTTAATGTGCAAAATTTTAATCAACTTTCAAATTAAACTTGAAAAACTTTTTTGGTTTGATGCCAGTGACATGTTTCAAATAATTTGAGAACCCTCACACATCGTTTCTATCAACATTTCTAAGAATCCCATCCTTTCCGGAATTAGGATTGCATAAAATTTAAAAAATAAATAAATAAATAAATAAAAAGAAAAACAGGCAGATTTATGAATTGTCTCTCCCCTCTCTGTCTCTGTAGCCAGCAGCAGCTGCTGTTCTCAGCTGTCTTCAGCAAGCTCAGGGGGCGTTCAAGAGCTCTTGGAGTTCCAGGGCGTTCAGAGTTTCAAAACATCCCCACAAACCACTCATGCAATGTCAACTTGACCTCGTCCTCGAGCAGAGCTGCAGCTGCTGAAGGGACATCAGACCCAGACAACCTGTAAGTCTGTGGCAGAAAAGAAAGATCCAGCTGCAGCCTGACGCTCCACGTTTAATCATTCAGAGGAAAACTCACCTGAGGAATCTTTGTCATTTTATAAGACTTCCTCCCTAAAAAGAGTGAATACTGATGTGTTATTGAAGCCAAACCATGATTTGTTTTGCTTTGTTTTGTTTTGTTTCCATGTTTTTTTTTCCAAATTAGTTTTCACATCCCATCATCAGAACAGTAACTGAACCTGGAAAACTATAGAAATCCTCAGAGTACAGAAAATTACTGCAGTAAAATGATCTGACGCGTCAAAGACTGATCTGTTAAATCTATCAGAAGTATTTGAAGACAAACCATATGAAGCCAAGCCTCAGTGGAAATAAGAAAACAAACCCTGCAGTAGTTGAATGAATTCCTCCTTCAGGCTATAGAGACATTAAAATGTCACCGCTGCTTTGAGCTTCATTCTGTGGTCAATCTGTGTAACTGCAAGTACACTTGTCTGACTCCAAGGACATCACAAAAACGCAACAATGCAGTTCATCACATTAAATCGTAGCCAAAGCTATTTGGCTGTTTGTAAAAAAATAAAGGAAGGACGAGGAATAGAGTGAGGGATCTTTTTTTTTTTACAAAGGGTTAACATCTCAGTTTTGACAGGGAAAGGGGCAGACAGTGTAAGAATGATGAAGCCCCTTAGAAAACCCTTGAAAATATGGAAATAAAAAATGTAATGCTTCACTCTTTTTCACGCTCAGCCATTAAAAAGTTCAAAATGTAACATGGGCTGTTTTGCTCCTCATTAAGGTTTAAATTAACATGTGCTGATTGTTTTTTTTTTTTGTTTGTTGTTGTTTTTTTGGAAATCAAGAAAGAAAAGGTGTGTGTTATGTGTTTATGTCAGCTGCAACTTTTTTCAGACTGTTGATCATGTTAAGGTTATCTTGATGCTGCTTAATGTTTTTCAATGAATCAAAAAGCAATTTGCCAAAAAAGAAAAAAAAAAAAAAAAAAGATGTTATTGTGCCTTTGGGCAAGATGTGTCTCAGTATGACTGACAAATAGTTGGGGTCACAGACTGAGGAGTTCCCTTTCCACTCCATTGATAAGTTTCTGTTCATTCATGATGAGCTGTAAAATCTCAAACCTGTGGACTCCTGGGGGCCACAAAGTTGGCTTAGCTTTGTGTCTTCCCCCTTATTTAAATATGGGACACTATGCTGTTTTTGTTTCTGCACATGTGCGCTGTAATAACTGATCAAACATAAACAGTAACAGAGCTTTGTCTGTTCCTTTAACTTGTTGAACAAACACATTTACATAAAGAAAACCTGCTCCCTGTTTATTCTGTGTCCTTTTTGAAGCACAAGGATCACTTTACTAGTAAAATGCTTCATTATTAGAATATTCATGAATTATTCAACCTTAATCCAGACACTTTACAGTGTCTCAGTCAGGAACACTGGATATTAGTTATTTTTTAGATCTCAGAGAAAACAAATATCATGTTACTCTTTACAACCCCCATGCTCATGAAGAAAATTTTATGATCTCTAAAGGAAAAGAAATAAGTGTTTGTTTTTTTTCTTGACCTAATAGACTTTTTTTCTCAGACATAAATTGTCTTTTTAAAGAAAATCAGTCTGAGCCACTGCAGTGTCCAATCAGAGAGTGATATTCCATATGAGGGTGTCTGACAGTGAAAAGACTTCTGAAGCCAGCGCCCCTGTACCCCATCTCCTCCCCATGAGAGCAGCTCAGAAGGTACTTCCAGTGCTGCGGAGCAGAGAGGAGAGAGGAGACTTCAATTTATTGCTTTGAGCTGCACCCACAGAGACCACTGCATTCAAGAGAAAATGACTTTGAATAGCTGTCCAGCAATAAGCCTGCGTAGAGTTAAAATGTGTGAAATTACCATAGAATGTTTTTCAAAGCATAAAGAAGGCCAAAAAAAAAAAAAAAGATTTATTGTCAAATGACTTTGATACTCAGCCCAAGGCATAAGCAAACTTAGCGCCTGCTTAGGGCCCTGCAGCCACTAGGGGGCCCCCAATACCAAATAACAAAAAAAAAAAGAAAATATCTTTTTCTTTTTTTTGCATTTGTGAGTGATGATTTCTACAAATCAACAAACATACTGTTGTACAAAAACACAACTTTAAATCAACTGAGTGCTGCTGCTGGTGCAGGTCTGGTGATTCTTACTGTCTGTAAAATGTCAAAGCTCCACTGCACCGGTGATGTGAACCTCCTGCCGTGCAGTGCACACTGTGCATCCAAAGTGCAGGTAGTTAAAAGCAAAATGTGAAAAAGGACTTACCCTTCAGGTGCAAAGAAAAGAAAGAGGAAGAGGAGAAAAATCTCAAGATAAAGGGATGTTTGTGTTTCTTAGTCATGGGTTGTTAACCAAATAGCAAATTACCTAGGTAGTCTAAAAGGAGAGAAAATTGTCTTTTAACTGTCCAGGTAAATGGTTTAAGATTAACGCTAACCTCTTTTTGTGTAATACTAACTTTGAGTTGATTCTTGAGGTTAATCTTATATTTTGGGCTGCTTTTGGGCTTCAAAACAAAATTTGGCTTACATTGGATAGCAAATAGTAATTAATATGCCACCTTGTTAGCAAGCAGAAAAAGAGGACCCTACGGCGGCTTGGGCTAGCTCTATTGATACTGTTTGATGTTTAAAGTGATACTCCGGGATGGAACAAGTTGGGTCCTATCACAAGGTTTAGGGCAGAAATTACCCCTACAGCAGTGTTTGTGCAGCAGAAGCCCAGAGTGCACGCACCAAACACCCCCTCCCTGCTCGTCAGACGGTTTCCTCTGAACTCAGGCGGGGACATATTTTACTTGACCAAAAACACAAATAAACGGACTCCCACCAAAAAAATCTGATATTGGTCTGCATTCACGCTTTATTTAGAGAATTTTCAGCGCGTTACTTTCACACAAAAACACCGCTAAATAAGGGTCTAGTTCTCATCGTGTCGTAAAATGGCGCTAGCTCTGCTGCAGAGCCACAGCTGGCTACGAGACTCTCACCACTTAGTGTATCACTCTGTGTGCACCAGATATTAACAAACGCAGGTGGTCTGCCAGGACGAATTATGCAATAACAACATGAAGACGAGTGATGATGAGAGTGAGGACGACCTGCTGTTCACTTTGAATAAAGCGTGAATGCAGACTGATATCAGAGTTTTTCGGTGGGAGTCCGTTTATTTGTGTTTATGGTCAAGTAAAAATATGGCCCCGTCTGAGTGCAGAGGAAAGAACCTGACGAGCAGGGAGGGGGTGTTTGGTGCGAGCGCTCTGGTCTTCTGCTGCACAAAAACACTGCTGTAGGGGTAATTTCTGCCCTAAACCTTGTGATAGGACCCAACTTGTTCCATCCCGGAGTATCACTTTAATGCTCAGGCCTATATAGCTCACTGGAGTAGACATGTCTGTAACATTACGAACAAAACCAAAGACTTCTAAAAAAAGAAAACCTTTTTTTATTCCCTAAGAAGAAAAACATTTAAGGGAACATTCTTGACGCAGGCTTTTCTGCTTCAGTGTGAATTTTTCTCAAAGCATCATGATTGATTGTAGCGTGTTACACTTTCTGATAAAACCTCTCCACAGGAACTACACACTAATTCACACATGAGTTGAAGAACTATTTTTGTTTGCTCTTAGTCTGAAAATGTTATTCATCAGACCTAAGTTGTGCACCGGCACTTATTTTAAATGATTTTGACTTCACAAACAGGGGGTGGGGGGCAGAGTGGAGGACTGTGAAAGCCTGGGTGTGTGTCTAACACACTCCATTGGCCTCCTGAGCCAGATTAAGAAATGAACAATGATTTCCTCCAGTTGTTTACATGAGTGACAATCAGACCCACAGAGCTACATCCACAGATATTGGCTGCTTCTAATCCCGAGCATGAAACCAGGGAAGCAATACATGGAAATTATATTAAAAACAAAGCAAGGTTAAGCCGTGCTAATGCCCCGCGCTCAGCTTACTAATCAGTTCTGCTCTTATTCTGTGCAGGGGAATTAGATTTCATCAAAAAAGAAACAGGGGACCTGAACGAAGAGAAAGAGGGGATAGAGTGTATCAGAGCCAGTATGAGGAAAAGTGGATTCTGAAGGTCAAAGGTCAGTCTCTGCTTGATTAGATCAAGGATATCATCCCCTTATGCAAAATGTTTTTGGATTTGAAACCAGCCAGTCGCATGACAGCCAGTCATCGACAAAGCCCATGTCTGTGTGTACGTGTGTGTGTGTGTGTGTGTGTGTGTGTAAGAGAGAGATTGTGGCTGGTTTTCATATCCACACGGGTGTTCATGGTCCCTTAAGTGCTTGTCACGCTCACGTAAGCGCTTACTCAGGCGATCCCCGAGGGACAGCACTCGAAAACAAACAAGCAACAGTAGAGGAAGAAGAAAAGAGATGAGGAGGAAAAAAACACACATGCTCCAAACAAAGTCGAGCAAATGGAGGAGTAAAGTGACGCTATAAAAGATGCATCATCACCCCCTCCTCCTTCTGCCTTTTCATTTCCATCCTGTTATTTCGCCTGGAGGTCTGCCTGACTGTCACTCTCAGATGAGTTCTGATGCCTGTCAGTTTGCGAAAAGCTAAATGAAACACTGTTTAATATTCTCACTGAGACGTAAATCTAGCCAGCACTTTTATGAGCCTGTGTTGTGTTTCATTTCACTCTTTCATTGGCATCAAGCTGCCGGTTATTTAAAGCCTCCTGGCTGCTTCAGTCCTGATGCATTAGTCAGTGGGTCATTTTCTGATGCACATAAATTAGCCATACTGTGTCTTCAAACCACAGAGACCCTCCCACCAGCCACCAAAGAGAGTGATGGTGCCGAGACTGACGGCTGTGGTGAGAAGTCTTTTCCAGCTCTGAGCTCAGCTCACCTCAGTCTCTTCCATGAAGCCGATTCTTATGCCACGATACATGTTTTAAAGCTCATTGAAGCAGGTACTTCAATTCTGTTATAATTCTGCTTCCTCTGTCAGACGCTCCATGAATGCAAAAGAAAGAAAGCAGGAGGAGCTGGACTGAACTAAATGGTGTTTCCAGCCTTACTTCAGTTCTCCGAATCATTTATAAAACAAATAATTGAAAAAACTGCACAAATGTTTTTTTTTTTTCTTTCTTTTTTTTTCTGTTTTCCATACTCTATCGTCAAAAGCATGTTGGAGAAAAATTTTAATTTAATTTATATGATTTACAGGGACAATGCATATTAATAGACATTTACAGTAAATATGCCAGAGTTAGCCAAAAGGCTAATTTTCATCTGTAGTCCCTGGCCAGATGTTAAAATGGTCAACCTAAAAAGCACAAGATGAAATAAAACAGAGCAGAATGAGAGAATGCAGAGTTCGTTATTTAAAAAAAAAAAAAAGAAAAAAAAAAAAAGAAAATTAATCAATAAAATCACACCCTAAAGTTAAACAGTACTAGGATCTGAGAGAGAAGAAGAGAGAGAAAGAAAGAAAGAAAGAAAGAAAGAAAGAAAGAAAGAAAGAAAGACAGAAAGACAGAAAGAAAGAAAGAAAGAAAGAAAGAAAGAAAGAAAGAAAGAAAGAAAGAAAGAAAAATGGTATCACCTCTTGTACTTGTGTTAATTCCCCCCATCAATCAAAATCCAGACCTGAACATTCAAACAAAGATCAACAAAGAAGAATGAAAAAACTGTGGTTTAATGCAATTTGAAGAGCTATTTAATATGAAAAGGCAATTAAAATAATTTGTTTATTTAAGAACAGACTGTAATACTCCTGACAAAGACTTTTTAAATATTTACAAATTCAGGGTCTTGTTCATTCACTTATTAAAGCAAACAAAAACAGTTTGAACTATCTGAGACGGAGGATGTATTAATGTCCTCAGAGACAATCAAGGGGAAGACAAGTGAACTCAGTGTTTGTATTTTTGGAATGTGATCGTTAACAAAGTTTCTGGAACTCAGTTCATTCCTTTACACAATCAAGTTTGAAAACAGAGTCTAACTTTTTATTTATTAAATGATATATCAAATCTTTAGTTTGACCCGACAAAAACCAGAATATTGATTCTGATTACATTTTTTGCAAAGAAGTGCATACTCGTATTTTGGACACGTGATTTCCCTCCATCCATCAATGGTTTTCACCGTTCAGATCTCAGCTTTTTGACCAATAGAAGGATTAAAATTGGAAAAATACAATCATGGTAATATTTTTCAAGAATGTTGGTCTCCATTAATCTTTGTTATTGAGGAATATTCTAAAGGAGACTTATGAGTGTTTTGGTCTGTGTATTGAAAGGCCAGGTAGACCCCAAGATTATCTGTCTGTATATAAGTATATATGGTTACATGGATAAGTATGTGTGCATCTGGTATGTCAGCACATAAGTACATGTAAGGCCTGTGGGCAGGTACACATATATGTATGTATCCACATGTATGTGCAAATAATTTACTAATGTCAGTGGAGATATGTTGCTGCTTTTCACTTATCAATTGAATTCTTTTCATTTATTCTTTGTTTTGTTTTGTTTTGTTTTTGATTGGTTGGGGGGCAAGGATGTGGGTTAAAAAAAAACTGTCATCTCGTCACTGATATAGTATCAGGATGGACATTTCTGTTGTCTTCTGTTAACTCATGGGAAATTAAAAAAAAAAAAAAAAATCATTCAAAGTCTCTGTCATGACATCTGTCATACAAGAGAACACACATGAAACACTGAAGTTATGAAAATCAATCTGTTGATCCTTTAAAACCAAGCATGCAGTTAGAGCTCAACAGAACAGAGACCTTCACACCAAAAAAAACTTGAAAAGGCAGCTTTTAAAAGAGTGAAGTTCGTATTTTCTTAAAGATAGATATAAAGTTTTAATCCTGGATGTTCAGACTGAGCATGTGCAGATTTCCAAACCTTTACATGTTCGCATGTTGTCGATATTCCAGAATCTGTCTATTAACTGGTCCGTTCTGCACCACATCTTCACCGGACTTGCTGGAATAACTACCTCATCTGCTATAACTGGTTCAACACACATTGGAGGGATGGGCCTCAAACACCAAGGTCTGCCCAAAGCATTGCTCCTACAAGCCTCCAGGCCGGCCACTCAGACGGGAGGGGGTTTGTGGAGGTTGTTAAAAAAAATCTTATCATGTAGTTTCAGAAAGTCTCATGAAGATCTTGTAAAGATCTGTTTTTAAAACAGTTTTTTGATCAGTTTGCTGACAGATTCAGGGATTTCTATGTGTGACTCTGATATGTTGAGGTTTGAAAATCTACATATTGAGTCTGAACATCAATGTTACCTAATACCACTCTTTAAAGATTCTATGGACATTGTAACTATAAAGGTGCAGACCACAGCATGTTTCTTTAAATGGTCTTAAATACAGTACAATGGCTAAAACAGAAGACTGATTGAATCCTACAGCGTTTAAATTCACAGTGATCTGGTTCCTTACATCGTCCAGTCTTTCTGGCTTTTTCAGAGTTGTTTTCCTTCCCTTTGGCACTTTTAGCTCAGGAAAACCTTCCTTTGTTCTGGATGTTGTTGTTGCAGAGTTGTGGCTGTGCAGCTCCGCCAGATTAATACCTGATAATCCCTGCTATCTCTGATAAACACACATCTGCAGAACTGCCCCTCCTGCACAGACCTCATTTCCCCTTGGACCCTCTCTGAGATGATGGCAGGACAATCTGCTTACTTTTTAAACAGGCTTTAGTTTTCCTTCGTAACCTACACTTTGATACAGACTGTATTGTTTTAAATACCATCAGCAGAACAATATATGAGCCCAATCAGCTGCTTTAATGTGAATTATGAAATAAAATCTTATTGAAGATGAGAACATGATGACAATAACTGGGATGGATGGATTAAGGTTTTGTGAATGTTGTCGGTCTCTATTCTGGTGGAGGGTGGTTGATAATGTTTTCATAATAAAAAACACCATTTGTTTTGTCTAACTACTCTTTTAATCCGGAACTCTTCAGGAGCCTCACTGGTCCACAGGTAACACACTTTTAGAACTACACATAACTGATTTCTGGAAGTCTCCATCAGAAATTGGGTACACTGTGCTCATTAAGGGATGGACAAGTCAGGATGGATTCTTGCTTTCTCATTGTTTCCTCCAAACCTGGGCTGACCATCTGAATGTAGAGCAGAAATCCTGACTCATCAGACCAGGCAACGTTTTTACCAATCTTCTATTGTCCAATTTACACACTGTCCAACATCTGCAGACCCTGAGCAGAAGCATTTCTGTACAATACATCACCATAATCCAGAAGAGATAAAACCGTGAACTAAACCAGACTGTTTTTAACATTAAAAGAGAAACAAGACTTCTTTCTGTAGTAAATGCCTTCAGCTTTCCAGCAGCAAGCTGAATGTGCTTTTCAAAGGACAAGTTTTTGTCAAGTGAAAACTCCAGACACTTAAAAGAAGATACAAGCTTCATTTCTTGGGAACAGTGTTCCCTTTGTTGCTCTTGCAGATGAAAACAACATGCGTTTATTTTTTTCTACATTTAGAACAAGTTGCAGCTGACTAAGCTGAACTTGGATAAGATCAGAACCACATTGTAGATTTCCAAAAGCTAGAGCAGGTGTAGGCAGGGGCGTAGCTACAATTAGGCAAACACAGGCAGTTGCCTGGGGCCCCAAGATTCCCAGGGGCCCCCAAAGCACCTCTTAAAAACTGATTTATGAAGTTCTCTTCAATTGAAAGCATTTCTTTTTTTCTAAATCTTACTTCACATGCTTCAAAATACATCAAAAGGCTTAATCTTTAATGATGGTTTTGGGTCCTCCCCCTCCCTTCTTATTCAATGGGCTATTCCATGTTACAACACATCTGAAAATTTAATTCAGAAAGAAAGTGGTAAAAAACACTTTTTTCCCCATTTTTTTTCTTATTTTCAACCAAGTCGGAAATAAAAACAATGTTGCTCTGAGATCTGAGATAAACATATTAGACTTTTAGGATGTCAAGGACTTTATCTAGCCCAGGGAACAGGATATTTTTCTCAAAATCAAACTTTTTGAGTTGGTGACAAACATTATTGTGCAAAATCTCTTTTTTGGATACATAACTCACTGGACAGAGGGTCAAATAAAAATACATTAACTTTAAAATAATAGTATCAAAAAGTATGGTAACTGTAAATATCACCTCTTTCAGTAGATTTTTTTCCCAGTTTTATGTTGTGCTTGATATTTACATATTTTTTCTTTACTAAATTATTTTTTTCAATATTTACCTATTGTAATGTTTTTCACTTCATACTTTCTTTTTTGTTACTGTTACTCTGTAAATTCCCCACTGTGGGACAAATAAGCTGTCAATTGACCATAAAAGATTTCAAATCCAGGACAAAGTGGACTAAATTATGGATTCACTTTTTTCAAAGTCAAACTAAAGTACAGAACTTGAGGAAATGCATTTAGTTGCGTTAAGTTACCATGTACAAGATAAGCACTGTCTCATGTCTTGATTCTCGCAAAGAGACAGTGGACCCAGGGAAGGCCAGTCTAGCTCTGAGGAAGATGAGTTACAAGGACAAAGAGGGCCCCATTGATTGGGTTTGCCTTGGGACCCCAAATGACTTACTACGCCCCTGGGTGTAGGTGCACAGCAATAAAAACAGTGTCATTAGCATTGAATTGAAATTCAATTTGAAACATTCTGACCTAGGCAGCTGATTTATATAGTAAATAAGGGCGGTCCCAGAACTGAACCTTGGGGTATGCCTTTGTGTAATTATCCTCAGACCAACAAGCATGCCACGTTCAAAGTCTCTTAACTCACCTTTCTTCTCCATTCTGATGCTCAGTTTGAACTTCAGCAGCTCGTCTTCACCATGTCTACATGTGGTTGCTGCCATGTGATTGACTGATAAGATAACTGCTAATGAGCAGTTGAACAGGTGTGCCTAATCAAGTGGCTGGTGAGTGCACATAAAATGTCTGTAAAAACAGACCACAATGTCATAAGGTAAAGAGAGGAGCTGGAGTGTTCCCATCTGGTCTGCTGGAGGACTGAACGCAGCTGATAAAGAGAGGAACACTGTGTCCAAAGCAGAGGGGAACTTTGCAGCTCTACGAGGACCATACACTCTGACTGAAACCCTAAAGTAAGCACACTGCACAGTTAGGTGGAGGGAAAGAGCCGGTGACGCTAGTAATTTATTGAAACATTGAAGTGTACAATTGAAAAAGCGCCGGGGGAGAAGTAACCCTGCCAGAAGCTGACAAACAAACTGACCTAACAAGTATCAAACTTCAGCGAATGGAGGAGTGCGTAGCTCGATTGTTTTTCTAGTTGAACTCATAAACCTCACTGCTGTGTTTTTCTTAAACATGCCTTCAAACTGCAGCGACACTGAAACAGCAATCCATAAATATGTCTGAGTGTTTAAAGTGCCATAAAGCCCATTATGGCTTTACTGCTCTGTACTTACTGAGTGTGAGAGCAGGAAATGTGTACTGGCAACTTGAAAACACTCTGCAGTGATTCCTGTGGTGTTCCAGCCTGAACTTGTTTCTGTGGGGTCTGATATCTTGTTAACGGCAACGACAGACTGAGTTTTCTGGGAAGTTTCACGGCTGACCAGCTGCCTCAGCATTGATCTCTGCAACCCCCAATCCCCTCCATCCTGGCTCCCTGGATCAATGCTGTAGCTCAGACACCAAAAGATGAACATACAGTACACCCACACTGTAAAATAAAGAATTTTATGTTTAATAAACCACATTTTAGAGTATTTTTCTGTTTCATTTATTTATTTTTTATTTTTTATTTTTATTTTTTTTAGATAGTATACAAAATGGTAAAACTACAGTATCTGTAAAATAACATCCTGGATATTTATTTTGTATTATGCCAATAATGACATACTATGGTTATTCCTCTCTCTCTTTTTTTTTTTTTTTTAACCTTTTCTGCCCTTTTAAAGCACAGTCAAATTGATGTAAAATGACAATAATTATCTGTAACTAAATTTGTAGCTTGTTTTATAAGGGTCTATGTCCAAGCTAATAATCTAATGTTTTTATTTATTTATTTATTTATTTTATCGGGAATTTGCAGGTTAATCTTAGGGTATGCAGCTGCAGTTGCAATAATGGGTACCCTTTAACAATGAACTGTACTTCAATCATTGACAGATTTTTAAAACCAAAAAATCTCCAAACAGAACACACTGCTCTTCTACTGGAAACACTTTCCTTTTATGCACCGCTGGTCTGTTTTTCCTCCATCAGTTTGTGTCCTAGATTTATTATTTTCCTGTTATTTCACAGCAAAGTCATTTTTTGTTGTGACAGTGCTTATAACCGCGAGTGAGGAGGGGACGCTGTAGATATGAGATCCTGCTGAACAGGAAGCACAGCATGTCTGTGCTCCACAGCGCAGACCATCCATCTATGCTCCACAGTGCGCACCAGATACCTGTGCTCCACAGTGCAGACGGGCCGTCTGTGCTCCACAGCGCTGTCTGGTCATCTTTGCTGTAAAAAAGAAAAAAAAAAAACAACAACTAGCAATTGTGAAACAAAACAGTAAAAGCACTGGCAGGAAAGATTCCAGATGAATACTATAAGATTAGAGTCAAACGCTGTAACACAGAACTATGTTAAACAACAGTAAAACTACAGGACTAAATTTTACAGTCAAAATTAATTGAACCACAGTTTTCCAGAGTTGATTAATGTTCATTATAATATAAAATTACATATTAATTCAGTCAAAACAAATTCAAATCAGAATCATTTTTTCATAATCTGTGTAATTTCATTGTATAAATTATTTATTTTAGAAATCAGTTAAATCTATATACAGTAAATTCCTGAGCCATGGACAAATGATTCTCTAAAATAACACATTAATACTGTAAATCTGCAAAAATGTATCTTTAGTGTTATTTACAGAGTTTGGTTTTATACATTATCAATGTGTTACTGAACATGGGAAAAACAGAATTTGAACAGTCAATTACTATACTTATTTTACAGTACAATGGGCAATTCTCAACTATGAAAAACTGTGTTTTAATTCATTTTGACTGTAATTTTAGGGTATCCATTTGGAAACTTTTACCGTTACTTTTACTGCTTGTGTTTTTTTATTATTTTTATTATTTACAGTACACTCTCTCTGTCACAGTCCTTAAAATAATTTGTGGTTGCACTTCTCTGCTGCCTGTTGTTTCTGCTGATCGTTTAACAGGAAGCAAAGCGAGCAGCCACGAGGGAGGCAGCCAGAAACAGATGGACTCTACATCATATCTCTCTCCTCATAAAGACTAAACCCACCATGTGTTGCTCAACTTTTAACGCCCGCCCCACAACTGCTGGCTAAAATACCAATCTGAGAGCCAACCATTTTTATTTCCTTTGCCCAGCAGCTGCACAGAAATGACCTCTGCTCCCCTTCCAGCACAATTGGATTTAAGCCAAAGAGCTTGACAGTCAGATCTCAGGACATTACCAAATCCCAGCAGCCAGGAGGAAATCAGTTTGACCGTGGACTGCAGCGTGGCGGCTGATTGGACAGCCACTGGCTTCCAGCCGTAGGGAGAGAAGATCCCTATCAGTGGCGCTGAACCGGCGGCTGGAGCGGGGAAATAGCTGTGAATTCTCTGCGAGGGGCCAGACAGATTAGTGCTCAGGGAGATCTAAGAGCCGCCGGTTCGGTTCAGGCTGCGAGAGCTACTTGTTCTTTGGAGAATAAGTAATGTGGTGAACACAGGCCAGGGTTGGGGTGGCTCCAAATAAGATGCAGTGAAGGAGAACATGTTTCTTTTCCTTTCCTGCACAGTAATATATCAATAATAGCCTTTCCTATGCTCTGCTGATGC
Source organism: Halichoeres trimaculatus (assembly GCF_033239565.1). NCBI lineage: Eukaryota > Metazoa > Chordata > Actinopteri > Labriformes > Labridae > Halichoeres > Halichoeres trimaculatus. The sequence goes on from NW_027437185.1 coordinate 2,695,023, forward strand.
TACATACCACACTGGACCATGAAATGAGAGTCAGATAGTGGAGGAGACACTGTTTGGGTTTCACCCATGATCAATCAGATCAGATTGGAGAGATTTTAGTTTAACAATCAAAATAAATCTAAGCTCTGTGTGGAGGGCGGCTGTGAAGCCCTGAGTCATTTAGAAGCTGTCACTGGAGGTTTTTACTCAAGACCTGCTGATAGCAGCAGTGCTCGGGTATTATTTGGATTCAAAAACTGAGAAAAGCCACGTACTCTCTTCTTTAGACAAGCCCAAACCAGGCCCCACCCTCTGTACAGTCTGACTATTTATTATTTGTTTTTTTTTGTTTAGTGTTGTTGAATTTTAGTAAGCGACCACTCCCAGGGGAGGTAGTTTAACCCTTTAAACTCTGAGGTTCCCCAACTGGGAAACTCTCGGGTCACTCTTCTTCAAATTCAAATTCCACAAGTGTCCCCTGTATTATCACACCAGGATGATTAATACAGACCTTGTAGATGCAGAGATATACCCTTTTACCCCAAAAAGAGGCCAGGGCTTAGAGGGTTAAGGTCGGAGGGGCCTAACCTGTAAAAAAACAAAAAAACAAAAACAAGGTGTGCACAAAGGGCAAAGGCTAATGGATTAAATCCAAAAAAGCTACAAGAAGGTTCAGCTAGTTTGGAGCAACCTGGGGGGATTCTTGACGTGTGAAAACATGTGAGACTACCTTTTCAGGCGGCTGTGGCAAGCAGGACTTGTCGTTCTTTTTCTCCTCTTTGTTTTGGATTTTTTCTACATGGAATTGAGACGGGACTCAATTCAACAGTTGATTATTTTTTAGTTGGATTCGGGGACTTTTGGGCTCTTTATTCACGTTTTATTTCATCATATTTTGTGTCTATATTTTTTATCTTTTGAGAACCATTTATGTAAACAGTTAATTTGACCTAAACTTTATTTTTGTTGCCATTTTGAAATGAATTTTTGAGTTGCCTTCTTGCTGCTACTACTGAGAGAAGAGCCAAACGTAATTCTGTTGTATTCTGTGTATTATGACGAAGCTTCTATCTTTATTTCAGGTTTGGAAACTGTGGATTTTCTGTTTATTTGATGCGTCTCAGCAGGAGGGTATTGTTGTGCTGGTTGGTGTTTTTGTGTGTTTGAAAATATATCTTCAGTTATTTCGGAGCTTAAGTGACTTTAATTTTGTTTTCTAAAAATCATTTCATTGTATCCAGCCAGTCTAGAGGTAGGCTACCAGGTCACAGAGGGTACTATTTACTTTTTGTTTGTTGTTGTGCTACGACTAACTGCTGGCACTAAGAAACTCTCCACAGGCCCAGATGTAGTGATGATTGGGTTATTTTTTGTCTGATAATTTAAACTGTTACACCTCAATGAAAGGAGCAGCGAGGTCTCTGCTGGTCTTTAACCCATGACTTTGCAGAGGTAGAGCTGTCCAACCCTGTTAAGAGTCTTTCCAGGTCCAGAGAAATCAGAACAGTCCCAATGCCTAGTGGACTCAAGATGTCCAGGATATCATAGATGAAGGACACATTGTCCAGGATGGGCCTACTAGGAATGCAGTAAGTCTACCCCAGCTGGATGATGGAGTCCATTACCCCCTCCAGATGGTTCACCAGAGGACTGGTCAGTATCTTGCAGTGTGCACACAGGAGAGAGACATTATGTGAGTTTTTAATGTTCTGCAGGTCGCACTGGGCATTCAAACTGTGCCCAAGCACACTTCAACCCTAAACTCCAGGGCCTGTATGCACAAAGCTTCTCAGAGTCTTCTCAGAGAGCTCCTAACTTAGCCTAAAAATTCCTCGCAAGGATTCGTAGCATCAGAGTGATTCAGGAAGCTTCTGAGAGCAACTTTGAGCAAGGGGAAGACAGAAACTTTGATCTTAGTGAGGAGGTGTGGTTGACCTCGTTGGTAGGTACAACGCAGTCTCCTGAAAGCTGCGATGGGTTGGTACAAAAAGAGGAAAAGAGGGAGAAAAGTGCTCCATGATCCAAATAATGAATGGATAGTAAAACCAACGGATCACATAACTCAGACTGTGTTCAGAGCTGTCACTTTAACACATTAGTTATTTAATTAATGATTAATTAAGATTAATTTATTACATCCCAAATTGTATTAAAGAAATTAACGCAAGATTAACTCTTCGCAGCCAGCCCTTTTCAGAGATCAAAAAAACAGGCAAGCGAACTTCTTTAGATTACGTTCATCTTGGGCGCTCCATCCTTTCATCCTCTCCATGACCCCCATCGTTTTTTCTCACAATGGCGCCGCTCTTTCTCTCTGAGCTACAGCGACACATCCTCAGTTGGAGCATGAGCTGCCTGATCTTTTCTGTCTTTCAGCGTCTCTCTATGTCTCTGTCATCTCACATCTTCTCCTCATATCCATGCTGATCTCTCATCCAAAGAGCACACTGCTCTCACCCACAGTAAATAAAGAGCATGACTTTGATTGACAAGGTCCTCCAGACCCCGCCTCTATAGACGCCAATGGCAGTGAACGCAGACATTTTAACTCATGGCAGTGGCACGTCACTTCACACAATGAAGTTGGGACTGTCAACAAAAACCTGGTTATTTGTAGCTTATGTAAAAAAATAATTTTCATATCGCCAAAGCTACTTCAGCCTAATGTATCTTTATAGAATAAAGACATTTTTGGACAGGATGCCCTGACTTAGGTTTTATTCAATCAAAAATTAAAATTTGGATTTACAAATCTTCTCTTCTTGAATTCATATGATTAGTCATGCATTACATTTTTTTTAAATTTCCTAGAGTTCAGATTCTTTATTTGGGAACCTTCAGCAGATATGAGATTAAAATGTGATTAATTAGATTAATTAATCGCAAATGTTTTAATTAATTAGATTCATTTTTATAATCGCCTGACAGAACTATTAATTTTATATTGTGATGATGAAACTCTGCCAAATTAAATTAATTGTGATTCAGCTTCAAAATATTTGAACTTACCTCATTCACACACTGATTGTATTGATTTGCTTATTGTTGTGTTTACTGTCCATGCTGCTCATGTTACTACTTAATGTGTCTGATTTTAATGGTGGATGCAGACTCAGCTGTCAGCACTTCCTGTGATTGCTGATGTCCTTTTAAAAAGTAGTTTGAGTTTGCAGAACAACCAAAACAACAAACGACATGGATAAAAGATCCAGCTGTACATTGAAATATTGTTCCTCAGGGGCACAAGTTGTCTGAGCCCCACGGCACTGACTGGTGGTCTGTGCTCCATGGCACAGGGTCTTGTACCTGTTGACTTTTGCAGTGTGCATAATGGTATATATATATATATATATATATATATATATATATATATATATATATATATATATATATGTGTGTGTGTGTGTGTGTGTGTGTGTGTGTGTGTGTGTGTGTGTACATGAAATTTTAGCTAGACTATCAAGCTATTTAGGCCAATTTTGAAATTAAGTGTAAAAAGTGTTAAGAAGGAACTTGGGTTTTGAGATCACTGCACCTGGAAAGAGACACACTTGGGAGCTCATCGCCCAACACACTTCCTCTCCTCTCGAGCACATTCATCTTGAGAGTGAGAAGTGCTGGAAGGGGCTGCGATCCCAAGTGAGAGTAGAGATCACAGCACAAAGTGAAGTTGTTCTTAAACAGTTTTGTGGGCTACCACTTAGGGTATGACATTGGCTTCTTCGATACTGACAACTTTATGAATTTTACAGAATTTCATCTGCTCATTAACCGGACTGTTTAAGGGGGTGTATCAACAGCAAACAGCTGTCTCAGATGGCAGAAACTGTTTTTAGTGCGTTGGGGAAGCCTGACATCAGTATCTGTGTTCACTCTTAGGCTTCCTAAAGTCCTCCTCCCTCCTCCTAACAGTTTTTCATTATAGGTGCTCTCTGAAGGCTTAAGACACTTGGTGAATAACTTTTATCTTACTGAGGGAAGATTCTAAGAAAATCAGAGAATCACTAAGAGCTACTTTTAGCCTGTGAATATGTGCCCTGTTTACTTAGTCAGAGTGACCATAAGAGTACCATGCTCAGGCATGGTTCACTTCTCCCGTGTGGCGCGCTTCAGAGAGGTCTGCTTCGGGGTGGTACACTTCACTCACAAGCATGAAGGCATCACGCTCAATCTATGATATTTGATTGCTCCTCTCGAGTCTTTTTGCACAATAAAGGGGTTGTTAGAGGGCTGTGTACGACCAAAACGACTGACCATCAACCAATAAGCTGTAGCAGTGCTCTATGTGTGTCATCATGCTGACTCTGATAAGCTCACACTTTGTGTAAACAGTCGCTTCACTATGACTTAGGCGGCCTGGAGACTGGTACATATTGGAGTAGTGTGACTGTGGGCCATACTGCCCACTGTGGGACAATCATCCTTGAGTACAGTTCAGATGGCTGCACCCTCAGTCTTCCACTCACAGACTTTAGAGCTGCCAGCAGCTCCAACAGCCCCTGGGGTTGGTCCAGCTGCTGGGTCAGGTCTTCAGGAACCCTGGACAGGCCAGCGTCCCTTACCATCTCTAGACCTGCTGTTTTACAGCTGTGAATGAAAACTGGACGCTCTCCTCCTGATGTTGCCGGTGTCAGAGAGCAGAAAGTGACAGCTCCTGCTCTGCCTGTTCTTCTTCTCAAGGCCGAAGAAGAACCTGAACCACCTGATCTGTCCATCAGGTTGGCGCTCTGGAGTTGGGGTGGGTCCTGATAGTTAAATCAGAGTTATCCAGCTCAAGAGTCTTTACAAACTGGGCCCTGGATGGAAGTCCTGTGTGTTTCTTAGGTGCCATACAATGAACTCATACTTTCTCCAAAGACAGCTGGACTGAGTAAAAAATCCCACTAAACCAGGGGACAGAAAGGAAGCTAAGGAGGACCATACTCTGCGGCGTAAACCCACTGCCCAAGCTTTTCTGATGATGAGCTGGAGAGACAGCGGGCTGGAGTAGAATGAATGCAGCCACTTTCCTCCACAAAGCATTACGCAGGGACAAAAATACACCAGAAATATGTCTTTCAGTGCCATCTATCACACACAGACACAGCCTTTGTGTCACTCCTAGCGTTCTCGTTGAGTCATTGTGATGCGGCGGAGGAAGACGAGGATCCTCAAACACGGGGGCCTGCAGTCCTCTCTAAAGGAGAAGAATGAAAACACAGCATAATCACAGATTCACAGAAGCAGCACCGCTGTGCCACAAGTTATGATTATCTTTATCAATGTCATTACCACACACATCCCAGCGGGAGGCCGCAAAGCTGCACATTTTAGTAATTACCTGTGAACAGCAGCTCTCAGTCTGCTGCAGAAATTGGCCGTCAATGACTCTCAGTCGGCTCCACATCAGTCTGCAAGCTGCTGTTGGAAGAAGATCACCTGTTTATTTTCTTTTTCTTGGATCTACGTAGTCAAATTTACTCACATATATCCATATAGCATCCATGCACCCATCGAGGCGTGGTGCTAGGATCTGCCATCTGAAAGAGGCATATTTGAGATGAGGCCAGGCCCCTGCAGCTGTCATACATACATGGGTCAGTGTATCCATGGATTACACTGAAACACTGCTTTTGACCAGTAGGTGGGGCTGTGACTCGTTAACATCGTTGAAATCAGAGATCATGTGACACCTGTCTGTGGGTGATAATGAGGGGACGTATGGTAGGTATTCAATAGGTGGGCTGCTTCTATCTCCTCAATGCATGTGCAGATGAGGTCAGAGTCAGATTGTGCATCATGAATTGTTGGGAGCTTGGCTGTGATAGTGCCTTCAACATTTGAAGCAGATTGGACTTTCCATTGTGTTATGCAAAGGCAAGCATGGCGTATATCCGGCTAAAACATCAGATTACATGTTAACATTGCTAGGCGTCGCCCTGTTGGCTAAGGCTGCCTTTTGCAGCAGCTCTCTCTTCTTTGTCCGTTTCTTGTAATTTTTTCATCTCTTTTTCATCATCTTTGTATTTGGAGTGGGTCATTACTTTGTATGGCTCATTTGTTGGTCATGGACACCAAACTTTTTCTCCTGTGTTTGTCTGGAGATCCTATGTTTAAACATGGCTGCATTGTTTACATGTGAAATTAGCTGTAGCATGTGAGGACAATGTGCTGGTTCTCAGGTGTGAGCTAAGAAGTGACATCATCGACCTGTCCTTCCATCCATTGTCATTGGGAACGTAAGATCTATCTCCAATAAGATGGACGAGCTAGCTGTGCTAACCCAGCAACAGAGGGAATACCAGAGCAAGAGTAGCATCATGCTATTCACAGACATGGCTAACAGAGCGAACACCAGACACCAATGCTACATTGGAGGAGCTTCACCTGCTGTAAGCAGACAGGATCCAGGAGACAGAGACTGAACAGACTGCTGGGGAGGCTCAGTCCTGGACCCTGTGGAGGTGGAGACTGGCTGGGCTGGAGAATGATGGACAAGCTGTCAGCATCTATTTTCTTATGGACCTTTTAGCACTTTCTATACACTTTCTTACTTTTGTTTTCTTGATTGCTACTGTGACTTCATTTTTGTTGTACTTGTTACAATGGCAATAAAGTTTGATTCTACTCTATTCTAACTTGTGGTTATAGTAGAGTGCCATGCTATCATATGATATAATTGACTGTTTGTCTCCAAAATACCCAAGCCCTTCATTTTTATCATTGCTGTGTGGTCAGTGTTAATGGTTATGTTGATGTTTTTAAACCTTGGCCTGATTTTTTAGAAGGCGATGACGTGTAACTGTATAAAAGTGTCCTTTCAAAAATGGTATGGCAGCTCTTTCAGCCATCTCCACACCACTGCTGTGTGCTGTTGGAAAAATGAATGAAAATGAATCTCTTGTTAAGAAGTTAGGTACATTTGTTTGTGTGTTCAGTGATAAAAGTTGATATTTTGTTGGAAAAAAGTAAGTTTTATAAATGTATGCTAACTGCTAGCATATTAATGCAATTTACTATGTACGTTAGCATCAATCTAGTGCCAAGTGCTCTTTATTGTTTTTGGTACATTAAGATCTATACCACGTGTTGAATAGATTTAAAGGGAATCTCTTCTACAAGAGTTCTACACTTTTTTTGTGTGTTTAGTGATGAAAGTGGATATCTTGCTTGAAAACCAATTTCAGTGCAGTTTCCCTTTGTAAGTTAGCGTATTGCTAGGTTCTTAAATTGGAGCTCCTAATTAACCAAAACGATGTAAAACCTACATCTAAATGTCTAAGATGTTGAATGTATGGAAGAGGAATCTCTTGTCAGAGAGTGATGTACCAGTGGAGATCTCTAGTAGCCTTGTTTTTACCTTATGCTTTAATAAAAGTACAAACACATAGGTATATACACATGACTAAACTTACTTTAAAGTGTGATTAACCTGAAGCTCTTAACTTTAAACACGAAAGCAAGTCTTCTAGCTCAAGCGAGCTACTGTTAGCAAATTACCTGCAAAGCTCCAAAGAAATAAAAACATGTACATTTTAAAGCCTTTATACGACTCGCTCCATGGTGTTGTACTAGACACCTGAACAATTCTCTGTTTATCACTGACAGACACTTTTGGCAACTCCAGCTGACACCTTTTTTATTTAACCTCTGCCATCATAACTCCGTCTGCTGTCATTTTTTAATGTTTCTTTCGCTAACCGTACATGCCCAAGCAACTTAATTCCAATGTGGAAGTGATCTGTGCATGGAGCCCATTGGCCCTGGTATGCACGTTCCATAAATCATATAAATTCCATGAATCGGTGCTAATTCACACTTAGGATTGATCATCATGAATGTGCGCTGAGAGAGAAGTGAGTAACTCAGACTGAAGCCATTTATTGAACCGGGCTGTAAGTATGTTTTTTAATGCAGTAAAAGTCTGGCTTGTTGTGTTGTGTCTGTAAAAGTCTGCTTGTTGTGGACTAAATGTTGGTAAATGTTCCAGCCAGAGCTGCAACCTTTAGTACTTTCATGCAGGCTTCAATTTTGAAAACCAGATGTTTCCCCTTGAAGGAGATGCTCCATGGGAACCTGATGCACTGGAAAGTGAAAAATCTACATAGGTAACACATTTTCATGGAAGGTGCCTTTCAGACAGAGCTGGGTTTATGATTTTATTGATATGATGGAGAAAAAAAAAAGCTTTATCATGAAGCAGGATTTTACCAGGGAGTGTTCTTTATTATCAAAAACTAAAAGCATCTACTGGCCTTTTAATTGGTTTTAACTCCAAACCAAAGTTTTGGCGATGCATCAGTCTTTGTTTGGACTGTTATCAGACAGAGGAGTGATTTGACCTGTCTAAGGCAGTGGAGGGACTCTGGAAAGATTCACATTAAATGACTGTGTCCTCAGCAGACACCCCATGTCACACCTGACATCACCTGATCAATCAAAGATCAGGGGATGGATCTGACAGAGTTAGAGCAGATGAGAGATGGATTTAGCCAACATACAGGACACTGATGGGCAAGCTGGGCTGGTCAGGTCCAGAGTCCTGAATATCACAGAGATGGAGGCTCCGCCCACCTGTCCCTCCCCTTTCCTCCAGACCAGTGTTTTCCTCCTCACTGTTAAAAAAATGAGCATACGGAGAATAAAGCATTTTGAGGAGGACTGCCTCCGGTCTCTGAAGAGACCAGCTCACAGTTAGAGAGGCCTCTAGGGTACATAAACTGTTTACAGTCCTCCAGAGCGCACATGGTCAGAAGGCCCAGGCTCTGATGGGCTCACTGTGGAGGTTCAGAAATCCTTCTGGGATGTCTGGGCACGTGATGTGTTGGAAGTGTTCAATCAAAGTCTGGCCACTGGTTTGCTGCCACTGCTACAGGACTGTCATCAGCCTCTTTTTCAGAAATTAAAGAAAAACCAGCTGGTGATAACAAAAGAACCACCTGGCAGGTCTGTGGTAGATAATATCTCTGTAATTCAGGATAGTTTGGGGGTCTCCTGTTTATTGGCATTTCAAATATTGTAATTTGATTTATCAGTGATTTTTTTTTTGTGTCTTTTTCTCCTTTGACTTGTATTGTCTCCATCATTGTATTTTCCTTCTTTAAGGCAAGTCAGCATCCATGATGTCATTTATTTCCATCATCTGTGTTTAACCTCTGGGTTTCATCCTCTACAGTCACTTTTTTAGGAAAAAGAAGAAAATGAGAACATTAATTATCCCCAAACGAAAGTCTCAGCCTTAAACTCCTCACACTTCTTTAATATTAAATCATAAATCTGTCTTTAATTTGTCAAACCCAGCCTTTGAATCCCACCTTTGAAATTTCAGATGTGTTTTTTTCTGCTGTTGGTTCACTCATTTACCACAAACCCACCGCTGAGGTTACAAACATTAAAAAACTTTTCATCTTGTTCCGTATGCTCCGCTTAGCTTTTTTTTAGGTTATAGAAAGGTTTCTGCATTAATTTGGGTCTGTTTCATAACCAGCTGAAAACTCCACACAGGAGCTTTAAAGAAAACTTTTGCAGCTGCTCATTAAAGCACCACAGGTCGCTCTAATAATTCCTCAGATCAGAGTTTAGGTGTAAGTGGAAATTATTAGTAGTTTAGGGCCAGAGAAGCGTGCAGTTATGTTCTAATTACAGGGGAAAGGAAAGGAAAGCTAAATTACAGACTGCACAGGAACTTCTAATTTGTTTGAGCTGCTGGTAAAATCTCATGAAATGGTTCTGTTTGGTGCTCTGAGAGGAAGGGGGAGGGGTCATGTTTGTGGAGCCTGTGTTGTTTCTCTGAGTCAGCTTAGATATCAGAGGGATAATTACTTAAACGATGCACAGAACACACAACAGTGTGGGAGGAAAAAACCTCAAGACATCTGTGATTTTTGTCTGATCCTGTCCAGGGCTTTGTTTTTTTTTTGTTTTTTTTTTTTTTTTTTTGTTGAATGTTATTTTTTGCAGCTCAGAAAAAAAAATGCTTAACATTGGAAACTTTTTTTTTAAATCTGTTTTTATTATTATTTCTTTTTATCTTTTTATTATTATTTTTATAATTATTAATAATAATAATAATAATAATAATAATAATTATTATTATTATTATTATTATTATTATTATTATTATTATTATTATTATTATTATTATTATTAAAAAAATAATAATAATAATAATAATAATAATAATAATAATAATAATAATAATAATAATAATTTCCAAGGCATGTTTAATGAGTGACCTCTCCACACAGTAAGGTTTGCATTTGTGGGGCATTTTGACAGCTATTAGAGGTGCATTTGGGGCTCAATCCACTAAAGGCGTGTGTGTACAAAGACATGTGAAAACTTGATAGCTAATGTGCAATGTGCACGTCCAATCCATTTAGCGTGTTAGCCTTCATGAATATGCTGAATGTATGCAGATCATCTGAATGCACAAAATACCAGGAGGAGAAGATGCAAATGTGAACACCCACTGCAGAGTGATTTATTGAACCTTAAACTGTTAGCTGTTCTTCTTTTTGGGTCTATATTGAATTTAATTTATTAAGGGATAGCCCCCAAATACAGACATCTTGCTCACCCTACTCCCATACACAACCCCAACCAACATACGCCTAAAATGCAGAATAGACAAAACATAACAGAACAAAAAATGTGAACATAAAAGACAAATAATAATAATAAAAGTAGACTAAAATTTTGAAAGAAAATAAATCAGAAACATGAGCAGTTTGTTTTGAGATGGAAATGTAATGTTTTTCTGTAACAATGAAAAGAAGTAATAGAACGAAAAGAAAGAGGGAGATTATTCCAATCTGATGGGGCTTTGTACTGAAATGATCTTTTACCGACTTCTTTTAAAATTCTGGGAACAAAGAAAAATGGGTGGTTCATCTGCCTAAGGGTGTATGGAGAGTTGTATGGGATCATGAGTTCTTTTAAATACGGAGGACACTGGAAATAAACACATTTAGAAAGGAAATAAAGCCAATGATATTGCCGTCTTGATTTGGGTTGTAACCAGTTCAGTGAATCAAACATAAAACAGTGATGTGTTCTAAAAGGACATCTCAAAACAAATCTACACATAGAGTTAAATAATACGTTCAAAGATTTAAGATGGGTGTCAGAGGTGTTTTGATAAACAATATCGGCATAGTCAACAATTGGTGATATGAGCTGTGATATTAACCTTCTTCTGACATTCAATGTAAAACAGTTAACGGAACGATAAAGTGATGCGAGACAACCATATGCTTTTTTTTACAATGTAATCTATGTGAGGTTTGAAAGTGAGTTCTGGATCGATCCAAAGTCCAAGGTATTTCAAAGATATAACTTTATCAACAGAAGATCCATCAGAAAAATAAATGTGAAAGTCCACTGGATGAGATCGGAGGTGACGTGTACTAAAAATCATGCTGCAGGACTTCTTCTTGTTCAATACAAGTCTGTTCATATTGAACCAGTCTTGAACCCTGTCAAAATCAAACTGTAAAGAGATCTGTATTTGAGAGAAATCAGAGTTAGAATAGTATATGACAGTATCATCAGCATATAAGTGGATATGACAGTTAGAGCAGATATTGGGCAAATCATTGATAAAAATAGAAAAAAAGAAGTGGACCTAAAGTGGAGCCTTGCGGGACACCCTTTTCAGTAATTAAAAAGTCAGACTGATGACCCTGAAAAACAGCACATTGCTGACGACTGTGAAGATAGGCATTAAACCAAAAGAGAGCTTTTTGGTCCAGTCCAATGGCAGATAGTTTATCCAATAGTAAATAATGGTCAACCAGATCAAAAGCTTTAGAAAGATCAATGAAAATTGCCCCAGTAAATTGACTCTTATCAAAAGAGAACACATCATTAGTAAACTTTAACTGAGCAGTAGTGGTAGAAAAATTTGGTCTGAATCCTAAATGAAATGGTGATAAAACATCAAGAGAATTCAAATAATGTGAGAGTTGATTAACAATAAGCTTTTCAAAAATTTTTGCAACTGTACAAATAATAGGAATAGGTGGATAATTATTGACATCAAAGGGATCACCACCTTTGAAGAGAGGGGTAACCTTAGCACATTTCCAAATGGCAGGAATTGAGCAGGTAGACAGAGAAAGATTAAACAAATCAGAGAGGGGATACATCAAAACATGTGCAGCCAGTTTCAAAAACTTGACTTCAAGGCCATCTGGGCCAGCAGTGGTATTTTCTTTTAACTGACATAAAGCAAGGAAAACTTCATTTGGAGTAATTTTTTTAAAAGGAAAAAGAATGGTTAGAAAAAGAGCTATGTGAGGGACTGGTAGTCCAAAAAGAGTCAAAGTGATAGGAGCTCCAGATGGAAGAGAAATGATAATTAAAAGCATTAGCTATAAGAGATGGATCAGAAATAAGTTCATTATTAAATTGTATCTGGTTTACTCCTTTTTTATTGTTTCTGTTAAGAACATGATTCAGTCGATTCCAAAATTGTCTTGAGTTATGAAAATTTTGGGACAAACTATCTTTGTAGTAATTCGACTATATGTAGCACATTAGGAAGGCAGGTGCAAACTGGCACAGTGTCTCACACAAACGGCTGCTCTTCCATGCACTTATTAACATATTAAGACTGCCAGAAATAAAAAAAAGAGAGACATAACATCTATTTTACAATGACAATGACATTTTTGAGCTGCTGGATGACCTGAGGGCTGATTTGGAACAAAACTGGGTCTTTTCACTGGGTATCTGTGGTTTCCTCAGTTGTGTTGGTCTCTATCTGTGTGTAATGAACTCTTTATCTCCTGTGCTCTTGTTTACCTTTTTCTTGAAGGCGGCTTCTGGGCCCGACATCTCTTGCAGGTGAGGACTGGATGGACCCTGAGTTCCTCCTGCCTAGCTGTTTTCTAACTTAGTTGGCTAAAGCCCTTATGCTAGCTCGATGGAGCAGAAGGAGACATGGAGTCCAAAAAAGGAGGAGTTCAGCCAGCTTGAGTCCAAGAAGCAAGGGTGAGGCAGCTTCTTATATACCCTGATGTTAGGCCTCCTGTCTGTGCCAGATGAAGATCAGCTGTCTTTCTTTGGGTAACAGTATTAGCAAACAGACGCTTTTGTCTTCAGGTGTATATTTAGAAGGTTTTATGATGGTTTCCTGTTTCTGAGTCTTCTGAGTGCGCAGGCAAAGGTAAAGGAGAGCTATGAGAATGAGTTGGTTCAGGCCTGGTGGGCTGAATTGGTTTAACTGTTTTTACTGTGTTTTGTCAGGGTTGTGTGAATGTACATTTCAACTTCAGTTTTAAACCAAGTTGCCTTTAGGGGACATTAAAGATTGTTAAGTTCTGGTTTCTGGACCTTATTTAACTTTTGTCTCTACACAGCAGTCTTGTCCTATGAGATCAGGTTCAATGGTCGCAGCTGTCCTCAAGTTATTGTCTGTCCTGCATGCTAGCTGACTCTACAAGAGGGCAAAGGGTAGATAATTTTATGGTTTTTCCATAGTGGTCAGGAGCTGGTCAGCTCACTGCTATATTTAAGCCTTGGACAACTTTGCACTGTTCCATCATCAAATTTTGAGAGAAAAATTTCCTACACTCTCCCTCCTCCTCATATAGCAGCGACTTTGTTAAAGGGGACGTATCATGCTTGTTTCTCCTTTTCACTATTCCAGACTAGGATGCCTGTGAAGCATTTCTGCCCTCAGTACAAGTCATTTAGTTCCTTCATTGCCCCACAATAGTGTTCTCAATTTCCTCATTTTAGGCCATTCTGAAGATCTCGTTGAAACGCTCCATTTCCAGAATGACCTCCAGTAACCTCGCAACATCACAGCCCTTTGTGCTCTGATTGGTCAGTTCTATCAGAGGGGCGGAGGGGGTAGAGCCAGGGGGTGGTTTTTGCAGCATGGCAGTATTTACAAAATCGCCATATTGGATGGAGCAGACTGAGTGAGTTTGCTGTTTACCAAAACTTCACCGTAAGGCATTGACAGCACTAATAAAATGGCAGAGTGTAGGATACGTCCTTTTGTATTGGACCCCGAGTCAGACCCAGACAGTTCTGCAGCTCAGGAGGAAGAAAATCCACCTTGACACAGATCATCTCAGGTCGCTTCAGTGTGGTGAGTCAAACCGGTACTGTAACATGTATAGTTTACACGTGTAAATATAGGCAGACTTCACCAATAAACTATTTCTATAACAGGGCTCCATCCTGCTCCTTCACTTTTCTCTGTCTGTTTTATCCATCATGCTGAAAGTGTAGTCTAAAGATCGCCTCTACCGTCAGATCGTCACTATGTTACTACCGCAGCATTATTGTGGTCATGGTTCACAGTGTATGTCAGAACAAGCATGCAAATATCACAGTCTCACAAGTATAATGATGTCTGCTAAAACTGCAGTGTTTTAACTGCTAATTCACCATGTAAAGCTGAGCTGCTCAGCAGAGCAGAGTCCCTGCATCCAGCATCTGAGGGGGGATACTCGGCTCTTGGTGGGTGTATCCCTCGGTGGCGGTTGTGTGACTAACTGACATCACAGAGAAGGAGCTGCTTTATCAGATTACTCCAATAAAAAGAAATGATCCTCGTGTCGTCACGACGGTCGAAATCTCGCAGGCAAATGGCAATGACCTATTTTCAGAGGCATCAAATCTCATTCTAGGATATCAAGAAAAAAAAAATACAATATCTCATTTTTTGAAAATTCAGGGGGTGTAAGGTCTTGTTTTCAATTTTCAATTTATTATATTATATGTAAGTATTGAATCAGGGATCAGCATGATATGTCCTCTTTAAATGATCACTGCCACTAAATGACCTCTCAACTGTTGCCAGGGCATTGACAGTCATTGTGTCTGCCCAGACAGCACTGACCAGCTGCTTTGTGTGTGCAATGATTACCCAAGTGTCTACTCTATTGGGTCTTGTGCTCATGCAATTTAGCACTTGTAACTTGTGATCTTGGTACATCAGGCCATTGGAGTCTGTTTGAGAAAGCACAGTAAGGCAACTTTATTTCTAGAGCATAATTCATACTCAAAGTAATTCAAAGCGCTGCACACCCACTTGACACAACAAGAAGGCAAAATGAAATCATTCCATGAAACATAAAAATAATCATTGAAAAAAGTTACCTTCACATCTTAAGCCAACTTTATCTGTTGGTTTCCTTTTTATTTATGGAAACCATCCCTGTCATGGTGTTATACCAGAGTGTTTCACTATGAGAAAATTATTTTCTCTTTTGGCTTCAAAGCACTGAGAGCAGCCAGAGTGATTACTCTGTAACCGTTTACAGTGAAGCTGAAACTTTACATTAACAGGTAAATGAACAGGTTGAGTAAAGAACTAAGATAAAGCTGTGTGTACCTGCACAGAGAGTCTTAAAGGGAGTCATTAACTGATAAACTACAGTTTGAGAGGAGTTTGCATTTGTTCCACAGGATGATCTCACAGCCTCTGAGGCCCCGTGAAAGATTGATCACACGTTTTGGACTCTGACATAAAGTCTGTTGATATAAAAGCTGTTTCTCAAATGACAACAAAAACATATAAATTCACAACTTTTCTTTGTGTGTCCATAAACATGTTGCAGTAGCTGTAAAAATGAAGCAGAAGCCGGGACTCAGGAGAGCTGAGAAACTGAGCACATCAGACATGGTTTTGTGCTGCAATAAAAGAGAACTCTGTGAGGCACACGGACAACAACATGCCATCAATCAAAGAGCATGACATGAGAGGAAACTCACATTTCCTCATGGATGTTTTCAGAGTAGCATTGTTTCATGTACAAGCTTCATCAGTCGCTGCCATCAGTCAGACGTGTTGTGCTCCCCAGGAGGTGAGGAAGTATCGTCTTTGTTCGTCCTCACTCACAAGCAGACATGGTTATCATTTCCCAAATCATTTTCCAATCCTCCTGCAGAGGTTTAGTTTCATGAAAAGCTGGTGAGTTGTTGCACAGGTGAAGGTTTGAGCTGTGAGAGGGTGAAACCATTAGCTGAGCTGGAGAGGAAACAGTAGGCAGACATGGAGCTGTCCGTGGTGCTGAAGCAGAACAGTCTGACAGAGACACACACCATCAACAGTTGGGTCTGTTCACTTCTCTCCAGCTGATTCTGATGTATTATTGCACATAATCTAGTATGCTCCAGGCTCTGTGCATGTTTGATGACTTTTTGTCTGTCCCTCAGCACTCTGTCTGTGCTGTGGGACTGCAGGATTTACAAATGAAGCGCCTGTACAAATGAATGTCTCTGCATCAATTCTTGGTTCATGGTTTCTCCAGTAGAAGTGCATATTTAAATCTGGGTTTACATGCAGACTTTTTTTTTTCACTCTGATTCAAAATAATTCTGATTGAGGATCTCAGGTCAACTGTTTCCATGTGATGTGTTATCCCGGTCTGGTGTTTACATGTGCCACCACATTTAATAAGAACAGCGGTTTTACAGACATGTGACACAAGCAGATCTATGAACACATCACATAGTTATCAAAGATGTAGGTCCATCCTCTGTTCAGCACAGTAGTGATGATTGTTTTTACTCTGCCACAAAGCTGTGACTGAAGGTCTTCCAACTCCTCCGTGAGAAAAGTCACATTTGGCTGCTCCATACATCAAAAATCGCCAAATGACGCCATAACCTAATTTATATAATAAGTCATTTGCATGTAATTATCACAGACACTGTAGGAGAGAGAAATATCATGGCAACATTTTGTTTTTATTTGAAATCAAATATCAACACTCCTCTTATCTGGGCTCAGGATCAGCCAAAGTGACTGAAAAGAGGCTGGCATGATGTGGAGAGAATGCTCTGAGCGAGGAGGATTTCTTTGCCTCTCAGCGATGATCAGACTTAAGACCAGACTAAGAATAATTATGATATTAAGTCAACTTTAACTAGACCAGGAGTCTGCAACCTTTACTGTCATAGGAGCCATTTTGCTCACCTGGATTAAAGTTAATCTGGAACCACAGAATCTACTTTATCTTCACCAGAAAGGCAATAAGGTTTTTAAACTATATAAATAATTAATTCTAGTAAATAATTATCTAAACAAAACATTTCTTGAATTTAGGATATTTATTTATTTATTTATTTATTTATTTATTTATTTATTCATTTATTCATTTATTTATTAACAATTTGAAAATATCAAAAAATGAATACAATGACAAAAATATTGGAATTGAAAAAAGTTGGAAAAAAATATTGCAAAAACTTAGACAAATTTAGAAATGAAAAGAAAAATGCTTAAAATTTCAAACAACTTGAAATTATAAGAATGTCCAAAAACTTAAAAAAAAAAAAAAAAAAAAAAAAAAAAAACATTTTCAAAAATTTGTGAAAGAATGCTTAAATTTGAAAACATATATTGATAATGTTTCTCAACTCGTCATTTTTGTTGTTTGCTAATGTCTTGCCACATATCGAGAATGTGTATAAATCAGACACATTGTCAGTCAAATAAATCCATCTGCATAGAATTTAAATCAGTATTTTCTTCCAGATTAGTGTTTTTGTAGATTTAGTTATGTTACCAGGGCTGTAAAACTTGAGGTTAGCCACAGGTGCATGGAAAGTTGGTGGGCTGTTGATGTTGTAGGAGGTGAAGTAAAGTGGTGGCAGGCTTTATTGACAGATGGGATGAAGATTTAGCTCAACTAAAGGTTGACACATGCTTTTATGTAGTGTGAATGTCTTCAATTATCAGTTCCCTCTGTACGAAAAAAAAAAAAAAAATCTTCATTTCAATAATATTTTCAAAGCTACAAGGAGCCACTGCAAAGGAGTCAAAGGGCCACATGAGGCTCTGGAGACGCAGGTTGAAGACCCTTGAACTAGACCAAGACTGAAAGACTTAGGACCAGACTAAAACTAAAACTCTTACGGCATTTAGTCGACTTCAGATGACTAAGACATGACTAAAACTCAACGGTGTGTTATTCAAAAGACTGACACTTAATCAAAATTTGTACCCAAAATTAACACTGCTCACAGCCATACCTAGTGGTCAAAATCAGTATTGCAACATAGTCTGTTTAAAATTCTCTATGTATGCTTACTGTAGGGGCCAGACCTCATCCACATACGTTGCTTTTTGCAGATCTTGCTGCACATGCCTCCACAGGGGCTTATCGCAGCTTGCAGCATTCATTGTGAATTGCCTTCTCCTGCTCATTAACATGTTTTTTTTTTCTACTATACTGTGCAATAATGCTCACCCATGGGTCTGGTACCGTGGTGTGTTCAGCTCTACTTTAGACCCACAGAGATGGTTGGAAGGAATCAAGAACACTCGGAACACCTGTAGGAACTGGTAGCACCAACGTTCAAGGCTCGATCAATCTCCACTGCTGTACAACAACAACAACAACTTTTTTCATGTTTGGTATTTTTTAGTTTTGGGTAAACTTTAATTTAAAACCTCTGACTGTTTAAAAATGACCTTTGTACCATTCAGGCTATTCATCAGATTATTTCAGCATCAGTGATAAAGTCTTTACAGTACTTTGAACGTATGTTTGCTTAAAATAAAATAAAATGCCTTTAATGACATGTTGTAGCCTTCATGGCTAAATAAAGTCTATCAGCTCCCCAGCTACAGAGGTAATCTTGGTAAGTCTTTAATGTGACATTTAAGGTTAATTTTCCTAAAACCAGCTTAGTTTCATGAGAGGGGGTTGTGAGACACTGAACCCCCACTCACCTCGCAGGAGTCGACACATCCTCCTCTAATTTGTGAAGCCGTGGAATAAAAATGTTTGCTGTAGGAGGGGTGTTTTGCAATCTGCCAACACTTCACGTCCTCCTCTTGTTAGACGCTTTGATTGGCATAATCAGGTTACAAGAAGGCTGAAAGGAAAAGGCCATCAGCAGGAATTAGCGTCACCGCGCAGCGCTAACGATCAGTAATGTCAACGGGATCTGAATCCGACACAGAGGAGCTGCGAGTTCTCAGTTTGGGACCCACCTGAACAAGCAGGAAATGGCTGCCTGATGAAATCTAACATTAACAGTCTTTCTAAAAGGAAGTGTGGAGGTGGGGGGGGTGGAAAATAGCAGTGGCAGACAGATTTGAGGTGACAAGGCGCGTACAAAGCCCTGTCAGGAGCTTGAGATGTGAAGAAAGGCTGTCAAGATGCAGGGGGGAGGCAGGCATGCCGTGGTCTTTTGAAGGAGCTTGTCATTACAACAAATTGTTTCTTCTGGTTTGATTTCTAATTTAGCCGTCTATTTACAGCGATCATTTGAATATTCACCACTGATCACGTCACAAAAAATCACATCCTGCACATCCTCCATCAGAGGGTTGGGTGTATTTTTGGAGGAATGGCAGCGTTGCAGCGTTTAATTACCTGCCTGCACTGCCTTGTAATTGTAAGTCAGAGCGACAGCGTTGTAGTTGTTAAGTCGGCTTAATTTATAAGTTTGCATATTGATGCCGCGTCAAACACTTTGAGCGCGCTGTCAGTCAGCCAGCTGTGAGTCTGCAGGTAACAGTCCAAGCAAATGTTGGGAAAAGAAAGAGCCAGAAGTGATGTTATCTTACGCAGAGGAACTAATGAGCACCGTGTTCAGAATATAGAAACAGGAGGTGGAGGGTGGGGGGAGTGGGAAAAAAAACAAAACAAAAAAAAAAACACTTGTGAGATGACGAAGATGACAGAAAAAAAGAGATGGTGAATAAATATTAACAAAGGTAAGAAAGAAAAGGTTAACAAAGATTCCTGAACTCACACAAGGATGATGTGTCAAAGCTCAGCTGGATTTAGGTTTAAATATAACACACATCACACACACATCCAGTTAGCAGAAAAGCACAGTGTGATAATGAGTGTGAGAGGCTGTGTGTGTGAGATGTCATAATTACAGCAAAGATAGTAACACATGTGATCCTCACACAGCTCGGGTTATTTCAGCTCCTCATTACAGAGTTAATCAGTAAAGGAGCAGTGTGTGTGTGTGTGTGTGTGTGTGTGTGTGTGTGTGTGTGTGTGTGTGTGTGTTTCATACAAATGATCAGTCCTCACATGTGTCACTAACAGCTTTATCACCTGTGTGTATCTCTTTTAAAAGACCTGCTGTGTACAAAGCTGGTTACCCCCCGTGGAACAAAGGTGAAACTTTAAACCTCATCACCAGGAAGAAGAAGAGGAGGAGAAAAAAGAAAAAATCATGGGCTCAGCCGTCATCTTTGGCTCAAGGCAACAAGGTCTCAGTAAGATGTTTTGTTCACACAGAGCTTTATGTTTAAAACGTGTCAAAAGAAGAACCACAGAAAGTTTTAAAACCAAACACCAGCTGCCATGAGAGGGACTGGGTTCCTGCAGTCAGCTCAGATTACCTGAAACCAGTCTGAGATGATTCCAGCTGTATGACATGGAGTGTTATCCTGCTGGAAGTAGCATCAGAAGATGGGTACACTGTGCTCATAAAAGGATTGGACATGGTCAGCAACAATACTCAGGTAGGCTGTGGACTTTAAACCATATATGTATGAGGACCTCCATTATTGCAAAAGCAGCTGCGAAGTGATGGGAATTTGTGTTCCTTCCATCTTTTACTAACACTGACAAGTCCTGACAAAACTTTCAACAGTGTTACAAATATTGACTGCAACACCTATCGTAACCTAGCAACTGTTCATGACCATTAATTATGAGTGACAGCCAGTGTTTGCCCGTTACTGAAAAAAAGACTAAATCTTTTACTCATTATTCGTTTTAAATGTAATATTTTTACTTTACCTATTACTCCCTGCCAACAGTAATACATTGTACTATTGTTTATTTTAATTTTCTTTACACCCCATTAAACTGGTGACTGTCCTTTCCCTTCCTAATCCTCAGTTTGCACATGGCCCCTGTGTGAATGTCATCAGTGAAATGTTTTTTTTTAATTTATTTTTTTAATTTTTTATTTCTGCAGCCTGTGAACACACCAAAGTGACAGGATATATGAAATACACATCTGGTTCAACTAAGGAAGAGAGACAGTTTTTGAAATCTAGTCTAAGCTGATACAAACTTCAAGAGACCCAGTACCGGGAAATAATTTCTGACCACGTTGCTGTCATCTTTCCTCTGGATAAAACTAAAGTGATGGGCTGTTGAACGTAAACGTGTACCGTATGAGGTTAAATTTGTGCCATCAGAAACTGAATTTGAATTAAAATATTGAATTTGAAAAAGCATGATGTGTAATGGAATTTATTTTTTTATTGACTTTTTTTAAAAATTGAATTTATTTTTTTGATTGAATTTGAATTTGTATTTTGCCGATGAAAATTCAACTCTTTTTAAACTTGAATTGAACTTTTTTTTTTTTTACTTAAAATTCAAAAACACAGAATTCGATTTCGCTTCACAAAAGGCAGATTCCGTTTTACAATTCAATTTCAGTTCAGAGTGGCACAACCGTTACATCATCTTCTGCCCGTAGGGGAGACTAATCGAGCAGATTCAAGGACACCCTCTACACGTCCGCTAACTGCTTACATACCAGGGCTGTTGTGTTAGCTGTTGTTAGCACGCCCTGCGTTTAGTTCACAAATTCCACATGAGGGATGTAGATAACACTGTGGTAGCATTTCTACAAATATAAGTTGAACAATACTATGTATACGGCTGATTCAGAGTTACAAACATTTGTCAGAAGTGCTTATGAACTGATTATTACAGGAGTTTGAAAACTATTTAGAACGGGGGGCAGCCATCTTCGTTTGTCAACTCCGGGGTGGTGAGGGGCGTGTATGTGATTTCATTCATTTTTATACAAGTTCAGGAGCCTATCCCAGCTGTCACTGAGCGAGTGGCGGTACCGGTCGCCAGTCGATCGCAGGGTAACATAGTTGAAAGACAACCATGTGTGTTATGTGATTTCTAACTTGATTATTCAACCTCTGGTCTTAAGCCATCATTGAACTGACTATTGTCCCACTCAGGGGAAGAGGAGTACAGCTAGACACAACACATGAGAGTCCTGGGATGTGTAGAGGGTGTCTGTGAATCTGTGCTTGATTAGTCTCCCTACAGGCACAAGATGACATAATGGTTGTGTCGCTCTGAATTGAAATTGAATTTTAAAACTGAATCTGCTTTTTGTGAATTGGAATTGAATTCTTTGTTTTTGAATTGTAAGTTAAAAAAAGTTGAATTCAAGTATAAAAAGAGTTGAATTTTCATAGGCAAAATATAAATTGAAGTTCAAAAAAAAAAAAAATCAATTTCAAAACATTAATTTACAGTACACATCATGCTTTTCAAATTCAATAATTCAATTCAAATTCAGTTTCTGATGGCACAAATATAACCCCTATAGTACTGCTCCATCTTTGCTGCAAGCCAGGGTTGCCAGGTATATATGACAACAATTAAAAAACTAGTCAGTTGGGGAAGGAAAAAGGGAAATTACCTACCAGTGCCAGCACCTGAAAAGATGATCAGTTTTGCAGTAAAACCACAGACCTGGTGAGTACAAAGTGATCTTTGCTGCTGGGCTGATGTGCGCGCTGATATTAATGTGTGGGTTGTTGTGTACCATGTCATCAGTGGATTAATAACAACAGTTAGGGAGTAATGAGTTATTATTTGGGTGGGTAATTGATATAGCTGGAATTTTAAGACTAACTTATTACATGACTTGTTTCCAGTAAAAGTGATACTAACACGGTAACGCTTTACTGCCCAACACTGATCATAAGTGGCATCAGTTGTAAGGGGTTGAGTCACAGTTCAGTTTCAGTTTTAGACGGACATGCACCTATCGATCGGTGCCGATTTCCTTAATTTGGGGGGATCAGTGATTGGCCCATGCTTACATATGAAACTGAACTTATAAACCCAGAGCATATTACATATATGCTCTGAGACCTAAAACTCAGGAAACTTTATTGGTTGTTTAAGTTAAAACATAAAGATTTTATTGTTTCACAGGTATTGTTCAATGATTTTCAATAAGATAAGATTGGAGCATTGAATGTATATGTCAGTTATAAAAAAGTAACAAAATAAAATCGGTATCTGCCCAAATCGGCATCCGCAGGTCAGGATTTTTAAAGATCAGTGATCGGCCAGAAAATTGTGAATTGTGCACCCCTAGTTTTAGATTGTATTTGAGTAGTTTATTTTTATTTTTTTGCTTTGAGTTTTTTCTTTGAAAAGCTTCAGTCTTCTCTTCAATCAGAATCAAAACATACAGAAATGTAAATCTTTGAATACCAGGATGTGTTTACATCATCCTTCCAGCGCCTGTGATAAAGCAGCTCATCACATGGCGTTATATAAACAGTGTACTTTCTGATGCTCCCCATGAGGCCGCGCACGCTGACTTCACTCAGCTCGAAAACTTTCAGTAAACTTCAAGGTGAGCTCAGTTCAGTTTCCTTCTTTTATTCAGAAGAGCTGGAATTCCTGGGGTGTTAAATGTTAAAACACACAAGCGCACACGTTAGCACGGGTACACGGCCCTCCTGCTGTGAGTGAGTGGCCTTCCCAGTCCCATCATGGGTCTGAACGCTGTAATTAACCGAGTCCCCTGGGGTCCCTGCCTCATTGCCTAAACAGCCCTCCCTAATGAACCGCAGCTCCAGTGGAGTACATATCACACACATATTGAAGGCTCGCCTGACCATTTAACCCTGCCAAACACGCACACGGCCTCCCGTGAACACACACAGCGAGGCATCGGTTCACTGCGATCCCCCCTGAGGGCATCAAACCACGGGGACGGCGTGTTTAGGCTTCTGACAGGTTGGTGTTTATCTGCTTGTTTTTTCCCCCTTCCCCTCCCAGCGACTTGTTCGACTCGTTCCTATCTCGGGGCTGCATCGAAAGACTTCAAAGGTGTCCACACCCCCCACAGACACACAATCAGCCTGCAATCTATGTGTGTGTGTGCATGTGTGTGTGAGGTTCTCAAGCCAGAGATAGGGCTGGATGTAATTGAGCAGGCATTAGCAGATGCCCAGCAGAGTCAGGCCCATGGCGAGCCAGCAGATTTAGCATGAAAGAGATGGTCCTCTGCAGAAGGGTGAGAGAAGCACACACACACACACACACACACACACACACACACACACACACACACGCTGCAAATTCCCCATCGAGCTGAAGACGAACACCCACTCGCGCTCTCTGGAGGCTGCCGTTCTATTTACTGTGGGCTGAGTTAAAGCAGAGGAGAGAGCTGGAAGGCGAGAGCAAAGAAGAGCGGGAGAAGTTTCTGGCCGTTGAGAGCGAGTGGCGAACGCCAGAGACAGGGGCTCCCTGGTGACCGGATGAGCCCGGCAGGAAACGCATCACTGCCTTCCCCTATTACATCCACAACGCTAAAGGCAATTTTCTCTCCCGTCTGGCTCACAGATCCTCCTCCTCAGCTCCTTCTCTGCAGACGGATGGCATGAAGACGGCCTCGGAGCCCGGCGCTCAAACGCCGCTCTGATTCTTAAAGTTTGCCGGCACATTTTCTGTTTCCAAACACCACAAACTGATCAACTTACATGAAGTGAGCTGCAGTCCACTCAAGCAGCTGCAGTCCTCCACAGCACATTTTAACTTCTCCACCAGTTCAGAAACCAAGAAACAGAAAACATTTATTTGGTTCAGAGGATTTTCTCCAGCCCTCTTCCTACAAGTTGTCGACTCGTCTCATTAAATTTTGAGTCAGTGCAACACTTCCACCGCCACTGAATAACACTGATCATTTGTGACGGATTGACCCACAAAAGCAATGGTTGCATTTTTTATGTTGGTTTGTTTTTTGTCTCTTTTTAGGATTCACCACTCTGTTTATTTCCATGACAGGGAGTCACCAGTTCCTTGGTGCTAATATTTTAGGAGTATTGTGCTGAAAGATGCAGAAACACTTGGTTAGATAATTGGGTCTCAGAAAATGCTGCTCTTGAGTAATGGTCCCAGTCTTACCAAAAGGGGTCTAAGGATCATAGGGGGATGATGTGTTTGGGCAGTGAAAACTGAAAAAGTGATTGCTGGTTCTCATATATCGCAGGTTTTTGTCAGTCATTGTGTTCACACTGGCTCCTCTAAACCACGAATTCTGGAAATAGACACATGGGCACCAGAACTGGAACAATGGGGGACATGATAAGTACAGCCCCGTCTTCACTGAGTGGTCCAGTTAGATCAGTGCAGTTTGGTACAGGTGGGATCAGAAAAGCTTGGTCCTGTTTGTGTTTCCACCATAGACTGTATAACACATGGATATAGTCTCCCAATGTCACCTGTCTGTTTCTGAAACGGAAAATGAAGCACATCGGCGATAGCGGCCATTTTGGTAATGGCAAGAGCTTCACGTACAGCTATAGGGCGCCTGTCAGTCACGTGACCCTGAGCTGTGCCTCTAATTGGGCGAGCTCGTGATTTTAACATCCTCTGACCTGCTGAGTTAGAATAAGCCGACTCAATAAGCGACTCAGACAGGAGACGTTTTTTGAACCAGGCTATAAATAGGTTAATTTCTGCTTTGAAAACAGTTTTTTTGGCTTGGTGTGTTTGTGACTTCAGGTACGTCTGGAGCCAGCCTCGAGCGTACACTCAAGGAACAGCAGATTTTAGCACTTCAGCATCTTCTCATATTCTTAGACCAGAGGTTGCTGCTTGGTTTCCACAGCCAACTGCACTGTGTCACGTTTTCTTCTTTGATGGATTTATTAGCGGGATACACTGCCATGCTGCCATGGCGTCACACTGTTGATTAGCTGACATGGCTATGGCACCTTGCTTACACACTGCTTATTAAGAGGTGGCACAGTTGGCTGTGGAAACACAAACAGGACGTGCCATTACCAACTGGACCACTTGGTGGAAACGGGGAAAGGTGACATTACAAAACGTGTGCCATTCCAAGACAAACCAAACTAAACCTCTTAACGGGCTTAAAAAATCTTGGTCTTCAAATCCCCCAGTTCACAATCAAATGAGTGGGATGAGCAGAACAATCAAGTCTGATCCATTGGGTCCCTACCTTACAACTCCCAGGACTTCTTATGGTAATGCGTTCATGCTTTACACCACACCTTCAGGAGTCTGATCAGGCCAAAGAAGGGGAGCTGAACAAGTACAAGAAACAACAAACTCTGCTCAGAGTCTCTCTGTTTCAGTCTAATATGTCATTAAAAGTGTTTTCTTTATTCATCTTTATTACTTAATCAGTTTGCTCATCAGCATCATCATTACTGCCAGTCTGTCAACACACTTCCTGGAATAATACAAAGGTTTGTTATTTTGTAATTATACACAAAGCCTGCAGACACTCTGTTATTACCAGTGAGAAAAAGCAAAGGCAGGTTGACACCATCACTTTGACACAGCTTGAGTGACTGGCAGGAAGTGCCAGTCTGAGTTGTTGTAATGTCTGATGAAGGATGACAGCCTCCAGTTTGGAGACAGATCCAGCAAAATCTGATGGAGGGCTTTTGGAGAACCTTATGAATGAGCAGAGAGAGAGAAATGACACATGGGGAGAGAGGTTAGACATGCAGGAATGATGCATGTGCAAGGCAGGAGTGACTGAGTGCTGATACTGACAGAATGAGGTGTTTCCCCCCTGCCCCCTTACCCTTTGGGTGTGATCATAGTTTATATGAACATAGACAGCAGCTTTAAAGAATGCAGTGCAGTAGGGGTTTCACAACTACTCATTTTTACTACATGCCAACTTATTCAAAATGACTACTCAACTCATTGTTATGTTATCAAAGACTGAAACCATGGCTCAACTGAACTTTGAAAAAGTACATTTTGTTATTCTGTAAAGCTAAAGCATTTCAAAGTGATGTGTAACACCATTCACAATACAATGTATGAGCAATTAATGCTTTTCTGAATTAAAACGCTTGAAACTTGATGTGGACAACCAATGGCAGGACATCAGAGGGAAACAGATAAACATCAGCCTTGCACAGAATATTTTGGCACCTTCTTCCCATAATTAAAGAATAGAATAGACTAGAATAGAATCTACTTCATCAATTCTCAAACGGAAATTCAGAGTCAGCAGCAAAAGAATACAGTATTCAGTGCAAAAAGAAATCAATAATTCTTAACTAGAATGAAATAGTGTCAACCAGAAAAAAAAAAAAAAGTCCACTAGAGATGACCATCATTGTCCAGTCAGCCAGCCTCCCCCTCCACAGAGTCCAGGACTGAGCTTCTTTGGCAGTCTGTTCAGTGTCTGGGCTCTAATTTCGTGGTGCAGTGCAGGGGGTGCAAGCTTGCCGCACCCTGCGCAGTGTTAATTTAGTTCAATTTGACAATTTGGTAGACCGTCTGCGCAGAGATGGGTCTGACGGCGTACCAGGGGGAGTTGACAGCGAGCCAGGGGGAGGTGTTGGCATATTCATGTTGGCGCAGTGACAATTTCGTGCCAAAAACAGTGCAGAAAGTGCACTGAAAGCTCACCAGCTCCAGCCTGGTCTCGGCGCAAAGTGGGCGCACCCTCCACAGCTGTAATTTGGTGACAGGCGCACATGTGTGCTCACGTCAACAAAGCCTCAGAGGCAGGTTTCCAGAGTGTCAGCCACATTTTAATGCAATAAACAATCACAGAAATCACTATTTAATGTAATCATCTGGACCAGCATATACATTTATATCTATATTAACTGTCCCGTCACATCTGATGTCAGATTAAAGCCGTTTGTCATAATGGAAAGTTAACCTGACGGCAGCTGGAAGTTTGATGCACATCTTACAGTTAAACAATAAACAGTCTTAAGTAAGGATTAAACAACTCGGAAGCGTGCATTGGACCGTTCTAAGGCACGACGTGGAGTTGGAACACCACCACGC
This sequence comes from Halichoeres trimaculatus, assembly GCF_033239565.1. NCBI lineage: Eukaryota > Metazoa > Chordata > Actinopteri > Labriformes > Labridae > Halichoeres > Halichoeres trimaculatus. Next base: position 2,722,787 of record NW_027437185.1, read on the forward strand.
GCAGCGGAATGGTGTTACTCTGCGGGGTGCCTTAGAACGGTCTAATGCACGCTTCCGAGTTGTTTAATCCGCTTTTACCATGGTCCCACAAACTGTAAAGTTTAAAAGAAATGATGAATAATTTGACCAGAGAGAGTGATCCGCCACATGTGCTCAGTTGTTTGATCTGAGGTTTTTAGCACACTGGTGGGACAGGAGGAGAGAGAAGCGGAGCTGTCTGCAGCGGTGCCTTTCATCCATGACGCTCACGCAGAGGGACAGAGGTGAAACTGTTGCTGTATCAGCCAATAATTGCATGATCTCACACCCATCACTGATATAACAACAGTTTGCTACGGTATGAATGGCGTGGTTATGTGTTATTTTTAAAGGCATTATTGAACTGTCTCGAGTGGGCCAGTGGAGCGCGCAGTCAGCTGACCCGGAGCCTATCAGTTTCACTTTGAGTTTGTTGTCTGTTGTCTGGTATCTGGGGCTCTTTCTGATGTCTGTTGTCATCCTCAGTGAGAATGATAAATAGATAAATATCACACGTTTGAAAATCATCTCCGACGAGTCTGTGAGACGATCGTGGGGCTAAAGATTCATCTGTCAACCACTCACACTAGAAGATAATCTTGCCCGAACGTCGGGGTCGATTTTAGTCCCCGACCAGATTTCTTCCCCGATTGTCGAGAGGACCGAATCTGGGTTAAATCGGGCAAGAATCCTGTAGTGTGAGCCAGGCTTTATAGAGACGGGGCCCAGTAAGAGCGCAGGCTGCCCTCACATGCGTTGAAATCTGTGTGACACGTTGCTATGGTAACGCGCACAGCGGAGTGATACGACGGTGATTTAACTTGCCGAAGTAACTTTCAACTGGCGTGCATTAGACCAATATAAGGCACACCAGTTGACATTGGAATTCTCACTGACCATGGTATAACATCTGATACTGAGTATATGTCTGGTTCTCTCATTTCATTTAATTCAAAGACAAGAGGAGAGAAAAGACGAAGAAAAAAGAAACAAAATAAATGTATGTCACTCAGGATTTACCTGTGATTTCCCATATTTCTCTGTTTTAGTCTTTAGTTGTAACGTGATCTAAAAAGATGGAGTACATTATTGTAAGGAGGATGAGGTGGAGATACCAGGAGAGTATACAGTGTATCACCAAAGGTTCTGCTATTTGGTGATGACAAACCAGGAGTGCAGGTGGATCAAAAGTATTCTGAATGGATAAGCCAGCTGTGTAACTGTCTCTTCATTTTGTACTGCTATTAATGACAAAGGAGCAGATTAAATCTGTCTCTGCTACCGGGTCTTTCCAGCACACTTTCCACGGTGGGGGAGATCAGTCGGACCAATCAGACGCTGCGTCTCGGGCAGGTGCGCCTGCGCTTGCGCCTGGTCTACGAAATTAGAGCCCTTTGTCTCCTGGATCCTGTCTGCTCACAACAGGTGAAGTTCTTCCAATGTGGTGTTCATGTCTTTTGAAGCCATGTTGTGAATAGCACAATGTTACTCTGCCCTCTGGTTCTTGGTTAGTCCAGCTAGCGCATCCATTTCACTGGAAATAGGTTTTTATATTCCTCATAATGAATGGATGGAAAGACAGGTTGATAGTTTCTCTGTTCAACTCCCACCGCAGCACCAGTACATCGCCCCAGCATCCTCCTCCTCAGCTCATAGGGAACTTTAGACCTAGCACCGGTTAACATCAACATGGTTAGATGTTGGGTCTTGGCTCACCAAAGCCCCATTTCCACCAAGCAGTCTGGTTTGGATCAGGACTGCTAACCCACCAATAAATCCAACAAAGAAGAAAAACACGACACAGTAAATGAAGAGCAGCGATGGAAGACATCCAACAGTTAGTGTTTTTTTGTGATTGGCATATAACTCTTTGTTAAAAAGCACTATCAGGCTTTGTTTCAGAGAAGACTAAATGCCGTGAGGAGAACTCGGCAGCCACTGTCACATGGTAAGTGACGAGTGTTTTGACCAATCAATGGACAGCACTGTTGTAGCTCCACCTCCTGGGATTGGACCATTTTAGTCGCACCCTAATGGAAGAGTCCCAAAAGCTGGGACAACTCGTTTCAAATATTTGAGGAGCTGTTGTCGGATTAGTCAGTAGAAACACCACAAAAAATGCATGTTGAGACTCAACTTAAGGGTGCTAGTGTCTGTACATGACCAGCTGACCTGTGCTGCAGTAACCACAGTGATGCAGACAAAGTTGACAAAAGGTGAGTCTGTTAAAATGGCTTTGGTGAATCTGTTGGACACCTGTTAGTGCCAAATGAACCCTCTTATTGACCTGCTGAAACTTTCTCACCTGTGCTCTTAAACTGGTGAATGTCAGCACCTCAAGGGCTCAGGTTTTATATTCCCCACTGCCACAGAGGCATGAAACTAAGAGCTACAAACACTCAGGAGTGAAAAGCACAGTGGACAAACACAAAGACGTGAAACTATCTTCTTCTTTTGCTGACTTGTATTCAGAGCGTTCCATATGGGGAATGACCTTCTGTGATTCAGACATATGTAGTTATCTGTAAACCTGACCTGGCAGTGGGAGACTGGAGCAGTCACCAGGGAGTGAAAGGCTGTTAGACACTCATTTTCTTCAGGACGCAGTTATCTTTTACTCTGTGTAGGCTATAAAAACCATGCTGAGTCTTTACTCTGGGTCAGATGTGCAGACTCTGTCCTGATGGTCAGATCACTGTGCCAGCTGACTGCTCTGTAAGCAAGGCCCAATCAAACCCACAAAGATAATCCAGGATTATTGGCTCTTTCATTTCAGATTGCCACCACAGAAGGAAGTCATAAAGAAAATGTTGTCAGTTTAAATGTGAAATTGATGGAGCACTAGAAATATTTAATCTCGTGGGGAAAAAAAGTAGCAGTTCTAAAACAGGTACTGATAACTTAATTTGGGACTCTGATTGAGTTAGAAAGCTGGATGGCAACACAGAATTATCCTGTACTGTTGGTTGAAACCAAGCATCAACTCCAGGTCAAAAAGACTTCGGCATGCCTGAAAATCCTCCTTTTTCAGCTCTGCTCCAATCAGACAGTTTTCAGTGGACTGGCCTTTAAAAAGCTGACACACTGTGAGGCCACGCCTTCAATTTGGATGTTTGTGACTTTAGCTCACATGTTCCCATGTTTAAACTGGACACACAGCTACGGCTGCTAATAGCACTAGCTGAAGTTTGGGCCTACAAATTAGATCCAGAATCTGATCCATGAGGGGACATGCCTGTAGAAGCGTGGGCTCTTCGACTGTAGCAAGACGTTTCTGAATGATTATTCTCTGAGTTTGTATATCTTGATATTTTATTTTTAGCTTGTCAATGTTTGGTATTGGTTCAGCCTCACTAACGTTGCTTTGCAGAAAATGCTAGCTGCTGCTACCCCATTATACCTGGGGACCATTGTACAAAAACTGTACTGTGAAAGTAGGAACAGTTATCTCACATCATGTCTCCTGTGAGACACTTGAATAGTCAGAAGAAATCGGAGAATTAAAATGGAGTTTAACACCAAGGCTAAGACTAAATATGTTTTATCTTTGTTCTTGTCGCATGTTTTTAGCAGATACAAATAAATTCATCATGAAGTACACTCTTCCTTATTCTGGGGGAGATCTCTGAAACTATTTTTGACAACGCCCAACCCATATACACTCAACAAAAATATGAACGCAACACTTTTGTATTTGCTCCCATTTTTCATGAGATGGACCTATAGATCTAAAATTCAATTCAGATACACAATACTACCGTTTATCTCAAACATTGTTCACAAATCTGTCTAAATGTTTGATAGTGAGCACTTCTGCTTTGCTGAGATAACCAATCTCACCTCACAGGTGTGCCACATCAAGATGCTGATCTGACATCATGATTAGTGCACAGGTGTACCTTATACTGTCCACAATAAAAGGCCATCCTGAAATGATCATTTTTGCTTTATTGGGGGTCTGGGGACTCAGAACCAGTCAATATCTGGTGCGACCTCCATTTGCCTCATGCAGTGCAACACGTCTTCTTCGCATAGAGTTTATCAGATTGTCAATTGTGGCCTGTGGAATGTTGGTCCACTCCTCTTCAATGGCTGTGTGAAGTTGCTGGATATTAGTGGGAACTGGTAGACGCTGTCGTATACGCCAGTCAGGCAACTTCCCAAACATGCTCAATGGGTGACATGTCCGGTGAGTATGCTGGCCATGAAAGAACTGGGACATTTTTAGCTTCCAAGAATTGTGTGCAGATCCTTGCAACATGGAGCCGTGCATTATCTTGCTGAAACATGAGGTGATGTTCATGGATGTATGGCACAACAATGGGCCTCAGGATCTCATCACAGTATCTCTGTGCATTCAAAACGCCATCAATAAAATGCACCTGTGTTCTTCGTCCATAACAGATGCCTGCCCATACCATAACCCCACCACCATGGGCCACTTGATCCACAACATTGACATCAGCGCTCACCCACACAACGCCACACACGCTGTCTGCCATCTGCCCTGAACAATGTAAACCAAGATTCATCCGCGAAGAGAACGCCTCTCCAACGTGCCAGACGCCATCAAATGTGAGCATTTGCCCACTCAAGTCTGTTACGGCGACGATCTGGAGTCGGGTTAAGACCCCGATGAGGACGACGAGCATGCAGTTGAGCTTCCCTGAGATGGTTTCTGACAGTTTGTGCAGAATTTCTTTGGTTATGCAAACCAATTGTTTCAGCAGCTGTCTGAGTGGCTGGTCCCAGATGATCTTGGAGATGAACCTGCTGGATGTGGAGGTCATGGGCTGGTGTGGTTACACGTGGTCTGCGGTTGTGAGGCTGGTTGGATGTACTGCCATATTCTCTGAAACGCCTTTGGAGACGGCTTATGGTAGAGAAATGAACATTCAATGCACGAGCAACAGATCTAGTTGACATTCCTGCTGTCAGCATGCCAATTTCACACTCCCTCAATGCTTGCAACATCTGTGGCATTTTGCTGTGAGACAAAACTGCACATTTCAGAGTGGCCTTTTATTGTGGGCAGTATAAGGTACACCTGTGCACTAGTCATGATGTCAGATCAGCATCTTGATGTGGCACACCTGTGAGGAGGGATGGATTATCTCAGCAAGGCAGAAGTGCTCACTATCAAACATTTAGACAGATTTGAGAACAATTTTTTCAAGAAATGGTGATATTGTGTATCTGGAATGAATTTTAGATCTTTGAGTCCATCTCATGAAAAATGGGAGCAAAAACAAAAGTGTTGCGTTTATATTTTTGTTGAGTATATATATATATATATATATATATATATATATATATATATATATAGGGGGCATTTTTTAAGCCGGCAGAAATGGGCTTCAATACTTATATCTCCATATCAATGTTTCTGTATGGAAATAAAATGTGTTAACATCACATAATCGCACTGGTAGCGTTATGTGCGGATTGATACTGAAATATCGATTCTTCCGATACCAGCTCTCTGTGCTCTAAAATCGATTCTAAAACCATACTATCAATACTTTTGATACGTCAGTCATTTGAGGTCATGTAAATCATTAACAGGAACACAGTGAGTCACCAAACTGTTAAGAACGTTTCTGAATGATATGCCGTTCTGTCGGGACTACTTTTCCTTCCGCAAGACTAAGTGCGTAATGCGTCAGTGCAGCTGCACGCTGCTCAGCCTGTCACTCACTTTACGCTGTCACAAGACAGAATGGTAAAGTGCAAAAGAGGTCATGTGTGGAGCTATTTAGCTCCACAAAGAGCCAAGATGCAGTTTGGGATATTTTAAGAAAAAACATCAGGACTTATGGCAACACAGCGGTCTATTATAAACACCTCAGGTTGAATCACAACCAACAATACGAGGCATTTGTGATGAGCGGGACAGAGGAAGAGGAGAGCTCAGTGTCAGGTGCTGCTAGGGTGAGACACACCTCTCTAAATCCTTCAGTGCTGCAGGCAAACACCATCCAGGTACAGAGGGAGAAAATGTGGGGCTTTAAGTGTTGCTAAGCACTGTTGCTATTGTTCCAATTAATAGATATGGCTATGACATAAGTAAAAAAAAAAAAAAAAAAACCTGCTTAAATAAATAACTGCATGAGTTTATTTAGAGTAATAATACATGAGTCAAGGAGATTATCTCATAGGCAAAACAGCCTAGATTAATTCAGGTAAGGTTCCCTAAGAAATTGATTATTTGAAGTGCATTACAAACAACAGGTGTCTTTAAATAACACAGAACAGTTGCAATAAAACAGTCATGTTGAGTTAAGAAAACTATCTTCTAGAAAAACATACATAAAAGATAATATTTAATCTATAAATTATACCCATTATAAATTTACGACCCATCTAATTTTCTTTAACTGTTGAAGAAATAATAATTTAAAATGTAGGTATTCACAAACTTGTGAAATCATTGGGGCATTTATTTATTTAATGATATATTGTACTGGCAAATTCAAGTTAGTGGTTTGAGTTTAAATGCGGTAATTGTTTTTTCTTTAGATTTACCAGACCCATAACATGTATTTACACTAAGTATCTGTATCAGATCGGTATCGCCAATACCAGCCTGAATTTTACTCAGTATTGGATCGGAAAAGGAAATCAGTGGTATCAAACATCACTACTAGTAGCATCTCCCACAGGAAGTTATTTTTGAAATATCCCCTCACATTAACTGTTCCTGTCCTTTCATCCCTCTAATGACCAATCCATCAGGATGACTAAACCTATCTGTGTTTTCTGACAGCTTAATGTCTGACTGGTGTTTGGGCCAGTTGGTAAATGGTTGAAATTCGGTCTGATAGGCTCTCCTCTCCCTTCCTCTGAATTCATCAACACCAATATTGAAACCCTGTGCACTGAGCTGGTCAAGATACAGACCAGAGAACATCAAAACAATGTTAGTTTGTTTGTTTTTCCACCAAAGGGATCGTCATTATTCATAAATGGGGTATTTTGGGCTTCAAACAGATCAAGAGGAAACTGGTTTCATACTCCAGACACAGACTGTGGTTTGAAAAAAAGTGCAGATATTTTTCTGCACTAAATGATTGTGTATTCATAGAACAGGCCTTAACATGACACTCTTTGAAGTGAACCCTTTGGTTTTCTCTGTGAATTTAAAGAGGAGGGGGCTAATCCAGCTGCCTACTGCGTACAGCTGGCTCTGCGTGTCAGTGTGACGCCTGCAGACTGTACGGCTATCTGTGATCTGTGTGTGAGATGACATGTTGCTCTACTCGGTGCCAGTAACGCAGCGGGGAGGATTTTTAAGCCGAGAATTATCTTGCCAAGATGCTTTTGGATTCTCGTAGTGCTTTTGTTGCGATTGACAACACACAAATAAAGCAGCGTTTTGAGCGCACAAAGTGACAAAACGTTATATTGTAATCGCTCGGACCCCTCCAGCTGCAAGCAACTGGCTCGTCCACACAATGACAATGCATGAATTCCTCCGGCTTCTGAGAGCTTTGGAGAAGAATGCCATTGTTCTGCTTTTGTGCAAAAGAGCCAATAATGTCTGTCACACTGGCTCGGGCAATTATTTCACTCCTACCGGCAGCTGTCGGTTTTCACACTCATAAAAGATAACGTTCAGCGGTGAAAAGGGGAGAGAAATGCTGGGGAACAATTGACTGTAGTGAGTGGAAAGCGTTGTTTAACGTTAGGGCTTTGGTACTGTACAGGACTTATTTTCTCAAGATGCAAGCTTTGTTTCATTTGATATTTACATATTCTGTTTCTCTTCATACAGACAAAAAAACCAAATGCCCTCGGCAGTGTAGCAGACCAAAAACACAAAACAAAAGCACATTTGTATGAAAACCTCATAACTTCCAAATATACATACAGATCCAGCTTCATTCAAGTATTAAGTCACATCTCTCAAATGTCCTCAGAGTGTCGAAGTTAAACAAGGGAGGAGCTGACACACAGGAGCTGTGTCTCAATTCAAGGACTGCAGCCTCCATAGGCTGTAGCCTTCAGAGGACCCGGCCTTCGTAGCCTGTGTAGACCGCAAAGGCCGAACTGAAATGAGACCGTCTGGTCTACGAAGCATTTCCTGTTTGTCACCCTCGACATCACACAGCCCTCACCTGTCAGGCTGACATTACTTTTAAACACACATAAACCAAAACCTTATATTTAAAACAGGACTATTTTTACTTTTTTTAAAATTATTATTATTATTATTATTATTATTATTATTATTATAATTATTATTATTATTAGAGTATAGAACCACCATTTTCTTGAGAGTAAGGCAACAATGTACATGTTCAACATTTGATCAAGTGCTGGAGAGATGGTAAATAAAACAAGTATAAAATACAAGCTGCTGAAATGATTTAATATCTTTTTTGAATTCCCTGTAAAAAAATATAAAAAAATAAAATAAACAAAAAAACACCAAGTAAGTTTTTTCCCAAGAAAAATTACATATATTAACATATTTTCTATAATAATGAGAAGATTTATAAAGAACTGTTTTTCCTCAGTATATTACTTGAAAAGAGCCCAAACAGCACATTTTTACACAGAAAAACAAAATGTTCTTTGATGTTTAAGAAACACAATCACATAGTTTTTGCCAGAAATCCTTCACATCTGGATAAATCAGGACTCCTTCTGGAGTTTGGCCGTGTCCATCATCTTCGGCGTTCATGCGCCATGAATCTTGGGTGTGTGAGGCTATGAAGGATTCACCAAACCCGTCCTTTGCGACATGTCCACTGTGTGGGACTACTTCTCTTTGGAAAGCAATGATTGTAAAACAGCATCTGGCAACATTTGTAAAGTGAGTGCTCCTCGAGGAGGAACTAACAGGGCTCACTTTAATACAACAAATATGCTTTATTTATAATGGAATCACCCAATGGAGTACGGGATTAATCAGAGAAAGGGATCGGATTGGTATCGGCAAAAGATACCATGATAAAAAGTTGGATCAGTAGTCAAAAACTTTGTATGGAGACATCCCTACTATTAGTGGGCATGTTGCAGGTGATCTGCTAAGACTGCGTGTAAAATTGATAGCATGAGCAAACCGCCCTGTTCAAATGAGGGGTTAATGCATGCTGGTGCTTGGGGAGAGAAGAGTGGCTGTAAAGGAAAAATGAAGTTTAAAGCCATAGAGGTGCAGAAATCCCTGTGTTTCTGAAGAATAACTGTCTGCTCCTCCAGGGGAAAGTTAGCTACTCTGCAGGGTTTCTCCTCTTTCTCCATGTCTGTGATTGGTCTGACGCTGCAAACTCCACCCCTTTAATGTGAGCGCACACTGACTGGAAAACCCTGGGTTCCCTTACTGAGTTGATATCCAGCTTGGTAGAACTGCTTATCAGGACTGTGAATGTCTTGTTAAGTCAACCCAAGCAAAAGAAAGAGATCCAGGATGTGTAATCCCACTTTGTAGAACAGGGCAAGCCCCAGCAGACGTGGGCCAACATCTGAACAAAGAACTGAAGACAGACTGTGTAGATAGAAGGGCCAATCAACACAGGTGTGACACGAGACACAGTTGAAACACATGAGGGGCAATCAAACAAGAGAGCAGGAGGGAGAACTGACCAAACACAGGGAGCAAGTACAAAGTGAACAAGAAACATGAGGGAAAACACACAACGAGAAAAACTCAGCTCAACACAGCAATACTAAAGACACAGGGGCCCTGTTCTACGAAGCAGGATTACTGCCCAGCGAGGTAGCTTTGAGGATAGGTTCTGGATTCCCTGTTCTGCGACACGAGATCACTCCTCAGTGAGGCGAGTCTCCATGGCAACATACGCTGAACGGCTAACCTTCTTAGAGGATCCTGTGGACATCGGAGCCCGACCCACTCTCTTTTTCAGATGACCACCTTTATGAAAATTACTGGTTTTCCAGGGAGGGGTTGGTAGTACATGACACTTTCAACAGGTAGTTTAAGGGAATGAAGAACTCTCATTGCTGTAATAAGATCTTCAATGCCAACACTTCTGTTCCATGACAATATTTTATTGCCCGTCTTAAAATCGTGACAGGAATTCATATAGGGCTCATGTGGACTACATATCACACAAAACATGTAAACATGATAGGAATGAACATATATATATATATATATATATATATATATATATATATATATATATATATATATATATATATATATATATATATATATATATACATATATTCATCCAAGAAATAAATTAGATATGTTGCATGTTACAGTAAAAGTGCATGGTGAACAGTGCTATTTCAGGATGATAAAGGCACAAAAGATTTTATTTGCACTACACCACTACACTTACACATTTAGACTGTCAGTAATTTTCTGCCAGCACTCCCTCCGTGCTTTAGCAGCGGCGACGGTGTTGCTTTTAACGTTAATTACATGTTTCAGCTCGTCATACTTCCTCATGATCACCTCCTGCTCCTCCTGTGTGAATTATGCGGTCCTTCTCTCTCCGGCCTGCTCTGGCGCTCCAGACTGCTCCATGTTCGCGATTGGTCAGATGCAGCGGGCTCCGCCTTATATGTGTGCATGCGCTCATTGCCTAGCTGGATCCACTTGTGAGGTTGATAACCAGCGTCATAAAACCGTGTAGCGAGACCGCCGGCTACTGCGCTCAGTTGAGCGAGGTAGCTCCAAGGCTACTGAAACATTAAGAACATAACAAAAACCTACACATGACATGACATGACAAAAGCAGAACCACAAGGAGCAAAAGCTACAAAATAAAACAGGAAACACAGGAAAACACTCAAGGATAGAATCACATGTAACTACAAAGTAGCTCAAGATGAATTCAAAAGAAAGACACATAAGAAAAACCCAAACCCTGAAATAGACATGAAATAAACCAAAGACCAAATAATCACAGTAACCCCACCCACCCACTCTTCAACACTCTCAAGGGATGGATTCCAGATGTCCCAAACTTAAATCAACAAAAGGTCTCTGGTGCAACTAAGGAGCTGGAGTCGGCCTGATGGGAGCCTTGCCAAGCCAGAACTGGCAGGTTCTCCAGGCGAGAACACAGCTCAGAAGGTCCCCCAAGTGGTGGGTGGTCAGCTCTAATCTGTTACACCCTGGGTAGGAGGTGATGTGGAAGGCCTTGATGGCCACATCCCTGGTGGTGGCTGCAGGTCCCAGGACAAATTGCCAGCCTGGTCCCCTCCCAGGGAGACCGACCACCCTGGACTCACACAGTTAGTGACGTACCCCTCGGCACTGCCTGAAAACAGCAAATCCTAGAGATGTCGACCATCCCCCCCCGAAAAATCTGCTGGGTCCATCTTTAGGTCAGTTCATTCTGTCATAAGATTGTAGGAAACACAAGAGGTGGAGGACCCAGGTGAAGATTTCAACAAAAAGATACGATACTCAAAAGATCCAACAATCTGCCAACTCAAGTATCCAAAATGAAAAAGTTAAAGGAAACTTGAAAACTTGCTTTAAAAAACCAAGAATACAAAGACAGGACACAAAGACACAGAGCTGCTGCTGTCTTGGTATGCATCAGTTTTTATGGTGTAAAGTTTCCAAAAACTTACTGAACCTGTTTTATGTATTTAAATGGTTTAGATTTGTAATTAATGCCCCTGAATGTTGTACTGAGTCTGATTGTGTGAACTTTTCCATCATGTGTTATAAAAGATTGTTTTCTTTAAAAGGTAAGACAGATATGAACAGAAGCAGATCACAGTGGAGACAAGCAGATGGTAGATTCACAGAGATTTAAAGTTCCTGACAGTAACTGTTGAGGGGAGGTCAGCTGACACCGCTCTGAAGTGAGGAGGAGGAAGCAAGGAGGAGCAGAAAGAGCAGGAAGTGAGTACAACCTGTGGACAGATGATGCTGAGTTCATAAAGATTTGTCTTAGAGTGGTAGAGTCTGCGTCTCCCGTCCGTCTGACCAGGATCTGAGCAGAGACCTGAGCTGTTCAGGCCTCTGATGAGATGAAAGCCTCTTGACAGAGCGGGGCTGGAGGTCGGACTCTGTGGTGGGCATCACATTGTTAAAGTTCAACCTCGCTGAAGATAGTCAAACTGTCTATCCACTCGCTCCTCTCCCAGGCCCTGCCCTTCTCATCTATCATGACCGGCCGCCTACGCACAGGGCCTGACTCATTTCATCGCCCGCAGGAGAGAACTCAGAGCAGCAGGCTATAACGTGAGGGAAGTCTGAGCGGACGAAAACAGAGGGGAGGAAAAAAAAGTAGTGTTTGATGCAGAGACAAAAGGAGGAGTAACACTACTTTTCCTCAGGTCAGTCTGTCAATTAGCCTGCTCCTGGACATCAGTGAGGAAGTGTTTGAAGGTGGGGTGAAGGTTTGTGAGATAAGAGAAGGGAGTAGAGGAAGAAAGCAGGACTCATCTCAGGCTGAAGGACTATTTCTTTTTATTTTGAATTCTGGTGAAAGAAAAAAAAACAAAAAAAAAAACATTGCACACCACAAGATAGGATAGACTGGTTTTCTGACACATGTTGTAAGAATTAAACACATGTAAAAATGTTAACTCATCATTAAACCTATTGTACAACAAATGTTTTTGACCTTATTTTGTAATGAAATGATAAAATAAATGTATTGCATATTGCCTTTTAATGTTACTGCACCATGAATGTACAAACATATGCACACTCATTAACCTGCAGTTGCAAACATTTAATTGGTCTTGCTTCGTGAATATTAATTTATTTCTAAAAGTCCAATGTTCCATATAAAGGTTAATGCACTGTTAACATAATTGCACACTCAATTCACTAGTACTTTGAATATAATTACACAATAATTGGACATTTTTGGCCCATTGAAGCTAATGCAGTGCAGATATAACTGCATATTAAATGTAATAGAACTACACCAATTATTGCTTTTTGAATGTTATTGCAGCATAAACATACACACACTAATGTAGTCATACAAACTACAGTTTTGCACATGGACTGTTCTGTCTCTGTTTATATTAAATGCATGATTTGCAAATTAAATGTTATAGCGCTGTAAGCTTTGAGTTTCCTCTAAAAGGTGTCTGGGCATCAGAGGGAAGCTGTGCATAGTGACCCTGCACCTTCGCAATTGCAAGGAACCATTTGAGGTGGTTTGGGCACTTGACAATGACGCCTCCCGGACACCCTTTAGAGGAGATTCAGGTATGTCTAACACCTCAAACACAGCACATACGCAATCCGACTTTGTTCAGTTGCGTGTCGACTGCATTTGTCGACTCACATCGGCTGTGTGTTCAGTCCAACAAGCTGCATGACTGACAGACAGCTGGAGTCACAGACTGAGGAGTTCCTGCTCTTCCCACTCCATTGATAAGTCTCTCTTCATTCATGTTGACTCCTGGTCTGGCTCTGCTCATGTTACAAAAGTAAGAAAGTGTATAGAAATTGCAAAAAGGTCCACAAGAAAATAGATGACGACATCCTGTCCACCACTCTACAGCCCAGCCAGTCTCCACCTCCACAGGGTCCAGGACTGAGCCTCCTCAGCAGTCTGTTCAGTCTAAGTCTGATCCAGTGTAAGTTCACACATTGGCTTGAATGAAGACCTATGTGATCTTTCGCCATGATGGAGCAGAGACGCACTGCAGACGCAACTGGTGTATTTCAGCTGTAACTGTGTGCAACTGTGTTGTCTTAGGGCGAATTCAGACCTGGACTGTTTGGTCCACTTTAAACGGACCAGGGTTCATTTCCCACGCCAGTGCAGACTTTCCATGCAGGTGTGAATAGACACAAACAAACCCTGGTGCGGACCAAACAACCGGACCGAGACCCACTTTTTGAGGTGGTCTCGGTCCGCTTACAAATGAACTCTGGTGCAGTTTGTGGTTCTCCGGTGCAGGTCTGAATACAAACCAAGGTCCATCAGAACTAACTACAGGGTACATGCGCCTTTAAGGCCTATAAAGCCACCATAATCTAACCGTCTTTGGTTCATACCTGATTCTCCGTCTTCTGTTTAGCCACGCCGTTGCTAGCATGTTGTGGGTCAGGACACGCAGAGCATAGCGTCTCCTCTCCTTGCGTCTCTCCTGCATTCGTCTTCCCTGTTCCAAAATTTGAAATGGTATTGTTAAGCCTTATTTGAAGGAGCTGCTCTTGAAACTGAAAATGATTTTGCAGCTCTAATAAGAGCACAAACACACGTTTACCTGGATGTGGATGTGTTTACAGAATATAGTCCACTTGCAAAAAGTACAATCTGAACACGAACCGCACTAAATGAAAAAAAATAAAGTCCGCTTTTGGTCCAGACCAAACAAGTGGACCGAAGTACTTTTCTGGCCTGAATACAGCCTTAGTTGCAACTCAACCCTGGATAGGCAGGAAAATACTGGATGAATGGATTGTTGAAAATTAAATATTCTTACACCATCACTAGTCTGTTGAATGTGATTGCACCGTGGACATTGTTACACATGTATGTTATGTAACAGTGTTAGAACATTGAGACAAAATACATTTTAATCAACCATGATTTCTGCATCACAGTCCATGTTCCTCCAGCACAGTTTGAATTGCATGTTAAATATTGTTGCATCTGTAATATTTCAGCACTTCATACATCATTGCACCGTGACTTCTCATCATATAAGGTTTACAGCGATGCGTGTATCTGAGGAGCTGGAGTGTCAACATGGGGAGTCAGATTCAGTGAGGTGCCAACACTGTTCAGTCCAATTTGCTGTGAATGAATTCAAGTCTTCTTCTGAATTCATCCAACAGCAGCTCCTCTTCAATCTTTGAAGAGGAGCTGCGAATCTGACTGGTTGATGGTTTGATGCCAGTGACACAGTCCAAAGAGAACAATGAAGAAGGGGCCTGACTTCATTAGCTCCATTAATACGTTAGCTGAGAATCATGTATTATTGCCCTGTAGTGTGTGCCTGGTGAGCTTTGACCTGTGGGAAACTGGTAGTAAGAGGGATTGTTGTACCAGTTATTGTCCAGTTACAGTCTTACGATTACATTATTTATTTATAAAAGAGCAAGAGTGAGTTCTATAAATGCAGGTATAAACTGTGAGGAAATAAAATAAATCTGCTCCTGCCATTGCTAAGAGCTGCTTGAGTTGCAGCTTGATGCAGCAGCTCTCTTTTCATTGTTCTTTTCCCTCCTTTTTTCCTTTCTTTTGTCTTCTTTGTATTTGGAGCTTGTCATTACATTTTACGTCTCATTTGTCAGCCATGGACACCAAACTGGTTGAATTTGCAGTGATGTTTGTACTGTTTTTGTTCCTTTGTGTGTCCATAGATCCTACATTAAACACGTTTGCATTGTTGACACACAAGATTTCAGCTGATAGCAGCTTTTAGCATGATGATGCTAACCAGTGCTAGGGCCAATGTTCTCCACAAGCTAAGGAGAAGGAGATGAGGATGACATACTGCACTGTGAGCTAGGATTAGATGACATGTCATTCTCTCCATTGTTATGGGAGATGTAAGATCTATCTCCAAAAAGATGGGTGAGCTAGCTTCACACCATTCAATGACACTTTTTGTGATTAAGTAAGTAAATTTGATTTGATAGGACCTTTTATAGAACATAATCACAAGGTGCTTCAGGAAAAAGGAAAAATATAAAAATAAGATTATAACAGCACGAGAAAAGAAAAAAAAATGTGATGTGAGTCAACTGGCTGGACTTGGTCAGAAGCCTTGCAGCGGCATTCTGAAGAAATTAGGGGTTTTGGCTGGCAACAATTATGGTTCAAATAAATTCAAAAGGACCCGTAATTTTTTTCAAATATATATTCAACACACATACACTCACACACAGACCTTGTTAACTCGACAGCCCATCTAACAGAGGGAGCTCAGACAGCTGTGAAATAAGGGAGTGCGACTCTTTTTTTGTTTATGTTTTACCTGTCAATGAGAACACAGACATTCCTGGCACACACACTTATTTACGAGCCAGCTTTGAAAACCTGTTGCACCCTATTGCCCCGTTTGCACTGAGCAGTCATGGATCAGTACAGTTTGGTACAGGTTGGATCAGTAGAGCCTGATCCTGTTTGTGTTTCCATAGCCAACTGTGCTTTTCTTGGTCGGTAGAAGAGAGTCTGCAGCTGCAGCACAAACTGTGCAGTGCATGTCCAAAACTGGAATAAAAAGTGAGAGCCTGAGTAAACTTAGGAAATCATTTATATTTGATTGTTTTTGAGTTACCTGGTTGCTGTTTGCATTGATGTTATTGACACCTTCATTTCAGATCTTCGAGTCTTCACCAGCAAAAATGAAAAAGGAAGTTAGAAACGAATTGAGGTCAATTAAAGTAGCTCATGGTGCAGACAACGTGCAGAAAGCAGACAAATACAGTTGGTAGCATTCATCTGGAGCAGGGATTTACATAATGTGACAGTGCATTAAAAAACACCCGGGACACAAATCATTCCTTTAATCCTGGTCGACACAAAACCCACCCGCCCTGTCGAGCCCACCTGATCCTGATGCCCAATTCATCTGTGAGTTGTCCCTGCTCTACACCGGCGGCTAAACTCATCCAGCAGCTGTCTGCCAGCGTCATTTTGGGATGGATTGCGGGGTGTGTTTGCTCTCATCTATGGCTTAAGTTGGATTTGCAGAAGGCCCCGTATCATGTCATTTTGTGCAATTTGCTTTGTGCTTCTTTTCTCTGCCATTATCATAATTGAGGGCTGTCCATTGTTGGCAGATCTATTTTGCATAGGGGTGCAAGAATGCAAGGCAGCAATCTGCGCCAGAGGGGGGAGGCAAGCAAAAATGCTAGTTTAGAAGCGCTGTGATTAGATTAAGAAATCCAATTTTGACATAAAGACAAAGCCGTCAGAAACAGATGGAGCGCCTCTGAAATCCTTGCCTATCACTCAAGTCAAAAACAAGATTATCTCCAGCAAGGGAGGAGAGAAAGTGCTCCCTCGTTTGTTATTTTTCAGCCAGTCTCTTTCATTGCGATAAAGCCCGACTCGCACTGCTTCAAATACCAGCAGAGATGATGTCAGACAAGAGCAATCTTTCTTTGGCTCCGAGAGACGTGTGCAAATGACTAATGATCCTATCATACCCAGGCTATAAAAGAAATGAAGAGGATATTGGAAAAACAAAGTGAAGATAGTCCAGCTCTTTTGTGAAGCATGTTTTTTATCTACCCTCCATACATCAAGCAAATGTTGTGAGACGCGCTCTCTGCTTCCACAAAGTTAGTCGGGAAGCACAGATGCCACTCTGGAAGATCAGTGGGAGGAGTAAACATCAAGATTGAGTCCTTCAGCTGTAAAACAAAACAATTTATTTTGTTGTTGTCGAATCAGGAGAAAAACCCAGAGAGGGGGGCGTCCATCACCTCATGCACACCATAAAATGAAGGTTATTAATAGATACCATGGCTGAAAATGAACTCTGAAAACTCTGCTGTTCATTCAATCTGCCAGTGCACACCGTGCTGTGATATTTAGTCATTCTCAGGTCACTGGAATGTCTTTGGACTCTTTAATTGTACAGATAGTGTTTCCCCTCCTTACACGCATAACATGTGCTGTGCGTAGGGGGGGGGCACATCGCTGCCATGAGGTGTGTGTTTGGAGCATCAAGTCGACCCGAGGCAGGAGAGAAAAAAAGAAATGAGACCACTAACCTGACATCCCATGCCTTGCTGCAATGATTGACAGTACGCAGCAACTGACCAATCAGCAGTCAGATGCGCTGACAGGCAATTGGATGCAGGTAGAGAGACGGTCGGCAACGTGAACCGAGAGCAAGCAAAACGAAAGAAAAGTCAAACAAGAGCAGATTAGTGCATCACATAAAGGTGTTGTTGAAATAAAAAAAGACAAACTTTGTAGCATAAAAACCTCAGTTGTTAGCTTGCTAACAGTGAGACAGAAGTGAGGATGATTCCGTCTCGCTGTGGACTGGAGATCACATTTCCCAGCCGCCCTGATTTCCATCTGTGAGATGTAGTTTTAACTGCATACCATTCACCTCTGTTGAAAAAAGAAATGGTTCATTGACCTGTTGGTGGTCGTAACATGGCTTAGGTTCATAGCCCATTAATCTATGTATTAACAGAAGTTTTAGGCTGTTGATGGAGGTTGAATATTGTCATCTGTCATGGTTTGGGTTTTTGGTTTTGTGTGTTTCTGGGTTTTCTTGTGTTTTGGTCTTCTTGTGTCTCTTTGTAATGCTGTGCTTGTCCTGTGTTTCTGTGTCTCTGTGTTCTGTGTTTCCTGTTTTTGTCCTTGATTTGTGTGGTTTTGATTTGGTTCTTGTCATGTGTGTGTCTTTTTGAGATTATTTTCAGTGTTTCAGTGTCTTTAATGTATTTAGTCTCTGTCTTGAGTTTCTCTGTGTTTGGTTTGAGTCTACTTGTGTTTCTCTGCTTGTTGATTGCTCCTCATGTGTTTTACCTGTGTCTTGTTTCACCCCTGTGTTGATCACTCCCCTGTGTATAGGGTCTCTGTTTTTCCTTGGTTCTTAGTTGGATCATTCTGTCATGTGAACCCAGGAAGACAAGAGAGGAGATGCAGATAAAACAAGGTAGGGAGTTTTAGGTAAACTTGAAATACCAAAACACCAAAGCAAAATAAATAAATCAAAAACACCTGAGGCCTAGCACGAAGCAGGATTAGTGTCTTAGCCAGATAACTTCAGGGTTAACTCTTGATTACCGATAGCACGAAGCCGGTTCCTTTTTTATCAGAGTAGATCACCATGGTGACCTACTCTGAACGGCTATCCTGCTCTGGAGCAGGATAAGTTGGAGGTTGAATCTGATCAGCCCCTCCCACTGGCCAATCGGCTTCTCAGAAACAATGGCCTGCCCTTTTCTCCCAAACCCGGTGGACAGAGGCACACAAGTTGTAAGAAGAGCTTAACGAAGAGAAAGAGTGTTTAAAGATCGATCTGATCCACTCGATCAAAGAGACAATTCACTTTATGAGAGGTATAGGTTCTGACGGCCCGGACTACTCTACCTCTGTGAAATATTAGAGCCATACATTGCCCGTACAACCCACAGGAGCGGTGCACTGACTGCCCCACAGTCATTGTGCATCGCCCTGTGATTCTTTGCCCCGGGCAGCTACTTGTACTCAGTTGGGGATGCGGCTGAGCAAGTTTACGGCATCCCGTGTTGGCTGCTGCCCTCACATAACTTAGGGAAGAATTCATAGCGTTCCCAGGACACCTGCCAACACACGTCATCAAGCAGAGATTCTATGACATTGCAGGTACTGTAAGCCATTTCACCACTTAATCTACAATGCAAACCCCACTAGTAATGTTCCTGGGCATTGAATGCAGTCTACTGTCATCACAGGGTTCCCAAGAGTGCTCGGCTGCATAGGTGGCACCCTTATCCCCATCTCCTGGCCCCTGGGTAAGGATGAGGGGGACTATGTGGACCGGCACAACAGACATAGCTTCAATGTCCAGATAATTCCTGCAACTATAATCCATAATACACACAGTCATTGAGTTAATGGTCAATGATGATTCTACTTAACTTATTAATTATATCTTTGAGGCAGTGACACACCACATGCATTAACTGCAGCACATGTTCACTCTGCCTGCATGATGTACAGGTGCATCCTCTTGGATGAGAACATCTTTAAAGTGTACTTTTTCTCTCTTATCTCAGAGAGTGAAAAATGTCCATGTTATCATTGTGAATTTCTTCAAGATGTATTTATTTATGTAAATGCTCCCATATTATATTCACACATCCTTTGCTCTGTGCCTCTGCACTTTATGAAATGTTTAACTGCGTTTGCGGTTGGCCACTGCTACCGTGTTCCCCCTTACCGAGTTATTTCTTCTCTCCTCCTTGTATTGCTGCATTATCAGCCGCTGCTCCTCAGCGGTGAACTACGGAGCTTTCTTAGTCGCTCATGATTGTGATTGGTCAGCTGCCTCCGAGCCCTCCTCTTTAATGTGCGCGTTCACGGCTCTTGATGAGACAATCCTGGGTTGAGTTACTGTGTTGATAACTTGCGTCATGCTATCAATTATCCTGATTGACACTGTTATGGTTACTCAATCCTGGATAGATGTGAGTTACCGCGGATAAGTTGACTGCGCTTCGTGCTATAGGCCTCAGGACTTGATCCCTAAGGACTGAGCTACTTCATAACAGACATATCTGATTAGATAAAACAGATTGAGACAAATTAAGATTCTCCTTTAATTATTATTATTATTAGTACTACTGCTACTACTACTACTACTACTACTACTACTACTAATAATAATAATAATAATAACGTATTTATATAGAGCTATCTAAAGACACTCAAAGATGCTTTACAAAACAGATATGAGTACATAACACAGACAAACAGAGAAAAGAGAGATTATAATGGAGGAGCAGGGGTCAGGTCTCGAATGCTGTCTTAAAGGGGGACGTATCATGCTGATCCGTGATTTAATACTTACATATAAAATAATAAAGTTGAAAACAAGACCTTACACCCCCTGAATTTTCAAAAAATGAGATATTGTATTTTTTCTGATATCCTAGAACGAGATTTGATGCCTCTGAATATAGGTCATTGACATTTGGCTTCGGGATTTTGACCTTTGTGACGACACAAGGATCCTTTCTTTTTATTGGAGTAATCTGATAAAGCAGCTCCTCCTCTGTGATGTCAGTTAGTCACACAACCGCCACCGAGGGATACACCCACCAAGAGCCGAGTATAACGGCGGTAATAACATAGTGACAAACTGATGGTAGAGGCGATCTTTACACTACACTTTCAGCATGATGGATAAAACGGACAGAGAAAAGTGAAGGAGCAGGATGGAGCCCTGTTATACAGATAGTTTATTGGTGAAGTCTGCCTATATTTCCACGTCTCGACTATACATGTTACAGTACCGGTTTGACTCACCACACTGAAGCGTCCTGAGATGATCTGTGTCGAGGTGGATTTTCTTCCTCCTGAGCTGCAGAACTGTCCGGGTCTGACTCGGGGTCCAATACAAAAGGACGTATCCTACACTCTGCCATTTTATTAGTGCTATCAATGCCTTACGGTGAAGTTTTGGCAAACATCAAACTCACTCAGTCTGCCCCATTCAATATGGTGATTTTGTAAATACTGCCATGCTGCAAAAACCGCCCCCTGGCTCTACCCTCTCCGCCCCTCTGATAGAACTGACCAATCAGAGCACAAAGGGCTCTGATTGGTCTGTGACGGCAACGAAGGAACTAAATGACTTGTACTGAGAGCAGAAATGCTTTACAGGCATCCTAGTCTGGCATAGTGAAAAGGAGAAACGAGCATGATTTGTCTACTTTAAAAAAAGGAGTTTGAGTCGAGATTTGAAGGAGAGGAGTGAGTCTGAGTTTTGGATGTTGGGTGGGAGGGAGTTCCAGAGGGTTGGGGCAGCAGCTGAGAAAGCTCTGTCGCCAACAGTGCAGTGCATGGTCCTGGAGTTGGGGGTCAGGAGGTTGGTGTCTGATGGTCTGAGATGGCAGCTGGACGAGTGACAGTGGAGGAGATCTGTGAGGTATGGGGGAGAAACGTGATTGAGAGCTTTGTTGGTGGTGAGCAGGATCTGAGGTTATGAAAGCATGTATAATGGTTTTGGCGACAGAGAAAGAGAGGGTAGGGTGAAGGCTGGCAATGATGTGGAGGTGAAGGAAGGATGTTTTGGTCATGTTCCTTTGATTTGAAGGAGAGACTGAGATCCTGGGTGACACCAATGTTTTGGACAGAAGAGGAGGGTGACTGTGTGAAGGAGAAGCATGTAGAGGATAAACAGAAGGGGGCCAAGCACTGAGCCTTGGAGGACACCATGTGTGACTGGGATGGGAATTGCAGATATTGATGGTCATTGAGTGAAAACTGCCAGAAAGGTTGGATTTGAACCAAGAGAGTGCTGATCCAGTGATAGCAATGCATGATTGCAAGCGACTAAGGAAGAATGAGTCAATTGTTATTGATGGAGAAATTGACAGTGTTGCAGCTGCAAACAGCAGTGAAATGTGAAAATGTTTAAATACAGAAATAACATCAAATCAAATCAAACATAATAAATGTTATTATTGGTTGTGGTCGTATTTGCATGAACTGCATTTTAATCTCAGTGAGGCTAGTTTTTACAGTAATGACTTTGCATCCAGAAAATAAAGACGTGTGTGTCGTTAAAAGGCTTGTTCCAGGGTTGATGGATACTGTTCATTGGATTCATTCCCACTAAGAGGTTTTAAAGTGAAATGGCATTTTGTGATACAGTCATTTTGTAATGATCTGATTTGGCCAGAGGCAGCCCTCTACAGATATGCACCTTCTTTTGAATAATGGTATATTAAAGGCTACATCTCATTTCTGAACACATTTCAAGATGTATAGAAGATCTCATGTTTACAGATGCAGACATTTATGCATCAATGATTCTGTGCATTTATACAAACTGGTTCATCTTCATATCACAAGACTGAAAAACAGAAAGACTTCAGCTCAAACATTTCAATTTTAGACCAGATTAAATGGGATGAGGACAGAAAAAGAATTTCCTGCTGCCGCTCACAGGAGGTCAGCTCGTACAGGGTTAACAGTTCACTGCTCTAAAACAAAATCAGACTGAAGAATAACAGGAAATATTCTACTGAGCACAATGAAACACGATCTGCTGCCAAGTGTCCATGCCAAGTCTAAAGTCAGACTACCAGAGATTATCAATCCAGAAGGAGGCCTGGTTTAGAGCAGTTTCTGTGAGCTGGGCACGCTTTGAAAAGTTGGAGCAGAACTCAGACAAACACAAAAACAGAGCAACGCCAAAGTTCAGCTTTCCTCCAAGACTGATGGAGATCAGATAAGAACTAGTATCCATTCCACTAAGACTGATAAATGTGTCTGTTAGGACTTCTTACTCTTCAAGAACAGAGCCGAGAAGTTCGAGATCAGCTGAACAAGAAAAAAAATTACAACTGCTGAAGATTGGCAACAAATGGAGCCTTTACTCCTTTCATGCCACAATCACACCTGAAACTTCTGTCTGGTCCAGGAACTGAAGACGCAGTCACCCTGCAGCACGTATGATCCATGACGTTTAACAGGCACGGCTGCTCCTCTTGACAATCATTTCAATCAATAGCGGGGTGCTCAAGGGCTGTGTCAGACTAAAACAATTAACTGTAAGTTAAAAAGTCTGTAATGTTGTAGTAGTGCTCTCTGTGTCTCATAGTGCTGACTCTGATGGGATTACACCCCATGTAAACAGTCGCTTCATGATGACATAGGCGAGACGTGTGTGCCTTAAGTCTGGTTTATACTGGAGTATGGCCCTGTGGGGAGGCAATCGTGCTTAAGTATGGCTCGATTTGGATGGCTTTTGTGACCACGTCCATACGCACAATCTCGAGAGTTAGTGTTCCAGGTGTGTATGAGAGTCAAAACTCGGCGTTGTATCAGGGAACTCCCACACCCTTAAATAGCTTCTTTGTTGGCAGGTCAGTGACTATGAGCTGTTAATTCTACTGGATTATTGATGGAAACTTTGAGTGCTTGAGTCAGAGGAATGAAAAACAGATGTAGCAGACGTTGGAGTCAGGAACAGCGACATTCAAGGACATCGACGAAACGTACCAGACGATCAACAAAGAAGAGACAACAGACTGCACAACCTCACAACCAGGAAGCACTTCTATGTATCTTCACGGATGAACTAAACTTTTGCATCTGTCTTTAGTTCTTACTATATTTTTCACTCACTTTGATGTTTCTAGTCCCAAAGTGCAGAACAAAGCAGAATAAAAACAGCTCTGTCCCTGCTGCTATTGCTGAGCTGAATAAGCTGTAGCCTTATTTTACACACATGTATTTTTTGCGTATGCACACACATATTTATTCCTTTCATCCCTATGTTTCTATCCTAAACTTGTCTTTTACAGAAGTATTAATTTGCTAAGTTTTGAGGTTTTAATTTGGTCTTTATGAGCCCCCCGCCCCACCCTTTTTATGCCTGTTCCTACTGTGTTGATGAAACATTGAACTATTTTATGTGTTAATGTTTTAAATCTTACTTATTTATTATTAACCTGTACGCTTATAATTGAGATCTTTTTTTTATTGTTTTTAGCAAAATATAAAGGTAGGTTTGCATGAGGAAACAAGTAATATCAAATGACTTACTGTCAGGAAACGCAAGAAAACAAGAGAGGACGACCTAGATGCAGGTTAAATAAAACTTTTATTTCAACTAAACTCAAAATTCAAAACTAAAAAAAACTAACAAAAGAAACAAAATCAAAAGTACTAAGAAACTCACAGAAAAAAAAAAAAAAAAGAGGCACAGGAGACGAGGCATGACATACGCACCAACATACAGCTACAGGGGAGTGATCAACACAAGTGTAAAACAAGACAAAGGAGAACGAAGCCAAACACAGGGAAGCTCAAGATAGAGACTAAATACAGTAAATACGAAAGTAGGGCTGTCAGTTTAACGTGTTAATTAGATGTATTAATTACAACGCAAATTCATGCGTTATAAAAATTAACGCAGATTAATCTGGATCCCAAACCGCGGGGCGTTCAAAGACGCACTTATATGTCTGGCATTTACGAACTGTTTGTCCTTCTTAGAAAAAGTGGTGTTCTCGTCAGATTTTCAAATTTCCGACGGTCCCAGAATGTATCACACATGACGTCAGCAACATGCTTTAGGGGGGAAGCGATAGTGATACAGTTCAGGTCTGCACCAATCAGCAACAGTCTGTGTGTTCAGAGCATGTAAAACTGAAAATACTTCACTTTTCTTTGACCCAAGACTTGAATTAAGTGTTTTGCACATAGTTCCTCACAGTTTTTAGCCTTTAGCCCTGGTTCTCGTGACCTCATAGAAGTATAGAAGTTCATATTGCAGTGAAAATTGAGTCAACATTGAGTAAAGATGTGACAGAAGCAAAAATCGTCCTAAAAATCAAATCAGCTTACCTTAGGTGCAGGACTGTGTAGATTTTATTAAGGTAGAACCCCATCACTTTTTTCATGTGTTCCTTATGCCTCAGGGTACCTAAAAGTGTGTTGTATATATTCCCACCTTATTTTTTAAGGGTTTTTAAATGTCTTTTAATGTTATTTTAATGTCCTGAAATTCAAATTCTTTGTTTTGGGACCTTAAGCAGATATGAGATTAAAATGAGATTAATTAGATTAACTAATTACAAATCCCATAATTAGATTAATTTTTTTAATCGCCTGACAGCACTATACTAAAGATGACCACGAAAACACATACACATGACAAAAACCAAATCAAAACCACAAGTGACACTAACTAGGGAAGGAAACAAGAAACACAGAACACTCAACAAGAATAACTAGGATTATCACAAGACACACAAGACAAGAATCAGTAATGTAAACCAAGAACCTCAAATCCAAAACCCTGAATAAAACAAAACCCAACTGAAAACCCAAACCATGACACTTCCGTGAGGCATTTCATCAGCCATTGCCATTCTTCTGGAATCTTCAAAGGCAAATTTAACATTTCACTGTCTTTTTTTGTTTACTTTCTCCAGCCAAAAGATCATAGCCAATCATATGAGACGAGGACTGTAGCCAATCATATCAGGGGATTCAATGATGACAGGTGGGCCCGCCCACTGACTGCCAAAAAGTAAATCTGCTAACGCAGATGCTAGATGTTAGCTCGCTCAGCTCCTCAGAAGATGTGCATGCAGATCTCATATATGCTTGAGAAAATCTCACTTTTGCTCTGAATCCCATAATGACCTGATCAAAATCTTAAGACCAGTTGAAAAATAGATAGAATTAACCTTTCACACATTTGGATCTTAATGAGGTTTGAAGTAGAGCTACAATATGCAAACACAAGAAGGGAGAGTGTGACAAAAAGCACTTTGAAAAAGTAATTTATTGAAAACAAGTAAACTGGAAAAGGCTGTTTATCAGCTGATTAAAAGTTTCAGACCATAGCTGGAAATAAAAAATAAAAAACTCTCCAATCCAGAACAAAAGTTTTTCTCAGTAGGACTCAGTAATGAGTAGCTCCACCGTTCTTGTTCATCACTTCAAAAATTTGGTATGAGCATGCTTGATGTGAGTGTTTCCAGGAAGCTTTTGGGAACCTTGCTCAAAGTGGTGAAGACGGCTTCATGAAGGTCATCAACTGTCTGGAACTGACGGCCATTTTTATAAACTTCCTTTGTCATCCATCCCCAAATGTTCTATATTGGTTTAAATCAGGGGAACATGTAGGATGGTCCAAAGAGTGATGTTATTCTCCCTGAAGAAGTCCTTCATCAAGCCATCATTGTGACCTGCAGCGTTGTCCTGTTGAAAAACCAGCTGCTCCCACACAGACCAGGGCCCTCAGTCATGAAGGATGCCCGCTCCAACATCTGCACGTAACCAGCCGCTGTCTGACCACCCTGCACCACCTGAAGCTCCAGTGTTCACTGAATGAAAAAGCCCCAGATCATGATGGACCCCCTCCACTGTGCCGGGTAGGAAACATCTCAGGTGGGATCTCCTCGTCATGACAGTAACATGTGAAGCCATCAGGACCATCAAGGTTCAGTTTTTCTCATCAGAGAATCAAACTCTTTTCCACCTTTCAATGTCCCATGATGCTCCCTGGCAAAGTCTAAACGGGCAGTTTTGTGGCGTTGAAGGAGACAAGGTTTTTGTTTTTAAACACTTTTCCTGCAGATGCTGTCTGATGGTTATTACCCTGCAGTCGGCACCAGTGAGAGCCTTAAATTGGGTCGAGGATCGCCCTTTGTCTTGACGAACAGCCAATCAAATCCTCCAGCACAGGTGTAATTTTTTGGGTCTACCACTTGACTTTTTTGTTCCATAATGCTCAGGATCTTTCAGAAAACGTAGAATGACTGTCTCACTGCGTCCAACCTCAGCAGCAATGGCGCGCTGCGAGAGGCCTTGCTTATGCAGCTTGGCGATCCGACCACGTTGAAGAAGAGACAGCTTCCTAGCTTTAGCCTTCAGGAGGAAGATAATAAGGCAGAAAATGAACATTTTGAGCAGATTTTATCTTTAATAGCCTGTGGTCCTAAACTTTTAATCAGCTGATAAACAGCCTATTTCAATTTACTTGTTTTCAATAAATTACTTTTTCAAAGTGCTTTTTGTCACACTTCCCCTTCTTGCTTTTACATATTGTAGCTCTACTTAAAACCTCATTAAGATCCAAATGTGCAAAAGATATTTTTTCAATTTTTCAACTGGTCTTAACATTTTGATCAGGTCTGTATATGCTCTCTGGCAGTATAATGCTGCCATGTTTGCTCTCCTGAGTCATTTTCTGTACATGCAGTCAGTGCACTCAGAATCCCCTGTCCGATGGAGCTCTCTGACATTTGGATCAACTTCCAGATCTTTCTTGGCTCCTCATCTCTACTCTTTAAGATTAAATTACTGTTTCCTATTAAATGTTTTTCCCATACACACAAAGAGCAGATGCATAATTGCTCTCTGAGATGTGTTCACGTTGGCACTGTTTTCTGGTGCACAAAGTTCCACTTTCCTAAAAAGCTGGAGTCAAAGGGAAGCTGCCAGAGGATTGAGGGCAAACAAAGGAAAGTCAGTGACTGTAGAAACTGAGTCTTTGTACGGTCCGTTCAGTCTCTTTGAAACACTAGTTAAAGTTAAAAATCCACATCGCTCTTTTTTTGGGGTTGTTTTCTGCATCCAGTAAAGAACTCATTATTTCCATAAACACGACCGATGGCCCTTCAGCCCGTTTAAATTATAATTGTGCCGTAGCTGCCTGGATCAGATATCGCAGGGAAACTAATTAAATGCCGTGTGGTGACATTTTACATTTTGCATCGACTTTAGAGATTTATTTAATTGATTTTTTAGCAACAGAACAAGCTGTAAACACAACACTGACCTAATATCACCTCATGAAGTTGATGTGACTAATGAGTTCACAGACAGATAGAGGCAGAGAGGGACTTGTATTCACAGTCAACTGTGTCCATCTGGGAAATAGACTGAGGTTACAAAGCACTTTTTCTCCTCTTCTAAACGCTTCAGCAGCTTTTATATAACAAATAATGTGTTCTCACAGCGTCTTTACCAAGCTCCTTTAACTTGTGAACAGCAGGACCTGGGACTGAACCACGGACCCTGCCACTGGGAGACGACTAACTCCATATGTTGTAAGTAGGCGCCTTAGAAATAATGGTTAAGGTGAACTTTATTGTCCCTAGGGGATGCTGCTGTGTGGTGTGCAAGAGATCTAACATGTTGAATAGACTAAAAGATGAAACTCTTGTGAGTAAGTCATAAACACTTGTTTGTGTGTTCAGTGATGAAAGTTAGTATTCTGGTTTATTGATGGATGCTAACTGCTAGCATATCAATGCCATTTCCAATAGATGTTAGCATCATACTTGTGCCAAGTGCTCTAGATTGTTTTTGGTTAAAAAATGAAAATGAAAAATGAATGATGAAAGTTGAAATTTTGCTTGAAAACCAATGTTTTATCGTTGTATGCTAACCGCTAGCACATCAATGCAGATGAACCTGTGCATGAGTCTGATGCAGATGGTGGTAAATAATCAAAATCCTTCATGGATATTGATGCCTACACTTAAATGCATATATAAACAAAGGAATTACACAGTGGCAGAGTTTGATTGTTTTATTTAGATGTGGCAGCTAACTCATCACCAGGTACCAGTGGCCTCCAGGCTGCAGCTTCACAGCCTGACCGGGAGCCGGTCCCACAGAGCCAGCCAAGGAGTAGGCTCCCATCAGCCTCCCATGCTGGTCAACTCTCGCGCTCAGCGGTTCTGACAGAAGAGGACCTGGAGCGACAGACTGAGATCTGTCGGCTGATGACGGCGATGAACCACGGTCTTTTGGCCATGAATGAAACCTTGAAACAGATGCACAGAACACTCAACAAGAACAACTAGGGTTAACACGAGAAACTCCAGGCAAGAATCACTAATATAAACCAAGAACCTCAAATCCAACATTAAACATCAAAAACAACATTTGAAAAGTTTTATGTGTTTTTAATGTCTTGCCAAGCATACATTAGAGGCGCTGGATAAGGTCCCATCTCCACTCTATGGCCTTCACAAGAGGCTTGCCTGGGAACGGTGTCCTCCAGGTGCCTGGTTGTCCTGTGGGATGTTGTGCAGAACACTACAGGACAAAATTATGTTGCACACATTCCCTGATGTGTGGAGCAGAATCCCTTTGTTTGCCTGCTCAGAGTTTGATTTGACAGAAGAAGAAATAGGCCCCTTCTTTTGATTCATGTCCATAATTCATTTGACACCCTCCTATAGTGTTATGGGACATTATGGAGTATGTTGTACTGTATCAAATAACCCTAAAAAGTTAATATCATTATTTTGATGTGTGGGGTATTGGTCTGTCTCTGTTCCTACACTTAGGCTACATTGTAAGAATATTAAATGAAGTTAGCGTAAGTTCATGCAAGACACGGAAGTGGAAGTCATACGACCAGCTGTGATCAGCTGATAGGCTGATGTTAAAACTCTAACCCCTCTCAACCAATCACAGCGTGTGTCTAACTACAAGGCGGCATATTTAAATCACGTCTTCACTCTGTCTTATCCCTGCTTCCTTTCTGCTGCCCAGCTGCTGCTGTCTCAATAATCCCACCTCCACCCCAGCCTCCTCCTATTAAGCCTCATGTATGTATCCTATTGATATGCATTCATACTTTTAATCTGTATGTACATATGGGGGTTTTGCTATGCACTCCCTGGAAAGCTCGAGCAGGCTGCTCAGCTAACCCAGGGAGTACTGTGAAAAGCAGAGCGGTAACGCCAATTCAAACTGTATCCATTTGGCAATAAATGGTTCAATGTATGACAAGAGTGTTCCTGACTGAATTGCAGGTTTGTAAAACTGCTGCAACACTACTAGCATTTTTACGTCATCTGCAAATACTTTACAGCAGTGGTTCTCAAACATTTCAGGCACCCTTCTATAGCTTCTGACGTAGCTGAGGCTTTTATTAACAAAGAACAGAATGTGAAGTAATGTACCTAATGATCTCTCACAATAGTCCTTACTATTTAACAAAAATTCAACATTTAAATATTTTATCTGTTAACCACCATTAAAAAGTGTTTAAACTAGTAATATATTTATTTGTTGATACAATACTAGGGGTGTAACAGTACACAAAAATCATGGTTCGGTACGTACCTTGGTTTTATGGTCAAGGTTCGGTACATTTTCGGTACAGTATGGAACAACACAAAACCATTTGCTTGTTTAGCATGTTTATTAAACCAAAAGCTTGCCATTATACAGTGAGGGAGGAGGCTCTTCAAGCTCCGGTTGGTTGTTAGCAGCAGCCATGATGCACAATTCAGACACAAGCTGCTGTGGCTACAAAGCTCTTTGATATTCATCTTCTGATTGGCTCACCGTGAGACGTCACGACCACATGATATGCACATGATCGCAAAGCACGAATCACAGGCCACTTTCCTCATGGATATTAAAACGCCTTCCCTGCTCAGCCAATCATAGATGAGTACTCACGTGAATATTAAAGAGCTAATGTAAACTTACTGTACTCCTTCGAATACAGCGCTGTACCAAACCGAACAGCCTTACGGAGCGGTTCAGCACGGATACATGTACCGGTTCACCCCTATACGATACCAATAAATAATGGTGCTCAGCTGACATTACACTTCAGTTGCACACCCCCTACCATTTTATGGCACTGCTGGAGGAGCATGGACGTAAACAACATGGCAGACAAGGAGAGCTCAGCAGACATGGAGCCTAAAAAGGAGTGGCGCCAAAAAGAGGAAACCATTATTCTATGGTTTGATGTTAGTTTGGTTTTGAAAAGTCAGACAGGGAGCAGAAAATGGTAACCTTAAATTACAGATGTCATCTCTAAATTCATTTGTTAAGATATGGCCCCTGTAAATACTGTCGAGAAGAAGGGCTTCAGGTCAAAACACTGGACCCCAGATACAACATGCCAGAAGGGAAACACCTCAGTCATGTCATCATCCCGTGTGTATGAATTTATGATGTATGGTATGTACTGTTATCTATTGTAAGGCAAGGGCTTAGAGTAGAGTCATAGGGCCTTTTTCAAACCGCCCCCTACACACTCCCCCTCCATGAGGGAATGCACACCGTGACGGAGTCACACTCGCAGCTGAATGAAGTTCACTTCATCAGGGTGTAGGGTAGAAATACAGCTTTGGGACAGAAACTTCCCTCAATCTCAGGCGGAAACAGATAAACAAAGAAAAAAAAGAAAATATAACATAGAAAATACAAGAGAAACTTACCCCCACGCTTCTTTGGCTGCATTTATTTTTTTATTGAAGAGTTTTCATGTTGCTTTCTTGCTTGAATGAATTCTTTTTTTTTTTTTTTTGTACATATAAATCACTCAAATAAACACGAACTGTCTGAACAAATACAAGGCAGGCCTTAATCAATAACATGTACATCTAAAGTTGTGAACATCTGCGTGACAATCTTTAAATATTTGTGTTAGTTTAACAGTGTTTGTGCAGGCACATATGCGTGGAACTTACATTTGTCTGTTGCTTCCTCCATGGCGGACACCGGACACAATTTAGCACTGCACGTGTTCAGCGAGTCGGCATCCGTGCAGACTCGCTCGTGGAGGGTTTTAGAGCCCAGTACCCCTCCCCGCAGATCGGTTTTGAGATGGCCCTCAATGTGGCAGACCCTCAGTGAGAACGCGCAAACAGAAGCGTAGTGGGTAGGGAGAGTGTGTAGGGGGCGGTTTGAAAAAGGCCCATAGGGTGCCTGTCAGTCACATGACCTGAGCTGTGCCTCTGATCGGGTAAGCTTGGGATCTTAATATCCTTTTATCGGCTGAGTTAGAAAAAAAATCACCCTCGCACAGTGTTTGCTGAGAGAAAAAAAAAAGTGATTCAGACACAATTTTGGATGTTTTTTGAAAACCGTTTTTTTTTTTTTTGTCTTGGTGTGTGTTACTTCTGGTACTTCCAGATTCAGCCTCAAGCAGACTCTGGAGAAACAGCAGATTTTAGCACTTCAGCTTTGTCTCATATTCTCAGAATGGAGGTTGCTGCTTGATTGCACCTTGTCTTAATATGATAATTTATCAATCTTAAATTTTCTCTTAACTTGCTTCTGTTACTCTCTGCTTCAAGAAATAACACCTTGGTTAAAACTGATGTTCCTTGGGGTGACAGTGTTTCTGACAAAGAGAGAATCAAGAAAGATTAAATGCAAAATTCATGCAAACCTTTACATAAAAATGCTTCTGTGCTTATTGTTGCTAAAATCTGTATTTTTGGCCAGTCAGGTTTTGCAGGCTATGGCTTTTTACTTTGTTGGTGCTTTAAATTGCGACTGTGAACATAAATCCAGGTTTCTCAACTTGAAAAGATGCAGCCACAAACTTCTTCCAACAAATCAACGTAGAATTAAGTCAAAGAAAGAAGTAAATCTGACAATCCAGTGATCAGTGAGCTGCAGAGACTTCATCCTTTTATCAGAACACTCCCGTGCTTGGAAGAACAGGTTGCCTGTTCTTTAGAAATGCAAGGTCTTTGATCAGTCAATCCACATAACTCCCAGCGGCTGAGAAATATGGCTCTATCCGCTGAAATACGGCTCCTGTGATTGATTTTAGGTCCAGAAAAGGAGGACATAAAATATCTAACATGACAGGACACGGAATGTGGCTGAAAATGTTAATTTAACTCTGTTCACGAGCAAAGCCGAACGCAGGGAGGGAAAGATGGATGAAATGACCTGAAGGTAATTAGTTGTCGGAGAAATATCGCTGAGAGTCCAGTTTGGCACAGTTTGCAGAGAAAGGAGTCACATATCATGTTTACCCCTTTACTAATAATGTAGAGTAGTTTGTCAAATTAACACTGAGTAATTATAAAAACAGTGTCGTAGGGAGCAATTTGGGCATGTTTGCAATGTTTGCATGGAGCAAATACTGTACGTCAGGTCTGGATACTTTATCAGTAGCTGCAGGGCGACAACAGCAACTCAGCAAAACGCTCCACACATGTTCAGAGAGCAGAGCTCATTCCTGTGACACGCTCTCTGGCTGTGTAGAAGAACAGTGGTGCTCTGAACTAAATACAAATGTCAGCATGCTAACATGCTCTTCACTGTGCTAACCATTAACAGGACAGCATGTTAGCATTAACTAACGAGTCACTCAGAGTCAGCCAGACTAGAGATGATCTGAAAACTGAGGATGATGAGATCACTTTTTTTAATCAGTTCATTAAGTTCATGTTGAGAGGAACAAGTGGGGAACAGGAAACATGTTTGGCTGGAGATTACAGTCAATTAGCATGCTAAAGCGCTATGCTAAATGAAGTGGTGCTCAGGGAGTCTGACTCCTGCACACAGTCTCTGTTTAAACTGTCGTGTTTATTGAACCATATATCATGCTGTGAGAGAGCCACATTAGAAGGTGTCTGTGTGTGTGTCTGTGAGTGTGTATTGTGTGTGGCAAATCTAGAAGAGGGATTTGTTTTTCGTCATTTGTGTTCAGTGATTTTTTTCCCACCATTGTAGTAAAATAGTTAACATGGGGCCAAGAACATCAGAAAGTAAAGTAGACCTATCCATAAATCCATAATTCAATCCAGGAAGGACGTTATACAAGTACATGGCGTAGCCGGGAAGGGGAGGTTCATGGAATGCAGCAGTAACTTGGAGTGTGTTATGACAGAATGGTTCTGCAGCAACTTAGACACAGGGTTAAGTAAAGAAAGTGTGTTCCTATCAAAGGATGTAGAATGTTCAAAAAAAACTTAAAGGACTGTGCATTGAAGTAGATGTGCAGATCTATATTATAGAGAGACTGACTTTTGCATTAAAACTACAATCTGAAAAATGTAAGTTGTGGTCCAGATGGATAAGATATTAAAGTGAGACGGCCTGAATTGTTTTGAGTATCTGTAATGTGTGGCTTTAAGTACCAGAATATTAAATATTGTGAGTGATGATTGAAAACTGTTGTGAGTCAAATTTCATGGAAAATGAGACTGTGTGACACCCGTGTATACCTGTATATAGAAGGGAGTGTAATAGATAAGTGGATACATGTTGATATTTTTGTATTGTCATCATCAAGCCACTGAATGAAATCAGGGAGATTAGCACATTAGCAGTGTGCATGAAGCGACTGGTTGTGCATAGGAGTGGGTGGTTGAGTAGATTAATAAGATACTTAAGCTAAGTCAAGAGGACAATGTATGTGTGTGAATAAGTGACTGAGGGTGGAAGAGTGAAAGGGCGTGTGTCGGTGTTCAAAGTATCGGTTACATAACAAGTGTGTTAGTAAAATGAGCTCTTTGGGTACTCAGGTCATTTCATTGAATCAAATGTACATTTCATGTAATGATACATGATACATATATACAAACATTCATACTACTTTTTTTTTTTTTTTTGGTTGCTAGGCGCTGCCGAAGTAGCTGCCTGTTGCAGCAGCTCTCTCTCCTTTGTCTGTTTCTTGCAATTTTGTTGTCTCT
Source organism: Halichoeres trimaculatus (assembly GCF_033239565.1). Taxonomy (NCBI): domain Eukaryota; kingdom Metazoa; phylum Chordata; class Actinopteri; order Labriformes; family Labridae; genus Halichoeres; species Halichoeres trimaculatus. Next base: position 2,757,342 of record NW_027437185.1, read on the forward strand.
TTTTCATCATCTTTGTATTTGGAGTGGATCATTACTTTGTATGGTTCATTGTTGGTCATGAACACCAAACTTTTTGTGGCTTCATTGATAATTTTACTAATTTTCTCTTGTGTTTGTCTGGAGATCCTACATGTAACCATGGCTGCATTGTTTACATGTCAAATCAGCTGTTAGCAGCCTGTAGCATGTCAATGCTAACTAGTGTAGGGCTTGATGATTTCCCTCAAGGTGAGGAGGAGGAGGTGAGGACAACGTGCTGGTTCTAAAGTGTGAGCTGGGAGGTGATGACGTGGACCTGTCCCTCCATCCATCATTGTTGGGAACGTGGGATCTATCTCTGGTGGGATGGACAAGCTAGCTAGGGCTGCCGGAGGGCAAAGTGGCATCGCGCTGTTCACAAACGTGGCTGACGGAGCTGATATCGGACGTCGGCGCCACAATGGAGGAGCTTCGCTTGCTGTGAGCAGACAGGATCCAGGAGACAGAGACTGAACAGACTGCTGGGGAGGCTCAGTCCTGGACCCTGTGGAGGTGGAGACTGGTTAGGCTGGAGAGTGGTGGACGGGCTGTCATCATTTATTTTCTTATGGACCTTTTTGCACTTTCTATACACTTTCTTACTTTTGTTTTCTTAAATGCTGCTGTGACTCCTGATTTTCCCCTCTGGGATAAATAAAGTATTTTCCATTCTATTTCAATTTCTAAATAGCGATATACAAGGTGCAACATAGTCTTTTACATACCCCACTCTCTATAAAACATATAGATTAGAGGATTTGTCTGGTTTGGCTTCCTCAAAAAAAAAAAAAAAAAAAAAAAAACGCTACGCCACTGATTATCAGTGCCTGGGATTTGGATAACTTTTGTTTTTTTTGTTCCTTTCTGGGATTTATGGGACGTGGGACATAGAAACAATGGAACGTGGCCGTGGTGAGGAACCTTGAAGCCATGGGGACAGTTAAAGGAGGGAAAAGGCTTATGAACAGTAAGGGAAGACATTCTTTTTTTCGGACTTTGTTTGGGGTCGAATTTCGTTAATGTTGAGGCTTAGAATATTTGGTTAAATGAGTACTTTGTTTGCAGTCACATTTTCGTTTCGCTTAAAGGAGCTGAGTGCGATTTGGACTTTGGGTTACACCTTCTGACTCCTCAGAACAATTCATTTTACAAGGAAAGGTAGAAATTAGTTTGAAGTACATTGCTATTTTTTTTTTTTCCTTTTTGTCAATGAAACAGGATTATGATTCGTAGTGTTATTTCAAAGGTACCTCCTAAAGCGTTTTAAATGGTAACAGAATTAAGTTGTTTGGTACAATACACCAACTTTAAGGGGACCTGCATCTCAAAGTCTTCTCTTTGTCATAACTCAGGAAGGGGACCAATGCAGATATAACAAAAACTAACTGACTACAATAACCAAACTCAAAGTCCAAAACTACAAAGAAATCCCAAAACTCTGGAAAAACTTACATAGTAAAGCTGACAGCAACAGGTACAATGGGTGCATCCCAAAGCTTCAAGTTTCATCCTTCCTTCCTCCACTTGCGTCTTAGTTCCTCCCACCAGAGATGTATGGGACATGAAGAGAGGAGAGAGGAAACGAGGCGAGTCGCTCGAATCTATCTCTGTTGATGCAGAACAGCTTGAAAACCTTACAGAGCTTTTTTTCTCAAATTATGAAATGTCAGAAATTGAGTAATAACCTTTTTTTGTCTTACCCTTTTCCAGGCCAACACTTACCTCTGCAACATTTCAAGCTCTTCATTGAACTTCTGAGATCAACCTTTCTTGGTACTTTTAAAGAGGACTCAAATAAAGATCCAGATGTCTTAATGCTGTAGAACTGGCTCAGGATGATGTCAGTTTCACACAGACTCCAGTGAATTTCTTTGAGGTGGAAGTATGAAAAGTAAATGAGAATGTTTTCACCCATCTGTGAGGAATTTGGGAGCAGTCCTTGGCTCTGCTGCTGACCTGTTAGCTGCTGGCAGGGCCAAAGACAATTTTCCAGCTTGGTGGACAATCAGGTTGTGTTACTTTCTGTTTCATTGTTCCTGACAGATTTCAGTCTGGGGTAAAGTGTTGGACTGACCTAACGTCCAAGAGCTCAATCACCCCTCCCTGGTGCCACCGCTGAGGCCAAACACACTGAGAACACATCGATGAAAGAAAGTGAATGTGATCTTTGTTTTCCAGGTTCAAAGCCTCTCCACATAAAGGATCACATCAAAAGACCCAGTGTTTAAGACCAGGCCAAACAGGGTCTGTATTTCTCTTTCTCTTTTGAAACTTTGTTCACTTGGTTTCCAACAGAGACAGAATTTAGATGGAAGACTCACATGTGAAGGTGTCGATTATATCGAAAAGATGTGATGTACTTCAACAATGAAGTAATAAAACGACTGAATTTACATCTTTGGTTAAAAAAACAGCAACAAATAACTCCAACACCACGGCCAATAACATGGAACACAACCCCTTATCTCGGCGATGCCCTGAAATACCACAAGTCTCGGATAAACTGAGCTTTCATAAATAGAAACTGGTCGAAATGTTATGATTAATTTTCCTGGAATGAAACATTTCTATATGAATGCTTTGATAACTGGAGATGTGCCAATGTCAGTCCTGAAATCTAAAAAACCCGGCAGCATGGAGAGGTCAGTGGAACAGCTCTTTGTTTTCTGTAGTCCATAGATCATCTGGTTTATAAATAATAACCCTCACTGTCTGTGACTGCAAGATGGACCTCAGAGATCCTCAGAATTGACTCAAGTTAAATGTGAAAGTGAGGAGAGCAGAAATCAGCTTCAGTGAGAAAATGCTAACACACTCTTATGGTAGTGAAAGTGTTGTTCCCTTGATTTTTATATCTGAGATCCACCTTCTTCAGTAACACTGGCTACATTTACATGCAGTCATGAACCCTTTCATATTCAGAGTTAATATTAGCAATGACCTGGTTGCGTATGGCCATGTAAAAACAAATACAGTCACAGTAAAACATCTCTACACTCTGAACTTGGCATCTCAGGATCTGGGTGTCATGGTGAGGAGAAGTGTCTAACTCACATGGCTTATCAACAGGGGTAGCCCAGGGTTCAGTGCTTGGACCCCTACTCTTTTCCTTATACACTACCCCACTTGGTGCAGTGATCTGCTCCCATGGCTTCTCCTACCACTGCTATGCTGAAGACACCCAGCTTTTCCTGTTTTTTCCTCCTGAAGACATGACTGTCTCGGCTCGGATATCAGCGTGTCTGGCTGATATCTCCACATGGATGAAGGAACGCCACCGTCAGCTAAATCCGTCCAAAACTTAGCTTGTCTCTCAGTTCAACCACAGATCAATGTCCTGCTTGATTCCAATCAACTTATGCCGACAAACTCTGCCAGAAATCTGGGTGTTATGATTGACGATCAGCTGACCTTTGAGGTTCATGTTGCCTTGATTGCTCAGTCTTGTCAAAATGTCCTCTATAACATCAGGAGGATCAGACCCTACCTGACACAACAGGCGACACAGCTTCTGGTACAGGCCCTTGTGATATCACGCATTGACTACTGCAATTCCCTCCCAGCAGGCCTCCCTCTGTGTACATTTCAACCTCTGCAGATTACCCAGAATGCAGTGTCACGTCTGGTCTTTAACCAGCCCAAAACAGCACGTCATCTCGCTGTTAACCTCTCTCCACTGGCTTCCTGTAGCAGCTGCAATCAAATTCAAAGCTCTTCTTCTGGCTTACAAAACATTGACAAGGATGGCTCCTGCCTACCTGGGGTCCCTCATCCAGGTCTACACTCATTCTCGCCCATTGCACTCTTTTTGTAAAAGACGCCTGGTGCTCCCAGCCAAGCACGGCTCTGAATCACTAGCCAGACTCTTCTCCTCTGTTGATCCCAAATGGTGGAATAAATTACCTAACTCCATACGATCCTCAGAGTCCCTTTCTACTTTAAGAGATGTCTGAAGACTCGTCTGTTCAGGGAACACTCAGGCCCCTAATCTAAGCCTTCTTCTCTTTGTCCTTAGGGATAGAATGAGTCCGTACATCTGTAAACAGGTTATTCTGAAAGTTTCAAAAAACAAAATATCGACGTAGCCATTTGCATGTGTGAGCAAACACGGTTATTCCTGTTTACACGGTATCCTGATCAAAACAGCGATACATGGACAACATCTCGATGCACTGAGAACATCATGGCACAATGCATTTCATTTCCACTTCTTCTTCCTGTATCCATAGCAACAGCAGCAGCATGGTGGAAAATAAACAGCCCAGAGCGGACCAAGCCATTTTACAGCTGGGACTTCCTGTACTCTAAAGACCAAGATTCCTTGCGATCAGAACATTCCCAGAACACAAATGAATATTCCTTTGGATGGAGATATCCTGATAGGTGGAACCCAGAGGGGGATTTTCAGGTTTTCAAAAACCTAAATATGAGCATATTCCATTTTTTTAAGGGTTATTGGTGTTTACATGGACATGCGCAATTGGGTTATTGCTAATATTCTGGATATGAACAGGTTAATGACTGTATGTAAACGTAGTCGCTGAACTTGACCTGTCAAAGAGAATGAGGGTGTGTGCCCGGACTTCTGATGGGAACTTTACATGAATACATAAATATTACTCTTAACACTCTTAACTTGTAATCTCATTGCCAACACTTTGAAGTTAATTGATGTTATTTTGAAATATTTGGAATTTACAGAGAAACTTTTTTTTTTTTTTTTTTTTTTTTTTTAATTCTTGTTTTTATTATTTTACTTTTGTTGCACTACTTTCTTGTGGCACATCTGAAGAGTGTTTCACTGGGTCTACTACTGTCCCTGCCACACTTGCTTTGGAGCTGTTTGTCATGCCAATAAAGCTTTGTTTGAATCTGAATGACGGACAGAGAGAGAAGCCTGCAGCATGTGTTGGTATGGAGCTGGCTCTACATGTTGGTTTGTGACGGCACATTTCCGTCACAGCCTGAGCTGTGGTGTGGCTGTGCGTGCCCCCTGCGTTTACCCCGGACGCCCCATAGATTAAATTTGTTTTGACTCTCTCGTGACCCGGCCGTACTCTCTGGCTCTCCAATGCACTTGCTGCCCTCTACATTTTGCGCTCATGTGGAACTGAGTTTGCCAAACTGAGTGCAGAAGAATGCTGAGGGGGGCTTCTGCTCTCTCCAGATCTGTTGCTGTTCCAAAGTCAGATAGTAGACTGAGTGCTTGTTCGCCAGTTTGCCTCTGGATGTTTACTGCAGAATCTGGTGAGACACTGTGCGTACGACTTCACTACAAGCACTGTCACAGTTTCTCATATTGATCTGAATAAACCTTGAAAGAGAACTTCATCATGAACATAGATTTATCAGAATAAGATTTTAACTATGTAATAACTGGACTCTTGGGGGGACTTTAAAGAGGGGGTATCAATCTCTCCATACGTAAAACATAGATATAAAGTAACAATGCGTTGTGGTCCTTACTCTCAAGGTCTTAAACCCAAAAACTGTTCATTTAAAGGACTCTAACACACCAATGGGGAGATGGATTGGGGTTTTACTTTATTCAGTTCTTTAAACAGGATTCAATCAGTCCAGATCCATTTGGTCTCATTTGTCCCTTTCCTTCTCTTGACACCAAAGCTGTGTCCCAATTCAGGGTTTGTAGCCCAGGAAGGCTGCAGACATTGGAGGACCCTGCCTTCATAGCCTGCGTGGACCACAAAGGTCAAACTGAATTGAGGCATTCTGGTTCACATAGCATTTCCTGTTTATCATGGTCAGTCTTACATTATTTTTCAAACACGCAAACCTAAACCATACATTTTAAACAGGATGTTTTTACAATTATTATTATTATTATTATTATTATTATTATTATTATTATTATTATTATTATTATTATTATTATTATTTTCTTTATTGATAGAGTATAGAACCACAATGTATATGTAAGAGTTAAGCATCAACGTATATTGTCAACATCTAAACAAGAACTAGGGGGTGATGTTTGATTTAAAAAAAAAAAAAAAAAAAAAGTATTAAATGCAAGCTTTTATAGTTTTACTTTTTTTCAGAGTACTAAATTGACTGAATGTATTATTGTTTGAGTTTCCTGTTTAAAAAAAAAAAAAAAAAAAAAAAAAAAAAAAGTATTTATTTATTTTATTTTATTTTATTTTATTTTCCGGGGAAATTTCATTCATTAACATAGAATATTTCCATAATGAATGATGATAACAAATGATAACAAAATTTTTCCTCAGCATATTACTTGAAAAGAGCCAAAACAACATATTTTTCTGCAGTAAAACAAAATCTTTACTGTTTTAAAAATACAATCACATAGTTATTGCCAGAACTCCTTTACATCTGGGTAAAACAGGACTCCTTCTGGGGTTCAGTGGTGTCCATCATCTTCAGTGTTCATGCATAATGAATCTGGGGTGAGGCTAAGAACGATTCACTGAATCCAGCCTTCGTGGCACCTGAAAAGGAGGCCAGATTCATCTGCCACATTTTGGAGGAGCCTTTGAAATCAGACAGCCTTCGACGCACTGCTGTGATGTCATGGGCCAACAAAGTCAGCCTCTGTAGACTGCAGACACTGAACAGGGACACAGCTATTGTCTGCTTTGTTCAAGTAAACAGGCACCACTGTGTAAACACAACGTTCTGTCACATTCACACACATTCACACTTCCCCCTGCAACTCAACATGTTACTGTAGCACCTTATCTGGAATAACTGAACCCTTCAACACCTGAGCCTTAAAATGCCTGCCTGGACCTTTTTGCTTATTTTGACCAAAAAAAAAAAAAAAAACAGTCAAAAGTAAGTCTTACATACCCCATGATTCATTGCACTGGAACACTGTAGATGAAGGACATGGCTGAGCTCTAGGATGAGTCCTGATTTATCCAGATGTGAGGAATTTCAGCCAACAACCATGGTTTTATTTCTGAAAACATTTCTTAAGATTTTATTGAGAAAACACTTCTTTATAAATTGTTTCATTGTGGAAATAATTATATGATCTGAAATGAAAATTTAAAACAAAAAACAAAAAAAACTTTTTTTTTTCTTTTTTTAACTGAGAATTAAAACAAAACATTAAATGAATTAAGTACTTCAAAAAGAAAAAAAAAGAAAAAAAAAAAGCCTGTGCATGCCACTGCACCTGACTAATAATAAGTGTCCTTTTCTCTATCCCGTCTTTCTGTCTACACCTCTCTTTAAAGAAGACATGCTATCTTCATTATAGAACAGGAAGTCACAGCAAATAAAGCAGAAATGTAATATCAGCTGAAGCATAAAGTGAGTCATGGAGTCGATGAAACAGACTGAAGGAGAGACTTTTAACAGCAAACATCCCCGTCCCATGTCCACTCCTCTAATTTTATTCCGTCCCCTGTTGCTGCCAGCAGAGGAGCAATAAAGAGGCTGGAGTACATGCAGGTAGAAGAACTGTTACTGTAAAAAGACCAAAGCAGAAAGGAGCTCCGCGCTGCGCTGCATGAATCTGTTTGTCCTGTTTGTTGTTCTCTTGTCTTGAACTGTAATTAAGTGCTCCTGTCAAGCTGCTGCAGCGGCGGCGCAGCACTGCTTCAGGCCTGCCCTCGCCGCACAGCGCTCCTTTACTTTCGCGTCCTGTCACTGTGCGCCTTTGAGAGCGGTGGTCCAAGGAGGATAAGAGAGGACCTGACTCTAATTGAATGTGCTTAGCACTAACTGCAAAACAAAACAGCATGTAATAAATGTCCATTTTAAAGAGGAGAGCTCACATGACAGAATGGGGGCAATGAATTAGACATAGAGAGGGACGAGTCTGCAGAGTGCACAGAGCTTCAGATTTACTCAGACACACTCATTTCATACTGCTGAGGAAGAACAATGGCTTCATGCATGAGGCAGGGAATTTATTCTAAAGGTTAGGATACTAAAAATAAATGATTTTATCTTTGAGCTTTAATGCAGGACAGCTTGGTAGACCAGTGACATGAAGAGCTCAAACAAAGACTCAGTCGCTGCGAATCTCTCAACAATGAAATAACCTGGAGTGAAAAATAAAATCTATTCTGCCCAAACGCTCAACCATAATTTCCATTATATTCTCAGCATGTGTCTTGTTTCTGTTTTGTACCAATAGAAACCAAAGAATGTTTCAATTTAGGTAATCAATCAGTCAAAACATGATTTTTTTAAACCTTTAAAATAAAATTATCCCTTACATGTGATGACATTTCCAGGGTAAAGAGCTCCTTGGGTTTCTCTCTGTTATTATTCCCTGACTCAGAGAGCAGCCTGAAATGGAAACTATCTATCTATCTATCTATCTATCTATCTATCTATCTATCTATCTATCTATCTATCTATCTATCTATCTATCTATCTATCTATCTATCTATCTATCTATTGAACCACAGTGTCAACAGGCAGAGTAAAGAGGGGTACGTGGTGTTAGAAAAAAAAAAAGTTTCCCTTTTCCTTTTAATAAAAAGTAAACTGTTTGACATAGAAATGCAGATTTAAAAAAAAAAAAATGAAAGAAAAAAAAAACATTAAAGCTTTTGTGAAAAACAAACAAACCTGTTTGTGTTGATTATGGAGCCCCGTGTAGAGAAAGCCGTACACTTCTCACCTTTTGTCCTCTGCATGTGAATATATACTGTACTCATCCTGCTTTCTTTCACTTGAAAATTGCTCCTGAAAATTCAAATATTTAACAATAGATAACAAAAATTGAAAACCCTATAAATTAAAAAGAAAATAAATAACAAATAAAAAAAAAAAGATTAAACAAAAAAGTATGTCTTTGGCTGGGGGGGTGGGGGGGGGGTGGGGGGGGGGTGTCTTGTCAGTCACATCAAGTTCACCTTTGGTTTCATCAGTTTTGTCTTACATGTTTTTCTTGTCAGGTTTTGTTTTTAATCACTCCTTTCCTCTCTTTTCAGGTCTCGTCATGCCCTACCCTGGTGTTTTCCCACCGTTGTGATTGTCATTCCTGGTCCTCATTGTCTCCACCTGTGTCCCTTTACCTCATGTATTAAAGTCTGCATCTTTCCCCTGTCCTGTGTCAGATCCTCTTGTCCTGTCGCAAAGTTCTAGTACTTTCTTTTTCCACAAACTAAGCTACTCTGGTTATTTGAGTGTTTTTTCCTTTTCCTCTTTCCAACAGTGCTGTGATTTGTAGTTGTTCTGTTTTTGTAATTTTTGCCAGCCAAGCTGAGATTTTGTATTTTCTAGCTTTTTCAGATTTTGCCAGCTGTGCTGTGATTTTTTATTTCACTTTATTTCTGTTGCCTGCTAAAATAAAAAAAGCCTTTTATTTGAAACTTGTGCATCTGGGCCTTCCCTACCTGTCGCCTTTTGGGGAGGGGGGGTCATGAAACACTGATAGGGGGCTGGACAAATTGCCTTCTAAAGTCAAACACTATTCATAATTTTATATTTCTTCAATTATCTTTAAAATATGAAACACATAACATTTTATCAAAAAAAAAAAAAAAAGATAACATTTTTCTTTTTTTTTTTAAATACATCTCATTGTTGTTATAAAACCCTCATGTTGACTAAACCAGAATAACAATGCTATCAGTGGCAATAGAAACATTTAGGAAACGGCCAAATGTGCTCATAGGTCAACTTATTTTCTACTTATCAGCCAAAAAAGTTCCTCTGGACATTTTACTCAGCCACTACCAACTGAACAGTCTTGCTTTGACTTACTGTGAATCCAGTTTTCAACATTAACCCCCTCATTATGTGTTTCAACAATCACTTTACAGACAGTGTGGTCCTTGTTGGCGATGGTCGTGGTTGTTTGGATTGGTCATTAAGAGGAGCAATTCATGACCCTCCCACAATTCTTATTCTCTGCTCTCTGAATGTTGCTGATTGCAACCGTTTACTGTGTCTATAGAAGTAAATAATGTTTTTCAGGGGGAGGCGGGTCTGGTGGAGCTCGTCAGTCAAAATCCTGCTTGTAAACTACTGTGGGTGAGAGCGGTGTGCTCTTTGGATGAGAGCTCAGCATGGATATGAGGAGAGGATGAGAGATGACAGAGGTGTAGAGAGACGCTGCAAATCAGAAAAGTTCAGGCAGCTCACGCTCCAACTGAGGACGTGGCGTGGTAGTTCAGAGAGAAAGAGCGGCGTGATCGTGAGAAAAGACGATGTAGATCATGGAGAGGATCAAAGGATGGAGCGCCCAAGATGAACGCAATCAAATAAGGGAGGTTCCTCTATTTGTTTTGGATCAAAAACAGGAAGAGAGACATAAAAGAAGAGAGTCAACTCTTCTTAGGTATTTTTGGTGTTTACATAGTCAGAGAAAAAAATAGTATTCAGGTCTTGAAAGATCATTCAAGATGCTTTGAGAATGCCTGTCAGCTGATGACTTAAGTTTGGCAGACAGAATAGGAATGATTGATAATAACAATGATGATAAATGAGACAGAGACTTACTGTGAAACATGAAATACAGCAGAAAAACACTAAGTGTTACTTTACAGAGTCACAGCAGAAGCTAACTTATCATATGTCACATGTTGGTAGCAGGTCAGCCAGCTCAAAGCTCTGTGGGACTTCAGAGGCTCTGCAGGTTTGGGGTCACTGGTTGGACATAAACATCAGACAACACTGAGCTCGTGAGCCTGTCATCATGCTTAAGAACAAACATATAAACAAAATGAAACAATAAACATGAAGTGTCGTGGTTTTATGGATGAGATCTTACTGTCACGAAGCTGAACAAACAAAATACTGAAAAAAAGAAAGAAACTTGTTTTTGTCACCACACAGTCACAGATTGCTTTATACTGCAGCTTTATGACCGGAGATTTGTAATCCTGTCCCTTTTGTTCTATGAAAATAAAAAGACTCATTCCAGTTTATGTATGTTTCTGACAGCAGCAGCTCGTGATTGAAGATGAATATAAGTCTCCTGCTCCTCAGACCGCACGCTGTGGTGCTCCACTTCATGATGAATTCAGCCACAAAGAGCCAGAGTGCAGAGATTTCTAGAAGACGACAGAGCGGGCGGTGACGTACAGGCAGGGAGGCAGAGAAAGAGATGGCAGGCGATGTGAGGGAACAGCTGCTGAGGGGAGGGCGAGGAGCGCAGGAGGAAGGGAGCGAGAGAAAGGAGGAGAAGCGAGGGACCTGACACATCTGGTTAAGGTAGAAAAAGAAAAAAGAGAAGTGAAGGGAGGGAGCAGATCTGAAGTAAAACCCCTCGACTCTTTCTTAAATAGAGCATGAAGACCACACGCTCGCTGAGTGGGACCCGCCTGTTGCCGGAGAACTGGGCCGTGATTGCATAGTTTATGGCTGAGGCATGATGGGTAAGGATTAAAGATGGCTGCCCTTAGGGCATACAGCAATACCATTACTCTTGATGGATTCCTTCTTCGCTCACATATTCTCTGCAGACGTCAGAGGCCACAAGGCTTGACTAATGCATGGTGTGATGATGGGATCAGAAGAGGCAGAGCAGGGATGCTCAGCAGCTTCACCAAACCCCGCGTTCCCTCCTCTATTTTCCCCTCTCATCCCCTCCATTCTCCTCACCGCTCCACTCTGCACATGGCCTGCAAAATCACGCTCAGCGTCTGCAGGAGTCACTGCTGGAGTGATCCTGTGGTAAGTCTCGTGAATCTGTCTTTAACGTGAAAAATGCTCTTCACACACTTTCAAGAGGCATCAGGATATCAGTATGTCAATGTGGCTACTATAAAATTTTTCAGTTATTCAGGTACCGTGTTTTAAATAATGCTTCACCAATTAATAATTTCAGCATAAAAAACATTTTTATTTTATTTTATTTTCCACTGAAAATACTTTTTGTACATCAAAGAAAGTTGGAGAAGCTGATTCTGATGTCAGTTGTCTTCTAACGGTGCAGTGTGTTATTGGATGTCTTCACATTATCATTAAATGAGAGAAAAGAACATTAAATACTGAAATACTAGTTGCATCGTATAAATCAAACATAGGCGCAAATCTGGGGGGGCGACGCAGGGGTCATGTCCCCTCCCATAAAGTTTTTCCCCTCAAAAAATCAGTTGTAATTAATTCTCCAGTAGTATAGAAATGTTTTTTCTAATGTTATGTTACAAGTCATGCTACTTAAAACACACTGTTTGACGATTTTAAATACTGAACGATTCCCCCCGCGAGCCTCGTAGTGGTTTGATCCAACCTCTTTCTCCCAGCCCGGATGCTGCACACACACATGCACACAAATACAGACGCACAGGCAGAGCGGAGGATCGCGGTTAAGTAAGTAGCTTTCATTGAAAGACTGAACAGTTATAACTTCACTTGTTAAACAGACACACAGAGAAAATCAAAAGCAAATGTCAACTCCTTTGTCTAAAGTCTGACAGTATGCTTTAGATAAACACAAGACGCTGATTAATCGCCCGATGTGGTGCGCACACACAGACACAGACTACAGAGCGCCAAGGATCGCGATTAAGTTCATCAAAACACTAAACAATTTATAAGTTGATTATCACTCCATTTGCTGCTGGCTGGCAAACAGCCTCTTCTTTATGATGCAAAAAAAGCTGTGACAGATAAGACAGACAGGTGGCATGCTGACATCCTCATCCTCTCATTTATGAGACAATATTAAACTATTTAAGATGCCTTTCATGTCCACCATACTTACTGTCACTGATCCAACTCAGAGGATACATTTGTGAACATGGATGGCTCTGCAGTTCCAATGAAGAAACATTTATTTTGCCTATCTACCTAGTTTCACTTTATTATTTATGTGTAAAGGTCTGTGTATTTTTAACTTTTGTAGCAGTCATTCACACTTTATAATTTAAATCCGTAAAGCAGCCTGTTGTGTATTTTTAAGTTTTGTATCGTGTTCAGATTTAATTTTTTTTGACAATTTGATAAAAACACATCTTTGAATAACAGTTTGGTGTAGTGTAGTTATTCACTGAAGTGTTTCTTCTAGTTTTAGCACTTGTATTGAGCTTTCAGTTCTTGTAAAGCTGCTGTAATTGTGATCAGACCAGTGTTCATGGTGAGACAAAAAAATCTGTTGGTCACAACTGGTGTAATCGACACCTATCACCCAACAGCCCTTGGAATTGCCAGTTGAGTATAAAGAAACCTGCAGACAGGTAGGAAATGGACTTAAAAGGAACAATGGCATGATTATAGTCACTGTTTAATATCATAATATTAAAAAAACACAGCAAAAAATCTAGCATTTTTTTATGTCCCCCCCCAGGAATCTATGTCTTAAATTTTACTGTTGATTGTCCCCCCCAACAATGAAAAGGGATTTTGGCCCCTGAAATGAAATTATTGCTGGCACCACCGACAACTTACTGGCTTTTATCTGCCGAACATATGACAAAAAAGACACAAAGTACAAAAAATCAGCAAGATAAACACACAAAAACATAAAGTTACACTGTATGTATATAACTACAGTTACTATAACCATCAAAACCCAAGCCAGAAAAAAATATAAATATGGAATTCAAAAATACCTGCAAATGAGTATGTGGTTTAGGTATGGAGTATAAGATATTTAGATATTTAGAATTAAAAAAAAAAAAATCAAGAAACAATTTAGAATTCGACTAGTGCAGAATAAGTTCAAATACATACCAGAAGTTACATTTGTTGGCCCCTCTTTGAAAAATTCGATAGACAAATAGTTAATAGTTCAAAGATACAACATCTAGGACTGTAAAGAGAAAAAAGTTGGTAGAGTTAAGTAAAAAATGTGAATCAGATTCAGTAATGAGAGAGATTTGAGAGCATTCTCAAAATAATCTGACTATAATCTTAGACGCCAGTTTCACAGCTGGAAGGAATAAAGGCGGGTACACACTCCAAGATAATGGGGCTGATTTTTGTCCTGATCTCCTCCTTATGATCAAAGCCAGCAAAGACCTGATTGTCTGGTTTTCCTGTGGTGTGGGGTGTGTTAAGACTGATTTTGTCCGGTAGGAGCCTCTCAGAAGGCCTCTGATAGAGAGCGTATGATGAGCATGTTTGATATTTGTGACTAGAAATCCTGTAGTGTGTGGGGCACTCAGAGAGGAGCTGAGCAGGTACAGTGTGCAATGTCACGTGTGCCAGAGCAAAGCCAGTCAAGAAGCGAGCTGACTCAGCTGACTGACCAAAGAGGAAGTTAGAAATCTATCTGTAATACTTTTGACAACTTAACTCACCTCCAACTTGCATTGGTATTTATTTGGCCCATAGCCCTGTCGTCTCCACAACTTTTCCAGAATTGTTTTTCTTTTTGTGCAGCAGAAGAATGGGTCAGTATGTAGTGTACTTCAGAGTGCTCACCCCACACTATAAGATCAGAAGAGAGAAATCTTGTGCAATCTGTCTTTTGTGATCAAGTGTGTTCTCTTTAAATGTGTGAAAGCTTGAAGAATCCTGGAAAAGCCTTAACTTGAACTGTTCAGTGTTGTTCCCTTTTTATTCTCTGTAGAAGCATTTTTTTCCACTCGAGGCCATGCTGGCAACTGTAAGATTTCACAGGTGTGGCCAGCTCCTCAGTTAAAAAGGTCGCTATTGGCTGTCCCGGAAGTCGCAAAAAAAAAAAAAAAAGTGGTGAAGTGACATCCTCGCCTAGTTTGCATAATAAGACATTAGCATGTAGCCTAGTTGTCACAGAAATGAGATAAAAAAGCTGGAATTGTTATGGTTTTATATATATATATATATATATATATATATATATATATATATATATATATATATATATATATATATATATATATATATATATATTGGTTTGTGTATTTGAGGTTTTGAGTTTGTATTAGTGATTCTTGTGTTTCTTGTGTTAACCCTAGGTATTCTTGATGAGTGTTCTGTGTCTCTTGTTTTTGTCCTGAGTTTGTGTTCCTTGTGGTTTTGATTTATTACCTGTCTTGTGTGTGTCTTTTTGTTTTTCTTAGTGTTTCAGTGTCTTTAATGTATTAAGTCTCTGTCTGAGTTTCTGTGTTTGGTTTGGTCCGCCTTGTGTTCCCTCCTTGTTGATTGCTCCTCATGTGTTTCACCTGTGTCTTGTTTCACACCTGTGTTGATCACTCCCCTGTGTATAAAGTCTCCGTGTTCATTGTTTGCTGTCTCTGTATGCCATGCCTCTTGTCCCAAGTTTCCTGTGCCTCTTTGTTTTGTTTTGTGAGTTTCTAGTACTTTTGATTTGGTTTCTTCTGTCAGCGTTGTTGAGTTTAGTTTAAATAAAATGTTTTGTTTCATCAGCATTTGGGTCCTCCTCCTTGCTCTCTCTGGGTTCTCCTGACAGGAAATCTGTTAAAAACTACAAGTGAACTTCTGTTGATTCTACTCCTTCATTCAGGCTTGGGACTGGCAAAAGTGACCCAGAAAAGCCTGAGAAAGAGGTGGCTCTATTGGTCCCCCCACACAGCTCCACACTCAGTATTATTTGAAGCCTCATGCTTTACTCTAAACTGGCAAACATGAATGATTTGTGTATGGATTAACACTTCTGCATTCAGTGTTTCATAAGAATCTCATCATTTCCTCATTTTGTGAGTTCGTTCTATTACAAAAGCAGGCGTTCAGGCTTTTGACATTTTGATAAAACTATTTTTTTTCTCAAAAAACAAATGAATGGCACACTGTACACAAAGCAACAGAACACAACCAGAACAGAAATCGGACCAAACTGTTTATTTAAACAGCATAATTTCTTTAAACTGCAGTTAGGTGCTGTTTCAGGGTGTCACTCATATTGTCATGTTTTTGCATTGCAACACATTCTGCTCAGCGTTGTCTGCTGCCACTCGCTGAGTGGGGACAAGACACTTTACCTGCCTGAGTGCCCCCCCCCCCCCCCCAAGTCACATAAGGGAAGAATTCTTTATCCTCACATGTGAATGCCTCGCAACCAGAACAATATTCTACCCTGAACACAATTGAGCGATGAAATAAAAGGAAAAAAGTTGGGAGTCCAGTGTTTTGAGCATGGCACATTGCTACAGCACCCACCGCTCATTGAGGAGAGATAGATTAATACGTCCCTTTATGTCAGAGTCTGTAAACTCAAGGAGTGTCTCTTAATTTTGTTTTATTTATTTATTTATTTTTTTAATGAGTTGCTAGAGAAGTCTGAAAAGTTGCTAAATTTACCAACGCAGCCATTAAGTTGGTAAGACTGCACCAGTCACAGTGCCATGAGTTTCAGGTGTGTGAGATGAGCAAAGCCATCTCACTCCATCTATCCTGTTTTACATAAAAAAATATAAATAAATAAATAGATAAATAAATAAATAAATAAATAATTAATTAATTAAAGCTTTCATTCTGAAAAAAAATCCCAATTTTTACTTTATATAACTGTGATTTTTATGTTTTTTTATTAATTAATTAATTAATTAATTTACTTTTTTATTTTTTTATTTTTAATTCTGTGGCTGTAGTGGAGTAAAGAGTAGATTTTTTAAATTTTTCTTTATTTGTGACTTTGACTGGGTTGCCGTCCAATAGAAGCACATCTGGAGGAGCTAGAATAAAGTATTAGCATAGATTTTACTATAGTACGACAGACACAAATGAATTAGACTGGAATTGGGCTTTTTTTTTTTCTGCAGTTGTTTCCCATGAGCTGATAAGGTAAGGACAAAGTCAGGTTAAAAAAGTTGCTGTCTGTATACGCAGATGCATAGTGTTGAAGATCAGGACCTCTGAAACAAACAACCTAAAATAAACAGACCATTAGATCATTCTGTGGATGCAAAAAAAAAAAAAAAAAAGAAAGAAAAGCAAAACAACACATTTTCAGCAGATTAACTCCTGACTTCTAAACACACGCACACTCATGGACTCACCCCTCACTGCAAAAAGTGTTTTTGATTAATTTTCGCTGAAAACGTCTTTAGAATCATGGAGACATGGAGCTGTCCTCATCACCATTCCACATCTATCCAGCTCACCCCAGCTATTAGCCTTTTACATTGCTGCTGTCACTTTAAATAAAGCTTTCTTTTCACTGGTTCACCCATGCATTTCTTCCATCCAACCCTGACTGTTACCCTGAGTATCTCCAGCCTCATCTGTTTTATCAGCCGCACACAGAGTCAGCCATCTCCTACCTGAACCAGTCTCCAGGAAGTTAGAGAGATTGATTTAAGACTCTGTGAGATTGTGAGGATTCAGCCTTGTTTATGTGGACAGAGACCGTTTGTTGCCACCTTAGTTCACACTTTCCAGAGCATCTGAGGGGGAGTGAGACGTTAGAAGTTAAATCCTGATGCTGTGGTTTTTGAAATCACCGCCTCGGTCTAAACATGTCATTTGATTTCTCTTCACCTTTCATGCTCCTGTGACAGAAACTTTCTTTAGATAAATATTCGTGTTAAAATGAAGATCAAATGAGCTCATGAAGGCAGCAGCTGCTCGTCTCTTGAAAGGAGCTGGAAATAGCAAAAAGTCATTTAGGGAAAATAAATCAAAATTTAAGGGTACTTAGAAAATATTCATTTAGCTAAATTAAATGAAATTACCAAACCTCTACTGATGCTTTATTTTTCCCCTGAAAACACACACACACACACACACACACACACACACACACACACACACACACACACACACACACACACACCAGAGGGCTGTCTTCCGCTGAGTAAATGAGGTTTTATAAGAGAAGGTCACAGTCGTTAGTTCCTTTTTTTGGTACATCAAAAAGACAAAATGATGTGAAAACTCAAAACCAGCTCCAGTACTCCTCTTTCTGCTGGATGAAACTCCCACGCCTTGATTAGGACCCCACGAGGATCCAATCAGAACCCTGCTTTTCTTAAGTTGTGTTTTTGTGAAATCTGCTCCAAGTAAATAAACACTATTTACCTCTTACTAACAGAACGTGTATTGTGATTTTTAAAAGTCTTCATTCTGTCCCTCTGGGGCACCTGTAGAATCTTTGAATTATTTACAGCTTTAAAAAATACTTTCCCCTCCCACTGGTGTTTCAGAAAGCCCTAAATTCAGCCTTTAAAACGCCTCATTTTAGCTGCTGTCTCTTTAAGGCTCCCTGCCTTATAAACCCCCTTCGTTCTGATTGGGCAGCACTTGTGAGGCCTGTCAGGGGCTGAAGGGAAAAGGGGTGACAACAAGTCACCAGCATCTACCAGTCTGAACCCCATATCTGCCACAAGTAATTCTGTGTTTTTAAAGCATTCATCCATCCATCCATTTTCTTAACCGCTTATTCTGTTCAGGGTTGTGGGTGGCTGGAGCCTATCCCAGCTGTCACTGGGCGAGAGGCAAGGTACACCCTGGACTGGTCACCAGCCAATCGCAGGGCAGACACAAAGACAGACAACCATTCACACACACTCACACCTAGGGACAATTTTAAGTACTCAATTAACCTGGTGAGCATGTTTTTGGACTGTGGGAGGAAGCCGGAGTACCTGGAGAGAACCCACACATGCGTGGAGAGAACATGCAAACTCCACACAGAAAGGCCCACCGGCCAAGCTGGGAATCAAACCCCCCCTATTAATCAGTGCCCTGGTCAGGGCACCCCAGTCCAAGAGGTGTGGACACGCCCCTGCTTGTCAGCACACAGCTTGTAGATATGTTACATTACTGTCTTATGAACGATGGATTTATGCTGAAAGGAGGGTTCACTTGGTGGTATGAGGGAGTTACAGTGAAAGACTGAACTTTTCCCCAGGGTTAAAGTCAAAAACAACTTTTTAAGCACGTTTTCAGTTAAAGTTGTTGTGAGTTGTCCATCGGCAACCGCTCTGGTGCCTGGATATCGTAGGCTCCAAATCTCTTTAAGACCAAAATGTCCACAGGTCTGCAACCTACGAGTCTTTGACTCCTTTGCAGTGGTATTGAGATTAATGGCACTGACCCTGAATAAAATCACAAGTTAACGTTATTAAGTTTGTTGAACTAAATCTTCATCCCATCTGTCAATAAAGCCTGCCACTTCTCTACTTCACCTCCTACAACATCAACAGCCCACAAACTTTCCATGCACCTGTGGCTAACCTCAAGTTTTACAGCCCTGGGAAGATAACTACATCTACAAAAAGACTAATCTGGAAGAAAATACAGATTTTAATTCTGTGTGGACAGGTTCATTTAACTGGCAACTTAATATGCATGCTCAAAATTAGCAAACAACAACAAATGATGAGTTAAGAGACATCAATGTGTTTTATTGAATTCAAGTATTCTTTTTGTAGCTCTACAATTTTATAAATTCAAATCAATCAATCAATCAATATATTCTTAATACATATAGAGTTTTATACGCCATATTGTCTCTAATGTGAAGATGAAGTTGATTTTGAGACTCTGGAATGACTTTAATCCAGGTGATATGAGGCAAAACGTCTCTTTTGATAGTGAAAGTGGCAGAGTCCAAGACCCAGACAGGGACCCTAGACCAAGACAAGACCAAGACCAAAGATTGTTGAGGCTGTGAGAAGACAAAGATCACATTAAAGTGGTCTAAGCCTTGTGTCCTTTCTCAGTTGTGTGTGATTGTAACGACAGGGCTGAAGTGTGGAGTAGAAGTTAGTCAGCAACAAAAAATGTTTGATAATAATTAAAATCAGCAAATTACTGGTTGCACATGCACAAGTAGATGAAAAACTCTCACATTTTAATTTTAAGAATTAATTTTAAGGGCAAAATGCATCTTTTAGGGTCAGTGTGGAGCCCTGCAAGAAATGAGTAATGGATCAAAGTGAACATCCAGGTGCTTCTGTTGTGAAGAGATTTCTGTAAAAACAATAAATATGGGGACAAAATATGTGGTGAATTTTGGGGTCCCAGAGGGCTTTGGATGGGGCCCAGGGCTCGAGGCAAACAACTGGTTTGCCTTATATCATGGCCTGCCTGTGCCTGCAGTGAGTATCTTGTTCCAGGTTTGATTTTATTAGGATGGACTTTGTGCCACATGTACTTACCTGGCAGAGCCCTGCGTATACAAAACAAGACACAGAGGGAACAAAGATTCTCGCATCCTCTACTTTAACTGGACTTACAGTAATACCTTTGATGACCTTTTGATGTATGAAAACCTGCACACTCTGCTCACACACTCCTCTGACTGAACCTGCTGAGTCACTGTGCGTTTCTGTTTGCTGCAGGTGTGTCAGGAGCCGCTGCAGCCAAATGACGGAGCACTGCGAGACCTTTGAGGTGAGAGAGCGCTTTGCAGAACGGGCTCGCATCTTAAAAAGCCGGGAGGACTTTCAGGAGGACTGTGGAGCTCCGCACACGGCTCCGGCATACAAAGCGAGCTGCAGTTAATTGATACTGCCGAGCTGGAGTCCTGTCCGTCTCCACATTCCCGTCCAGCGCTCGCCGTAATGAATGACTGTTCTCAGAGACAGGCCTTGGCTCGCTGTCTATCTGTCTGTCTCGGCTACGAATGTTGTTTTGCCCAAATTGCTGTCACAATCGTTTAATCTGCTCACCCCGGAGAGAAAAGATACAGGCCTCGACATCTCCCACTGTTCTTCTCCTGGCCTCCTTATCTCCCCCTCTCCTTCTCTCCTCTTCTCTCTTTCTTTGCCCTTGCCATGTGCTCTTCAGCAGAGCACACATCTTATCCTCTCTCATCCCCCCATCCTCCTCCTCCCCTCGCCTTGTTTTCTCTCCTCCCTGAGAGCACTGTGCAGAATTCCTATTTGTCTCTCTGGTGACACTAATTGGAAAATAGCTTGAGGCTTCCCCTGGGCTGCAACCCGACAGGCTCTTTGTTGATTAGTGGCAACTTAAGAGGTTTGGTCAAGAGCCGGTGACAGACAGCATTTTCCTCCGTGCATCTGTCCCTCTGAGCCATCATTCGTCCCGGTGACCGCTGGATGGACATTGGCCGAGGGGGGACGCTGCGTCTGAGCCGTGTCTTGGTGCTCTGAAATTGGCACGGGGCTTTGATAAAGTAACTAGCATGCTGCGGCATGCGAAATGACTTGCGGGGGCTATTTTGAGCATATTATGTAAATGTTTAGAGATGGTCATGCGTAATTTATTAAGATGGGAAGAGAGAGTGTCTCGCAGTGTGTAAATCTGAGCTGATGTTTGACTAGAGGAGCGTTGGAGCATACTAAGTCACTTACAGAGACGTACTTTGAAGGGATGCGTGGAAATCTGTGAGGCACTAATTGGGCCTCATTCACATATGTTCTCCTGCTCCTTTTCTTACGTTCATTAAGGAAAAACAAACTTTAGATGCTTTTCATGCAGACTGCACCATCAGACCTTTGCAGATACGCAGAGGTCTAAGGCTTGAATTCTGTATTTGATGAAATGAACTGAAAAATTAAGAATAAAGGTACATTCCGCCTTTCCAGAAGAAACCTCTGCAACAATTTTAACACAGAAATACATCTCTTTCTTCTTTGGTTTTTAGAGGTCAAGTTCCTCTTTTACTTCTCAGTTTTATAGGGAAAAAATACACATACACATAACAACAAGACATTCATTTGAATGGCTCTTTGACCAGAATAGCTTACCTTCTAAGAGCCATGAATCCCATCTCTAGTAACCAGACTGACGACTCAATTGACCTATGGCTAAATCCTGCCTTCACCACGATGAGCCAAGCACAGTGTGTATTTAGTCATTTCCATACATTCTGACATCCTCTGCCTGGACGTCCATTGAAACATTGCAGAAAGTCAGTTTTTGTTCAGTTTTATGAGTTTTTTTTCTGAAATTTGAAGTTTAACAGTAGTTATACAGGGTTCATGGGGTACATGCAACTCTGACACAAGGTATCCTGAGAGTCTGGGTGATGGGGTGTATTTTTACCCCTTTCCTAAGACACATCTGAACAGAGAAAAGTGTCTTCTTTGGATATAGTTGTGCAGTAGACCAACATCAGCTCTGTGTGAATCAAATGAAGGATGTCTCCATCTGCTCTAAGGTCAGCTGACATCGTATTTGAGGCAGTAGATTGTGACTTAACTGTAAAGAAATATAAAAATATACTTAACACTAGAACCACCACTGCAGTCTGACGGACACTTTGGGATTTTCTCTAACGTTAGCTAAAGTTAGCTTAATGTTAGCTCCTGTCTCTTTGTTTGTTTGGAGTTCATTGGCCTGTTTTGTTCTTCGTATAACATTATTAGCTGTTGTCCAAAGGCCTCTAGTTAAGTTAACATTAGCTCCTGGAGCTTAGCTTCATTAGCTTATCTGTAATAGCTGAGATAACAAAGGTTGTCAAACGTTGTGCTGAATGATTCAGAGTAAATCCTGTAGCTCCAAACTAACAGAGACACACTCTTGGTAAAGATGGTAAAAAGGAGGTTATATTTTTGTCCTGACCAATGCTGATCCTCTGTCTTATTCTCTAAAATGCTGATGCTAACCAGATGCTGTTTATCAGGTTTGCTATGGCCAAACCATTGGTCAATTCAACCTGGTCTGTATCTTTTCTGTCTCATCTTGGTTATTACACCACATTTCATGGGTTTCAGTTTAAGCCAGTACATGGACTCACACATGTTCAGATGGATGTTGGAGCAATGCTTTATAGGCTTGCACTGGTCAAATTGAGCAGAGCAGGAAGTGGTGCCCTGAAACCACATTGAGACCATGGCTGTTTCCCAAAGCCCAGGTACCTTGCCTTGGCAGGCAGTGCCTCTGAAGCCACTTCCTTCCAATCCAAGGCAAGTGTCCTGCCTCTGCTCAAATGGAGATGCTAATGGAACAGCCTACAAAGGCATCCGGAAATGTGAGACCCGCCTCTTCCTGACGCTATTTAATTCCCAGCCCACCCAGATAAAGTCCTCTCACTACATACAACCGCAGGTGAGATGGAGCTTTCAGAGGCAACCACTATTTGCATGTTCTTTATACATTCCATAGAGCAGATGGGCCAGGAAATTGCAGACGAGTACAGGAGCCAAGATGCGCAACATGTTTTGTCTGCGTAATCGCCAGATGTGCTTAGTGCAGGTAACTCTTAAGCCACACAGTCCTGAAGTAGGATGTAACTGGGTCAATTAAACCTGTCCCAAAATAAATACTCACTATTTACATTTGCGTGATTTTGTGCTAAACATTTTCACATCCCTGCAAATGTTAATTTACTCTCATGTACAGTAAATTGAGGGACTAGTAAAATGCAATATAGAAATCAGCTTGTGTAAAGCCCAACTTTACACAAGCTGTGGTAGTGGTAGTTCACCTACCAAATGTGTATTTACAGCACATGTGGTAGGTGAATCCCCCCCATTTCCCCTAAATTGACAAACATGTATATAATACATATCAGGGACAAAAATCACTGCTTACAAGAGTTTAGTTTACTGTGAGGTAAGCCTCATAGCACCGGTACTGCAGCGCTTCTTTAGAGGGGAGGACACCGTACCAGACTTTCGCCTGTCCCGAGCTGCCATCCACACCCTGATGCAAGTGCTGCACTTGGAGAGGCAGCATGGTTGGGGCCTGATCCTGGAGACATTTGTGTTCCTGTTCTGGTTGGCCAGTGGTTCAGCTTACAGCAGTGTTACCCAACCCTGGTCCTGGAGGACCCCTGTCCTGCATGTTTTAGATGTTACCCCACTCCAGCACACCTGATTCAAATGATCAGCTCGTCATCAAGCTCTGCTCGAGCCTGATAACAAGCCATTCATTTGAATCAGGTGTGTTGGAGTGGGGTAACATCTAAAACATGCAGGGCAGGGGTCCCCAGGACCAGGGTTGGGTAACACTGGCCTACAGGATTGTCTCCAGGGTCTTTAAAATGCCTCTCTTCACTGTGCACCGGATAGTCCATAGGATGGCAGATGAGGTGGTCGGTGTTCTTCCCTGCCTCATATCCCTCCCCAACCCCGAGGAAGTCCAGGTTTTAGGTGACCGTTTCAGACAGCTGGCCCATCACCCTCCTTTTCCAAGACGGCTTGGGCAATTGATGGATGCCACATCCGAATTTGTTGTCGAGGTGGCCCTGATGGTCAGGATTACATCAACCGGTAATTGTACTGTTGTAATATAATAGTCTTGATCTTTTTTATGCAGTATTGACACCTTTTGTCCTACTGTAGGAAGCTGTTTCCATCTATTGTCCTCCAGTGTGTGACCATCAGGGCTGGTTCCTGGACATATTTGTGGGGTACCCAGGCAGCGTGCATGATGCATCCAGAGAAACAGTCCCATCCCAAATTACCCACCCCCAGGGTTTTTCCTTGTTGGAGATGGTGGCTATCCATGTCTTCAGGACCCTTGGCCCTTATTACACCATACAAGCGGCCAGTGAGAGGCATGGTAGAGCAAAGGTTCAACCATCATCATCCCAGGGTGCGCTCCATCATTGAGTGTGCCTTTGGGATGATGAAAGCCCACTTCAGGTGCGTCTTTTAGAAGCACTTAAAGTACATGTACAGTTTGTCCCAAAGGTAAATATCCACTGATCACTAGTAATAATTTTAACAGTTTGTGAGTATGGCATTGTTTAAACATAGCACAATCGCACTCCAGTTACAGGGTCACTTGTCTGTGCCTTCTGCTCTGGTGGTGGCATGTCTCGCAGTCCTGCACAACATTTGTCTGGGTGTTGGGGACAGACTGCAGGAACCCTTGGAGGAGGCAGAAGAGGAAGAAGATGGTGGTGAAGAGCAGCAACCACCTGGAGAGGCAGCTGGCGGGGCCACACTCAGGCAGGCTGTTGCTGCACGTGTGTCAGCTCTGCAGCAACCACCGGTGGACCATGACTATTGTCAGGTACTGTACATACAACGTCTTTCATGTGGAGTTTTATGGATGTGGATGCTTTACTGACTGGTTTATTGTTTTATATCTTGAAGACATGACTGATGATGAATTTGTTTATGTTTTGTTTGCCTTTTTGATGATATTTTGGTTTCTGATATTTTTGTTATAATAAATGAAGGTACAAAAAAACGTATCGTGTATGTTCTATATGAACTGGAGTAAGGTTTATTGTTGCATTTTTTTTCCTGCTGAAATGGAGAAGTATGTTCATCAGATGCACGCATTAGTTTTATCCAGCTTCTCTGCGCATTGCACATATCAAATCTCAATCTAAATCTTATTAATGCATTATTCCCAATGCAAATCACAGTTCAGCATCTGTCATTTCACTCAATTTTTTTTGCCAATATGTCTTCCAACTAAACTACATTTAACTATAATTCAGTCCAGTAAAGTACATTTGGGTTCCCAGTTCGTACATGCCAACTTCATCACCTCAAACCATCAGGCAGTGGGAATGCCTATCTGCATCCCAGTTGACTGTAAAGTGTTAACCTACTATACATGAAAAGTACTGTAGACTTTGCATGGAACTATTATACATCACCAGTCACGTAAAAGCATGGCAATCTAATCAGTTTTGAATATGCTATTTGTACAGTCATCTTTCCTTGTGGTCAGTAAAATTGTGCAATAGAGTTTGCCACAATTACTATCCTTTGTCTCTGCTCTAACAACAATTAGAATTTATTGTACCACCACAACTACTAAAGGTATTGTTGATTTTTGCCAAAAAAAAAAAAAGGTAGCACTCACAAATTGTTAATAAGGCTTAATTCATAAAACTATAAATTAAAGTGTCATTCGAAAAGACTGCCTTTTTGGCCATAAAATAATCTGTAAACATATTTCTAGACAAAAATAAATACAATACATAAATATTACAGCAAAAATAAATTAGGGCCTAAATAACCCTTTTTTTTTTCAAAGTCTCAATTTCTCCAAGAGGGAGGCATGAGGAGGCATTTTTGGCCTTCTGTTGTTTTCTTTTTCCTCGTCATCATCAGCATCTTCATCCTGCTCCTCAACTCCACGTCCCTGACAGGTGGCAGAGGAGCTGGCTGGGGAGCTTGCTGAGGAGCTGGCTGAGGAGGTCCTTGGCCCTTCTTCACCCTCCTTGATGGAAGCCACCAGGCTGTGTGGCTTAATGGCAGCAGTCTGGCCTCGGATTTTATCCATGAGGGTGAAGAAGGAACAAGTAGCTGCCGTTGGGTTGCCGTCCTCCGTCCCCTGGCCTGTTTTGGGACGTTTGCATTCCTGATGTAAGGAAAGGAGATCATGTATTAAAAGTACAGACAGAATGAATGCATGTTGTCACGGGTTCGTTTTAAAAATTTGTGGAAAGATGATGGCTCAGTCGGAATATTCCAGTTCTAGTGAAATTTATTCGCACCGTGTTTCCAAAACCAAACAAAAAAAAAACAAAACAAAACAAAAAATATTTACAGTATGTACAAATATTTACAACGGCTCTCCAGCACTTACTCAGGTGGCCTTCCACCATGCTTCTAGGTCAAGCACCCCCTCCTGAATGAGCAGAGCTCCCCTTTTATACCCCCCTTAGCCCCTCCCCTGGCAAACCAAACAACAATCTAGATAGTTTTTAAACATAACTTAGTATTTCACAATTTCAAAATAAATTTATCAGAAACAATTTTATCCCAACAGAATAAGGAACCAAAATGCCCTCCATATGGCGTTTACTGTGTTCATATAATTGAAATAAATTAACAAAACGACAAAAATCAACCCATAATGGTATCGTCCGTGGTCACCTGATCCTGTTAAGCGCGCCAACACGCACTATTTACGGGGTTACTAGGAAGTGCCCCGGTTTGACCCCTTGAACAGGAATGAACGCATCCTCATCAACAGGTGAGCGTTCGTGTGTGTGTGTGTGTGTGTGCATTTCTGGGTTATGTAGGAGCCGAGTGTGCACCCCCGGCAGCCTACCACAGGATAGTTGTGCGTGGAAGCAGGACCGCGGGTCATAAATGCGGTCCTGCTGAGAGTTATGAGCTCTGTTTGTTCTTTACTGGGGCGATGAATCATGCTCCGCGCGCTCCCGTCCCCATGCTCTCCGGCCAGGAGAGAGAGAGAGAGTCACGCGCTGAGCGGGGAAGAGGAGCGCTCATAGATGCTCCTTCACATTATTCCCCTCCTCCCCGAGGTTGGCGATGTGCGGCAACCTGGACAGATAATCTGCCACAATGTTGGTCTTGCCAACTCGATGTCGGATCTGGAACTGGAATGGCTGCAGGGAGAGGTACCAGCGGGTGAGACGGCTGTTGTGGTCCCTCATGGAATTCATCCAGGTCAGAGCACGATGGTCGGTCTCCAAGACAAACTCCCTCCCCAGCAGGTAGTACCTCAAGCTCTCCAAGGCCCATTTGATGGCCAGGCCCTCCTTTTCAACAGTTGAGTACCTGGTCTCCTGGGGCAACAGCTTGCGGCTCAGGTACAGCACTGGTTGTTCTTCTCCAGGATCACCTTGAGCCAGGACTGCCCCCAGTCCCACTGCAGACGCATCAGTCTGGACTAGGAACTGCTGGCTTAAGTCGGGACTCCTCAGCACCGGTGAAGAACACAAGCAGGCCTTGAGGGTCTGGAAGGCGGTCTCGCAGTCGCTATTCCAGGTGACAGGGTTTCTCTGATCCTTCGCTGTCAGAGCTGTCAAAGGAGCGGCGATGGTGGCAAACTGCGGGACGAATCTCCGATACCATCCAGCCAGGCCCAGGAAGGACCTCACTTCCTTTTTTGTGCGAGGTCGTGGGCAGCTGCGGACGGCCTCGACTTTGTCAACCTGGGGTCGCACCTCGCCTCGTCCAAGCCGGTAGCCCAGGTACTTTGCCTCTTCCTTGGCCCACTGGCACTTGGCAGGATTCAATGTCAAGCCTGCCTGCTGGATCTGGCCAAGGACTCGCTCAAGATGCTGCAGGTAGGCAGCGCTACAGTCCTCACACCCCTGCAGGACCTTGTCCATCAGTCTTTGGAAGGTGGCAGGTGCCCCATGGAGGCCAAAGGGCATCACCGTGAACTGAAAGAGGCCAGCAGGTGTCCGGAAGGCAGTGTATGGGCGGCTGGATGCCTCCAAGGGTACCTGCCAGTAGCCCTTGCAAAGATCAAGAGTGGTGATGAACCTTGCCCGGCCAATCTTCTCCAGCAGATCATCGATCCGGGGCATCGGGTAGGCATCAAACGCCGACATCGCGTTGAGCCTCCTGAAGTCGATGCAGATGCGGAGGGAACCATTTTTTTTCACCACGATGACCACCGGGCTGCACCACTCAGACTGTGAGGGCTCAATCACCCCCAGGCGCTGCATCTCCTGCACTTCCTCCAGGAGCTTTGCCACCAGGTGTTGGGGCACCCGGTAGGCCCTCTGGCGCACAGGCCCCTGGTCTTTAAGGCGGATGACGTGTTCGACCAGGACAGTCTTTCCCGGGTTGGCAGCAAACAGCTTGGATACACGCTGGAACACCTGTGTCAGCTGACTTGACTGGACAGCCGAGAGATGGTCGAGGGCAGGTTGAACAGACTGGCCGAGGTCGACTAGGGGGGTCTCCTCATCTTCCCCCTCGCTGTCCACATCTGTCACCACCAAGGACGGCATGGAAACTGGAGCTGGAGCCTCCTTCCACTCCTTCAGCAGGTTGACGTGGTAGACCTGCTTTGCCTTTTTCTTGTCGGGGTGGTGGATCTCATAGGTTACAGGGCCCATCTTCCGGAGGACTGTGTACGGGCCCTGCCACTTTGCAAGCAGCTTGCTGTTGGAGGATGGCAGGAGGAGCAGGACCTTCTGGCCGGGCTGGAGCTCTCTGTGTCTGGCCTGTTGGTCGTACCAGGCCTTCTGGGTCTGCTGGGCCTCCCGCAGGTTGACCTCGGCCTCGTCCTGGTACTGTGCCAGCCGCTCCCTCATCTCCAACACAAACCGGACCACACTGCGATCACTGTCACCGGTTGCAGGAGCCTCCCAGGTTTTAAGCAGCAGGTCCAATGGCCCCTGGACCTCCCAACCGTACAGCAGCTCGAATGGAGAGAAACCAGTGGAAGCTTGAGGGACCTCCCGGTAGGCGAAGAGCAGGAAGGGCAACCACTGGTCCCAGTCTCGCCCGGTGTCGGTCACGAACTTCTGCAACATCTTTTTCAGGGTTTGGTTGAACCGTTCCACTAAGCCATCTGTTTGTGGGTGGTAAGGGGTGGTTTTGATTGCAGAAATCCCCAGCTGTCGGTGGAAGAGCTGCAGGAGTCTGGAGGTGAAGTTGGTCCCCTGGTCCGTCACAATCTCATCAGGTACTCCAACTCTGGAGAACAGTTGGACGAGACAATGCAGTACAGCAGGGGCAGTGATGGTGCGCAAGGGAAAAGCCTCAGGGAACCGAGTAGTATAATCGCAGACCACCAGAATGTACTGGTGCCCTCTACTGCTTCGCACCAACGGGCCAACAATGTCCATGGCTATTCGCCGAAATGGCGTAGAAATCACAGGCAGGGGCTGAAGGTAGGCACAGTCTGACCGGCGAACATTACACGTTTTCTGGCAGGTGGGACAGGTTTTACAAAAGTTCTGGACATCAGTGTACATAGAGGGCCAGTAGAATCTGGAAGCGATGCGCAAATAGGTTTTGTTGCGCCCAAGATGGCCCGCCCAAGGTACAGTGTGTGCTAGGTGCATTATCATTAGCCGACATGACTCTGGAATCACAAGGCGCTTGACACCATCCGTCACTGCATACAAGACATCACTGTCAACAGTAAAGCAGTCCTTGTTTCCTTTTGCCACCTCCAGGCCCTCAACCATTTTGGCAAACAATGGTTTCAGTGTCCCATCTTCTTTTTGCAAGGCTCCAATGTCCCCTGGTACCTCCCACATGTCCTTTGTCAGTCCCTCCTTGCCGTCAGGCTCCCTGGTTTTCAGACTCCTCTCAAAACGCCTCTGATGCCGAGACTTTCTCGGGCCTTTGGTGCCCCCCTCAAACAAACTGCTGTCCAAGGTTGAGAAGGGGTCTGGCTCTGGTTCCTTCTCCTGCCCCAGGACGGACATCTCCCGCACTTTAGCCTGAACACGGGTGATCGCAGGGCCTGATAACCCCCCACCCACGTCCCCGTCTTGCTCTCTCTTTTCCAGAAGCACATCAAGCAGGACAGGTAAGTCCCACCCCAGAATGGCAGCAACAGGCAACTTTTCAACCACCCCCACAGTCAGCAAATAAGGTTGTTCATTCACCACCACAGTCAGATCAGCAGTAGGATATGAATGTCTGTCCCCATGCACACACAAAATGTCCTCCTGCTTGCTATAATCCAACATGCCCGTTGGCACTAAATCCCTTCGGACCAGCGTCAGGAAGCTACCAGAGTCTGCCAAAGCAGTCACAGATTCCCCATTAATGGTGACAGTTTTGAAATGCTGAAGCCTCCTCACTGATCTTGTATCCTCAGCGCGCGGGGTGTAGCATGCACCAGTTAGCTTAGCTTTTCTGATGGGGCACAGGGAAGCTTTGTGGCCTGCCTGCTGACAGTAAAAACAAATGAGCTCCTTACCAGGACCACGCTGGCTGGGTGCAGGGCTGGGTTCTCCAAACTGATGTGGATTGGCCTTGGCTGCCGGTCTGGGCTGTGAAGAAGACTGACGACTAGGACCACCCTGGTAAGCAGCTGGGCCTCCCCGCCGAGCGTTGAGGTACTGGAGTGCTAGCTTGGCTGCAGCTAGCCCCTCCACCGGCTCATGCTCCTTCACCCAGGTGCGGATGTCTGCGGGTAAGACACGAAGAAGCTGCTCCAAGATGATCTGCTCGCCGATCTGCTCCTTGGTGTGCTGCTCTGGACGAATCCATCGTCGGTAGAGACCCTTTAAGCGATGGTAAGTTTCCGTTGGGTTCTCTCCAGGTGGAACTGTCATGGACCGGAACTTCTGCCGATACGTCTCTGGTGAGATGTCGAACTTTGTCAGAAGTGCTGCCTTCAGGTCCAGGTAAGAGTGAGCTCTTTCCTCGTCCATAGCTGTATAGGCCTCTAGTGCCTTTCCAGTGAGCAGAGGCACCAAACGACATGCCCACTCACACTCTGGCCAACCCCACGTTCTGGCAATTCGCTCAAAGCGAAGCAGATAGTTCTCAATGTCCTCACCAGCCAGATACTGTGGGATCTTAGGGTCACCATAGGGTCTGCTCTCAAGTCTATGGAGTTCCGCTCCACTGTTCACCCTTATCCCTGGCGCCTCCAACGGTGAACTGCGATGCTGCCGGGGAGCTGGTGTTGGCAGTTCCAGCCGCAGACTCATTGTTGACCTCTCAGATGGCGATGTGGCCCTGGCTGGTGCTGGACTTGGAGCTGTCTGTCTCTGCTCCTCTCTCTGCTGACCCTGTGGTGGGGCTAGCAATGAAGCCCGGAGTCCTCTGAGCTCCGCCAGAAACCCCTCCTCTCTCCTTTGCTGCCCCTCTAGGAAGGTCCTCATGACAGTCAGCAGCTCATCTCCTGCCCTTGTAGCACCAGGGTCTGACTTCAGGGCTGGAGCAGCAGCGCCTCCCTCAAACTCATCCTCTGTGGCCCAGGCGTCATCCTCAGCAGCTACCTCCCGAGCTGCTTCCTGCTTTTGTGAGCGCAGGCCAGTACGCTTTATAGGGAACCGGGTGCGACTTTGTCGACTAGCCATCCCACTTCTGACACCATATGTCACGGGTTCGTTTTAAAAATTTGTGGAAAGATGATGGCTCAGTCGGAATATTCCAGTTCTAGTGAAATTTATTCGCACCGTGTTTCCAAAACCAAACAAAAAAAAAACAAAACAAAACAAAAAATATTTACAGTATGTACAAATATTTACAACGGCTCTCCAGCACTTACTCAGGTGGCCTTCCACCATGCTTCTAGGTCAAGCACCCCCTCCTGAATGAGCAGAGCTCCCCTTTTATACCCCCCTTAGCCCCTCCCCTGGCAAACCAAACAACAATCTAGATAGTTTTTAAACATAACTTAGTATTTCACAATTTCAAAATAAATTTATCAGAAACAATTTTATCCCAACAGAATAAGGAACCAAAATGCCCTCCATATGGCATTTACTGTGTTCATATAATTGAAATAAATTAACAAAACGACAAAAATCAACCCATAATGGTATCGTCCGTGGTCACCTGATCCTGTTAAGCGCGCCAACACGCACTATTTACGGGGTTACTAGGAAGTGCCCCGGTTTGACCCCTTGAACAGGAATGAACGCATCCTCATCAACAGGTGAGCGTTCGTGTGTGTGTGTGTGTGTGTGTGCATTTCTGGGTTATGTAGGAGCCGAGTGTGCACCCCCGGCAGCCTACCACAGGATAGTTGTGCGTGGAAGCAGGACCGCGGGTCATAAATGCGGTCCTGCTGAGAGTTATGAGCTCTGTTTGTTCTTTACTGGGGCGATGAATCATGCTCCGCGCGCTCCCGTCCCCATGCTCTCCGGCCAGGAGAGAGAGAGAGAGTCACGCGCTGAGCGGGGAAGAGGAGCGCTCATAGACGCTCCTTCACACATGTCTAGAAAGTTGACTAAATATGTACATTTTTCTTGATATGAAATGTCATGTACCTACCCTGTACTTTGTTTTTGAGTTGTCCCATTTCTTTCAAGCCTGGGAGGGGGTGACATGGGTCAGGCCCATTTGGTATAAAATGAATCTGTGTGATGATATAAAAAAAAAAAAAAAAACACACACAGGTGGAGAACATAATCAAATGGGAACATACTGAATATGGCTCACCTGTAGCTTTCTGCGGCTGTGTCTTGTGCCCCCGTGAAAAGATTGCTGTTTGAGGCACAAAGTTGAATAAATTGTTCAGTCAAGTCCTCCGTCCCTGTACAAGGAAAATATTTATTTGTTATATTTTTTTACCATCAAATTCCTGTCACAAATGTATAAGTAATTGGAGTTACATTGTCTCACATAACATGTGTTGCACTGTGGACAGTGCTTGGAAAGTTTATACAAACGTGGGAGTTGACCGTATGCTCAAGCGGCTACAAATATTGTCATGGCTTGCCACTTTTGTACGCTTTTTGCTTTTTTATTGTCACATCATTGACACTCTGAAGGTGCAGATTCTCAATTATAGATACGTGAGTGACACGCTAAACAGTTAAGTGGTGGACATGGCATAAGTTGTTATTTTCAGAGGTGTATTTGGATACTTACATTTGAATTGGAATTTACCGCACGGAGCGTCTCTCTCTGGTGCGTCTTTTCCCTCCATTTTTTTTCCTTTTTCGTAGATTCACACATTACGTGTTGAGTATTTATAGACATGGCAAGGCAGCGAAGGATATACCTGTGTATCCTTGGTCAATTAGCTACATGCTAACCAAACCGAGGACATATGTCTCCGGAGGATATGAACATTGGAACAGCACTCAGGCAGCGACTGATGATGTGGAGGCCTGCCCACACCCACATCAGACCAAGACAAGGCAAGCCTTACCCTAACCTGAGCTTTGGGAAACAGCTCATGTTCACACATGGTCTAGTGTCTGGGAAGCCATATATATTTTAAAGCTTTCACACTGGTCATCCACACCAAACTGCAGCTTTCACATCACTAAAAATGATGTTTGTTGAAAACTCCGGCCAAAGTAAACACTTTGGAAAAAAGTGGTTTCATGGTTTTATTTATACACTGGGAAACAGAGTTTTTGGACCTCAAACGTTACAACTGAATGAGGGGGTTCATTCTGATTGTCTGGGACGCATTTCATATCTGAATAACACTGTCACATGTGGGTTTGGCATGCTACACGCTGAACTTATTGGCAGATTGCCAGGTTACAAGTGAAGAAAGTAGTCCAAAAAGGAATGTGTGGAGGATATCTGTTTGTGAAATTACTTGGTTACTTAGTCCACTTTAAAGGGACAGTTCAGTTTTTTTGAAGTGGGGTTGCATGAGCTCTATGTGACCACTAAGGACATTAGATACAGTAGAAAGTTGTCTCCTCTCCCTCAGTAAGACACAAACTGTAATCGATGGTGACGAGGAAATAGGCGCTAACAGGGAAAGACCGTATCAAATTCAAAGGCTATTTTCTCTGCCTACAAGAACTAAAATCAAAAAGTAATACCACAGTTTAAGAGTACGCTACATAAAATATTTTTTAGGTGCATTAATTCTTCAGAAATAGAAACATTTATCCGGACCTAACTAACTGGTCATGTATCCCTCCTCCTTTTAGCTGTAGGGAATGTAAACAAGCTCTGCTTCGGACGCCGGTTGTAGCCTCGTGTAAGTTTGATCAAGTATCGTAATTCTTTTGTTTGTACTCCAAGGATTAAGGTATTTGAACATACCTGAGAGACATTTAAATATTGTGAATAAAACAGCACATGTTATTCACTTATGAGCCTTTTCACCATTTCGCATTTCCACGTATAGATTTTCATCACATAAAAACACTGTTATAGGCAGAAAAACAAAGACACAGTGTGGCTATGTGGGATTATGTGTTGTGAGTTTTCCCTGTAGTATTACATTGAAAGTGAGAGCTCATAACGTGTAATCCGTTGCATATATTTACTCTTTCTTACCTGATGAATTGGTACAGCAGTGTTCTTCAGTCCGCGGCTTCGGGATTTTGTTGACGCAGGTCTCGCAAAATCGTCCCCCGAAAATGTAGGCTGCAAACACAGAGATGCTGAAGGGCTGCTGGGGGCAAATTTATGTCCATATTTAGGGCAACTAGCCAGAGTTGCCGCATGTCTATGTTTCGAAGAGGAATACGGTGAAAGCTAAGAGTGCTCCATGGTGCACATCTGCTTCTGCATCCAGGGAAGCAACACAAAAAACCCATTTCCAAAAAGTTTGTCATATAACAATCCGATATCGATCAGTCTCCCACCGGTGTCCAATGTTAATCAGTCTGTAACAGGCGCCCGAAGCATAGCTTGTTTACATTCTCAACAGCTGAAAGGAGGAGGGGGGACTAAGCTCACTAGCGCTGTGCGAAAGGACACATGACTAGTTAGTATAAATGCTTATATTTCCGAAGACTTAATGCACTTAAAACATATTTTATGTAGCGTACTCTTAAACTGTTGTATTACTTTTTGATTTTAGTTCTTGTAGGCAGAGAAAATAGCCTTTGAATTTGGTACCGTCTCTCCCTGTTAGCGTCTATTTCCTTGTCACCATCGATTACAGTCTGTGTCTTACTGAGGGAGAGGAGACAACTTTCTACTGTATCTAATGTCCTTAGTGGTCACATAGAGCTCATACAACCCCACTTCAAAAAAACTAAACTGTCCCTTTAAGGCCTCAAATTCACCAGATACGTCTGCAGTGTGACTCAGTTCTGTTTGCATGTTGACTGCATTTGTCCACTCACACTGGCTGTGTGTTCAGTCCATCAAGCTGTATGACTGACAGACAGCTGGAGTCACAGACTGAGGAGTTCCTGCTCATCACACTCCATTGATAAGTCTCTCTTCATTCATGTTGGGCTGTAAAACCTCAAACCTGTTGACCCCTGGTCTGGCTCCACTCATGTCATTATGTTGTTATAGTCAAGATAAAAACAAACTGATTTTGACAGTTTGTTTTATTTTGAAAGTTACTGGGTGTTTTTTGGTAGTTTCTGTGCTCAACTTCCTCTCCCCCTGGACCTTCCATACAATGGCTCAACCCATCATAGCTCCATCATCCTGCAAAAATAAGATGGTGCAATACTGCATAAAGATTTTGTTCAGTGAATTTTTCTCAAAGAATAAGTAAGGGGGTCACTGATGATCTCTTTTAAGGCAAATTTCTGAAACAACAGAACACTTAAAATGAAATCTTTGCTCTGAGATATAGACAGGCTCTGTTCCAAGTGACAACAATCGAGAAGTGATCAGAGTGTCAGGGTCAAAGAAGAAGATCACTTAGTTTGTCAGCAGACTACGCCGTACCAAGAAACCACTCCGGTCAATTATTGCATTCACACAGCATGCACTGCGGTCCACCAGCGCCACGATCACCAACGGCTGTGTGCAGCTGTTATGCTGCAAGTCTATTTTTGCCAGAGTACGCTGCAGGAATGTGTCAATCTCTGCAGAGCAGATCATACCAAACAGGATTAGAGTACCTGGTCTTTTCAATATCTCATCCTTGCTCATCAAAACTACGTCACTGGGACAGGACCAGAAGTCATCAGCAGGTCAGGGCCAGAGGAAATCCGTCATTTTGGATGAGGGAACGGTTAATCTTGAAGGTGAAAAACTTCATAATCCTATATGACACAACACATTCTTTCTATAAGGACACCAACAGAGAGGAGAAGGCATTGACTGAAGGAGCGGAAGTTTTGGGAGGACCAGGTGAGTTTAACATGCTAATTAATCACTATGAAAATACGTTGTCATGGTTGGGATTCCTGCAGGAACATGTGGTTCTCCTGTGATCTTGTTGCTCTGCCCTGCGCTGTGCTCCAAAAACACATTCAGTATGAATTAGGGGGCACTTAAAATGTGTAGCCCTGCACAGCTTAGCGCTCACACTATATGTGTGAATTAGGGGTAACATTTCTACAGACACCACTGAGACACCTCTTGACTTCTATTAGTCTAAAAAGATTTGCATATATATAGGCCATGATCTCTAAATGAATAGAAAAACATCTCAGGGTGAAGCTGGAGAAATGACTCAGCTCATTGATTTGTCATTGTGGGGCTTGTTAAGAGATAACTAAGAAATATATCACAGCTTCTGATGAGCTTTTTTTTTGTATTCTCTCTCTGCTGTCTCCAAGCTTTGAACTCTGAGTGACTCACCCGTCCTCTCCCTTCCTCCCTCTCCTCTCTCCTCCAGGCTGACTCTGCTCAGTCAGAGGAGTGAGGTAAATTAAACACCTCTAATCAATAAGCTCACTACTTATTTAACTAATGAGATGGCTTGTTTTGCCAGTGGGGAAGGCATTTGTAGGACTTTGATGTCTCAGAGAGCCCCACACCCCACCGCATCCACCACCCTAACCACAAAACACACACACACACACACACACACACACAAAACACACACACACACACACACACACACACACACACACACACACACACACACACACACACACACACACACACACACACACACACACCACTCCTTCACATCATGATAACAAGCACCAGGAGGGAAAAACCAGTCTACAAAATGTTACACAGCCTGACTCTCTCCTCATGGACACGTCACATCAGTCAAACCGTTACATGTAAAATCAGGTCGTCACATCCTTTATTTTTAGCCACTTTGTGTCATAGACATCACACACACTGCTTTAAGTCTCTGCAAAAACGTTTTCTATTTACTGTTCACACACATTTTCTTTATTTTCCCCTAAAAACAATGAACACATCCCAAACAACACAAAGTTGCACGTACAGTGATCTTCAGACAAAACAGAAGAAGTCACCATATATGGTTACACTAAATGTAACTGTAGCTGTATACAGTTACAGTTACTTATGTTGTCAGGTTTTCTCAGTAAATTTCTTTATTTAAAAAAAATAAAAAATAAGTATTGAAGTAACATGTCGGTGTATCTTATACCCATCTCTGCAGGTTGTTGGAAAGCAGAATACCCATCTTTAAAGTTCATTATTTTCAGGCCTTACAGAAAACATGTCAAACAAAGTGTATTCTATAATATAAAACACTTTTTGTAATGAGATTTACAGTTTCAGTTCTTAAGAGATTCTAAGCCCTTTCAGTCTTCAGTAGACGTCAGTGGTGATTGCTCTAAGACTGCAAGGGAAGCTCAGCTTCCCCTAAAATGTCCCCAAAACAAAGTGGTGATATGTTCTGCTGTGTGTACATTTCATTGACAAAATCTGCGCTAGAATTCCTTCATCCTTAGTTCACAATCAGCTACCTATCACAGGTAACTGGCTCCACCTCCTTCTCATTCATCCCCGCAGCGTCTCAGCGCTTTAACACAGTTGGACGCTGAGCGTCTTCTGACTTTAGCGGGGAAGTGTAGAGTGGGTTGTTCCACTGGAACTGGACGGTTATTGGATAAACGCTGGGCTTTGTCCCGCCCATTGGACGCTCAGCGTCTCTGGGGGTCTATGAGACAGTGGGGCTGGCCTGGACGCTGGGCTTCTGCATGATGATTGAATGATCTGTCTGAGGCCAAATCCCTTTTTGATTGAGAAATGAGCCAGTCAGCGATCTTGAAGTATAACCCTCCACCGGAGCATCTTCTCAGCTGATCTGGACTGATCCAGAGGCTTTATCAATCCCCAGCGAGTTTACCTTTATTAAAAACAACAAGCGTTGTGTTTCAAGATTCTCTCTTTTTTCACCAATAATCAGCTACAGCTACAGCTGTGAAGCTTCTCCCCCTGTCACTCACACTTACAGCCTGTCGTAGTATCACGTATGAGGGTAGAATTTACGTTTAAATAAACAGATTTATGACGTGGGCCTGAAAAAAAATGAGCTTCCCCTCTTTGACTGACCAGCAGCTGCCACTGGTAGACGCCAAATGAAGTCATGTTGAAGTTTAACGAGTCAAACAGTTTCACTATTCAGACACTGCAGACTTCTTTGGCTCTTTAAAGGATTTTTTGTTTGTGTCACAGTGCTGCTCCCTTCTCACGGAAATGTGACTTTTATTTCCCTCTGTTTAAGCTAAAATAAATTTAAAAAGTGTGATACACCTGTGTGTAGAGAGAACAGTCGTTGGAGGGAAATCCAAGATGCTAACATGAGCTGGTGAACAAGTTATTACCTTTAAAGCTCTATTTATTTAACCCTAACCTCATAGACTTCCATATGTACATAACCAGAAGTGAACACTAACCAGGTCCATTGACTTTAGTGCTTTAACTTAATGTACTTGAACTGTCTCAAAGCAGTGGTGCTGAAAACATGACACACTCCATCACAGAGGTAAATACTGCTCTATCTTCTCTTCCTTTAGTGGTTTTTTCTTCACACCTAATTTAACCACAGGAAACATCACAGCTGACACATTTTCAGCTGTACCGTGCTGTTCTCAGAGTGAAATCAGACACAATCTGAATACTACACTGGAAAAAAAATGTCTGAAGGATAATCTTAATCTCAAATAAAAAGGCTGTCATTTAAAAGTGGGAATCTTCTGTTTGTTTTTGTTTTTGCTGTGACAGTACTGTTGGACATTCTGCACCAGAACAGAAAACATGAGGTTCAACAATAGGTTGGTGCTTGTTAGAAATGTATTATTTTTTTTATTTATTTTTAATTTATCTGCTTAAAAATACAGATTTTTTTAATTTTTATTTTTATTTTGAACAATATGTTGAAATGCTGACTCAGCATTTCAACATATTGTTTTCCTGTGACTTTATTCTTATTATTGTTCTTCCGTAAGTTTGTGGTTCGTTGGTTCCTTCGAACTTTGTTAGATTTTCACCATCCAAATTTTTAACTATTCAGCTTCTCTTCTTCTTCTGGAGATGTGTGCTATGACTTTTCTTACCTCTAACCCTTTGACATTTTGATTTATTTAGCTTTTTCTGGAAAAAAAAAATCTGTATCTGAAATGAATGGGAATCTGCTCCTTTTCCCCTTCTAAAATTTCCTCAACTTTGAGAAGCTCTATCTTCAGCCTACTTCTACTTATAGACTTCATTTTTTTTTTTTGCTTTAAAATGTTTGCTGATCTTTCAGCTCTTCATAAATGATTCAACTTTTAAGTTATCTTTAATAGTTTTTGAGATTTAACTGTTTGAGCAACATAAACTTTTCAGGTTTTTCACTCAAACCTCAGCTTCTAGAGTGAAGAACTTCTTCAGTAATGCCGAGGCCACACCAAACGCGAACACGCAAATTTACTCGCGCGAATGGCCTGTCACGCGCCGCGTGAACGCCCGAGTCTCGCCGCTGGACTTTTTTGACGAGCTGAGGCGCGAACATGCGAACGCGCAGTACTGCGCATGCGGAGTAGAGAGCTCGTTCATTTAAAGACCGAAAGTCCAAAAGAGCATCTGAAAAACAATGAGCTGTGGTTTCCAAAGCATGACAGGAGAGTGTGTGAAAGCTTTGGAGATCACAATCAATGCCTGCTGCCTCTCCCTAGTAATCCACCAGCCCTGCTTGGCTGTTCCCTGCGATCTCATCCTCGATCCCCCGAACCTCTGACCCCCCGTACCCCCGACCACCCGAATCCCCGACCCAGGTCTCCCTGGGGATAATGAAGGGGTGGAGGAAAGAGAGGAGCACAGAGAACTTCCATCTTTTCCCTGGCTCTGCCCCTGCCCCGCACTTTCCTCCTCTCTATCAGGCTTAAAACTCCGCTGAGGAAAACACAGTCGGACTCAGTGATAGCCCGTACAGGCAGACCCAGCTGGGAACGAATGTTTTCAGAACTTACATTCAAAACCTGTCTCCTCAGAGACTTTCAACCAAGCCTGCTCCTGTTTTTCCGGTCTCTGTAGAGTACACACGTCGTATCGTATAACTCTGGATGATGACACACCGCACAGATTGTTTTCTCCTCCATCCTCCAGCAGAGTTGGAGCTGGAGCAGGCGGCAGTTGCCCCCCAACGTTGTCAAAACAATGACATCGTGGGGGAATATTTTGAACTCGAGCGAATTCGCGTCTACCGCCCAAACGCGTGAACGCTCCAAACTCGCCGCGCCAAACGCGCGAATCGCGCTGCCCGAGGCGAATCGGCGGCTAAACGCGTCTTTGCATTGACTTTGTATGTAATCGCGCCGCAAATTCGCGTTTGGTGTGGCCGCACCATTAGAGTGGAGGAGCCTGCTGTAGATACATTGCAACTTAATCAAATGAATCGTCATAACTTCCAGAATCTTCACTGTAGAAAAATAATTTAAAAAATACATTAAATGGCGGCACTATACTGCCAGAATTTGAGAGCATGTACGAGTTTCAAACACAACTTTCGAGAGCAAATATTCCATTCCATTCCTTCCTTTTTAAAAGACCATTGCCAATCATATGAGACTAGCACCGTAGCCAATCACATTGGGGGGTGTGATGACAATGGCTAGGTCTGCCCACTAACTGTGAAAAATAAAATCTGTTTGCGAGCAAGCAGGAGAAAGCGTTCCGGGGAGAAGAGCCTCAGTGTGTGAGTGTTATGGATTCCGGGCATGGTGACCATAATAACAAAAAGAAATTAATCTGTAGAATAAAGGTAGAGTCTTAGAGTCAGAACAACAGGAGCACTCGTATTTTTCTCCAGAATGCATCTCTTTAATTACTGAACTCATGTACAAAATACATAGTGCATTTTCTTTGTCCTATGGAAAAATAAATCTTAAAAAAAAAACAAATCTAGTTATTTTGTTACAGTTCTACTTACAACAGCTTTAAACTGCATATTTTTTTTCTGTGCTTTAAAACACTTTAAAGTGACTTAAGATTCACTAAAGACATCTTCAATAACAAAGTGACTAAATACAGTAGAGAACAAATCTCTGGATTACTCATCCACACTCTTATGTAAGTGCCAAAGCTTAATCATATATGGAAATTGCACTTTAACTGTACATTTCTAGCTTAACATGACTTTCTCTGTACAACAAAACAAAAACACATGTTGGAAATGTTTCAACACAATTAAAGTCACATTCAAGGCCTATATTAGGAAGCAGGATTAGTGTCTTAGCAACATAACTTCAGGGTTAACTCTCGATTACCGATAGCATGAAGCCGGTTCCTTTTTTATCAGAGTAGATCACCACGGTGACCTACTCTGAACGGCTATCCTGCTCTGGAGCAGGATAAGTTGGAGGTTGAATCTGATCCTATAAAAAGACCCTCCCACTGGCCAAGCAGCTTCTCAGAAACAATGGCCTGCTCTTTTCTCCCAAACCTGGTGGACAGAGGCACCCAAGTTGTAAGAAGAGCTTTACGAAGAGAAAGGGTTGTTTAAAGATCGATCAGATCCACTCGATCAAAGCGACGATTCCCTGTATGAGAGGTATAGGTTCTGACGACTACTCTACGTCTGTGAAATATTAGAGCCGTACATTGCACGGGCAGCTACATGTACTCTGTCGGGGATGAGCGGGGATGAGCGGCTGAGCAAGTTTACGGATCCCGTGTTGTGCATCAAGTGGCTGCTGCCCTCACGCAACTTAGGGACAAATTCATAGCGTTCCCAGGATGAATGAGAAGGAGGTGGAGCCAGTTACCTGTGATAGGTAGCTGATTCTGGAACGAAGATGAAGGAATTCTAGCTCATATTTGGTCAATAAAATGTACACACAGCAGAACACATCCACATTTTTGGGAACATTTTAGGGGGAGCTGAGCTTCCCTTGTAGTCTTAGAGCAATCACCACTGCTTGAAACAGACTTATCAGACATGATGATGTTCTTGTATTTGTTTTTTATCTGCTCCCATGTTCTTCTGACTCCAGAAGGATTACATCTGGGAGAATGACATGATAATTGGAATGGTTGGCCGCTGTTACCGTGTTCCCCCTTTCCGAGTTATTGCTTCTCTCCTCCTTGTATTGCTGCATTATCAGCCGCTGCTCTTCAGCGGTGAAGTACGGAGCTTTAGTCGCTCATGATTGTGATTGGTCAGCTGCCTCTGAGCCCTCCTCTTTTACGTGCGCGTTCACGGCTCTTGATGAGACAATCCTGGGTTGAGTAACCATGTTGATAACTCGCGTCGTGCTATCGATTATCCTGATTGCCATTGTTACAGTTTCTCAATCCTGGATAGATGTGAGTTACCGCGGATAAGTTGACTGCGCTTCGTGCTATAGGCCTCGGGAGCTGTTTCCCATGAATGGGAGCATTATATGAAGTACAAACCCTACACAGATGTTAAACAATGCAAAACACATAGCGTGAGCTTGCAAACTCTTGCGATAACAACCCCAAGTCCTGAGAGACTACGCTTTGCCGCTCTGTTTTCCCACGACTCAATAAACTTGTGTTTTAGCTCACAGATACAAACGGAAACTACAATCCATCTTTTCCAAAAGTAATATGAAGCTCAAGGCTTTTATTGACTGCGGTTTTAACCGGCTACTGACCTGCAGAATAAAGGTAGAGTCTCAGAGTCAGAACAACAGGAGCACTCGTATCTTTCTCCAGATTGCGTCTGAGGGGGAGGCAGGGTGTCCGTCCACAGTAGGCAACCGGGGTGCGCGACTACAGTGACAAGGTTCCGCTTTCTGTTTCTATCCGTTATTCATACATATGTTCACAGTGATACATCTTAAAATTCTAAATAATACTCGTCTTATTGACAAAGCATATTATATAAAGACTGATGCAACAAACAGAGGTTGATTCATGTATCAACAAAAACAACAACCATGCTAAATGTGGTTACACATATTTAGGAGTACCACATGAGCATTATGAAAGCTCGCACAGATGCTAGAATTTGGTGCATGCGTTCGTGCAGTAATCATGCAGATTTCATACATGTTCACACGGATCTTAATATTTGCTCTTGGATGTCATATTTGAACCTCATTATGCTCTCTAATTTTGGCAGAATAACACAGCCATAGAGGGTCCTTAAATACAGAGGAAAGGTCACTGTCTGACTGTAGGATGTGCCTGTGTCTTTTGAAAACAGAACAGACAGTGTTTGAATGGGTAGAGTGTTGAGTGAATCATGTCACAAAGAATTGTTGATTGTCTTGCAGTTGAAGACTTGAACAGGAGGAAATTGGATACAGACACACAGATATGACTCAGTTTTTCTCCTGAAGAGAGATTTCAGTGACAAAAGTGAAACTCATCTCACTCACAGTAACGTTATTACTGAGTGTTGGAGCAGATTTCTGCAGTGTTTCAGGGTGCCTTTGCTGTCTAATAACTTTGTCATCAAAGGTGCTGTGAGGATGAAAGAGGAACCAGTTTACACCCAGGACTTTCAGCCTCCTCTTGATCTTGATATTAATCTTTAAAGATAAATACATTCTGAGAACTCTTCAAGAGTATAAAGTGTGCCAACAAGCCGCCGTCCCCTCCGTCTGAAGGATGAGTTCTGCTTTTTTCTCAGCGTCTTGCATATCGAGCCAAACGTTCAAAGGCAGACTTCTTCTGTTGCATCCTGCTGCTCCAAATTTCAAAGTTCCTCCCTCTCTTGAAGCAGCAGATCCAGACTGTTTTACCAGCGCTAATGTTGCCTGAGCATCGCTGTGACCCAGCTCTGGTGTGTTGTTGTGTTTTTCCGCTCTGATTAACCTGTGCACAGGCAGCAGGCCTCTTGTTGCCTCTCTCCATCTCTAACATCGTGTTCCTCTAATGAGGTTCCGGTGTAGTGGATCCCACCAGAGACCTGCAGCACTATTAAGGATGAAATCTCATCTTCACAAACTCTTTCATTTTACCTCCACCTGCATTCAGCAGGTGCAACATGTTTTGTTCTTCAGAGAGGA
Source organism: Halichoeres trimaculatus (assembly GCF_033239565.1). Taxonomy (NCBI): domain Eukaryota; kingdom Metazoa; phylum Chordata; class Actinopteri; order Labriformes; family Labridae; genus Halichoeres; species Halichoeres trimaculatus. The sequence goes on from NW_027437185.1 coordinate 2,801,488, forward strand.
TTCGGGCTGGCTGCTCGGCGTGTGTTCTGTGCTGATAGATGAAGTGCAGCCGCATGGAGCATGTCTCCTTTTAGCTCCCCTCCTCAAACAGTGGGGACACAGAGCGGTACACATATCATAACAGCCTGGAATCCAGCAGAAACCAGCGGTACGGGGGGAAGGAAGAGTGCTACAGAAAGGATCTCAGGAAAAAAGGAAGCAATCCTTTGTAGTGACACGTAGAACAAGATGTTTCACCAAAGAAAAATGCAAATTACGATCAACGGGAACAAAATGTAACAGAATCAAACACTCTCCACAATGAGAAGTCACACAAGACGCGTCCTAATGAGGAGGAACAAAAAAAGAACCTCAGACATTTTAATCTTTTAAAACCCTGGCAGGCGCTGCGTTGTTAGACAAACCACATGTCAGCGTGTTGATTTTTTCCCTCAGCACTCCTTTTCTTTCTCCCTCCAACCTTATTTATTCCTCTCAAACCCCTGCAATGCTTTTTAACAAGGATGACACTTTTCAAAGACTCACCCATCACATGGGATCAGCTGTCCTCTCTGAACCGAGGGAGGCGGTAAAACCTAACAGGCTGACAGGAGGACATCAGACATGCACATGTACAGGTAGAGGTGTGCACGTGGTGAATGCTGATAGACGACTGTGTGCAGACAGGAGGTCCCTGGACTCAGCAGGCCTCAGTGCTGTGTTTGTTGGACAGAGGTGTAGTGATGTTAGACAGCACAGCTCTGAGCAGAGGGACTGGCTGCAAGCTGCAGATCACCACGTGACTGTTTCTTAGTCTGTAATCTGACTGTGTGCACAAGTCTGTCTGACACAGTCACACAAAAACCATCACAGGCGTGGTCTGAGTTTAAGGCTTCACAGAAACACGTTCAACTGGGTGAGAATGAAAACACGTCAACACGACATGTTTTAGATCTTACCCCACTCCAGCACACCTGATTCAAATGAATGGCTCGTTATCAGGCTCGAGCAGAACTTGATGACAAGCTGATCATTTGGATCAGGTGTGTTGGAGTCAGGAACATAAAAAAACATGCAGGGTAGGGGGTCCCCAGGACCAGGGTTGGGTAACACTGATCTAAATCATCTTAACCTTAAAGTGATACTCCGGGATGGAACAAGTTGGGTCCTATCACTAGGTTTAGTGCAGAAATTACCCCTACAGCAGTGTTTTTGTGCAGCATTAGCCCAAGAGCGCACTCACCAAACACCCCCTCCCTGCTCCTCTGCCGCTTTCCTCTGCACTCAGACGGGCCATATTTTACTTGACCAAAAACACAAATAAACGGACTCACACCGAAAAACTCTGATATCGGTCTGTATTCACACTTTATTTAGAGAATTTTCAGCGCGTTACTTTCACACAAAAACACCGCTAAATAAGGCTCTAGTTCTCATCGTGTCTCTTCGTCCTGGCAGACTACCTGCGTTTGTTTATATCTGGCACGCCGCACGCGCGGACTGATACACTAAGTGGAGAGCGCCTTGTAGCCAGCTGTGGCTCTGCAGCGGAGGTAGTGCTGCTTTACGACACGATGAGAACTAGAGCCTTATTTAGCGGTGTTTTTGTGTGAAAGTAACGCACTGAAAATTCTCTAAATAAAGTGTGAATACAGAGCGATATCAGAGTTTTTCGGTGGGAGTCCGTTTATTTGTGTTTTTGGTCAAATAAAATATGGCCCTGTCTGAGTGCAGAGGAAAGCAGCAGAGGAGCAGGGAGGGGGTGTTTGGTGCGAGCGCTCTGGGCTTCTGCTGCACAAAATCACTGCTGTAGGGGTAATTTCTGCACTAAACCTTGTGATAGGACCCAACTTGTTCCATCCCAGAGTATCACTTTAATTCATTGTGATGACCAACACCAGTTGGTCCACCCTGCTAAGCCAGTGTTTCCCACTCCGCTCCAGTAGGTGGCAGGTGTTGGATGCCAGCTGCAAGTGTGCCCAGGAGCAGAAGAAGTAGAAGTGGTAGGAGCAAACAGTGGCTGTTTTCGGATTAACCTACTACATACTGCTTATGAAAGCAGTATGTAGTAGGCACTGCCTACTGTTCAGTTGGCATCACAATGACTGTTCAGTTGGGTTAATTTTGTAGTATGCTACGCTGGTCTTCAGTTCGAAGAAAACAGAAGTTGGCTATGGCTGACTTTTTTTCCCCTTTATTGAAAATGTACAAAATAAACCACGAGTAACTTATCTGCAAATATATTGGCAGAGAGAACATTTTATATTAACTTTCAGTGGTGGAGATGATGAGGATTTAAAGATAAAAAAGAAATGGCTCTTATATTTATATTCCTCTGCTACTCCGGTTGTTGTTGCTCCGCTCTCTGCCATTTTCACTTCTGATATGGGACCAGGCGCGTTGCATTGTGGGTAACAGCAGGCGAGGCAGACTGGTCCGATGCATACTGTAGATTTTTCCCGATTCAGTACGTCATCCGGGTGTTTTTCTCATACTACAACTCTGACATTTGTTCACATACTGCATACTGCATACTACATTTTGGTCAAATCAGTAGGCACTGCTTGTATAGTATGCAAATTCGAAAACGGCCACTGTGTTCTATTTACACCAGGGCTGGGAAGTGGTGAATGGGAATGATGCCATCTCCAAGTTAAAAGCGTTTCTGTTGCCAAGTTGGAAAAACTCACCATACCATCAATACGTTCATATAAAAACATCAAATAATTCTATCTATACGGCTGATTTAGCAAAATAAATAATGAACTAAGAAATGGATCCTCTTCATGTGATCTCTGGGAGTTGGTCGACTAAAGCAGTGTTTCCCAACCCTGGTCCTGGAGGACCCCCTGCCCTGCATGTTTTAGATGTGACCCCACTCCAGCACACCTGATTCAAATGAATGGCTCGTTATCAGGCTCCAGCAGAGCTTGATGACAAGCTGATCATTTGAGTCAGGTGTGTTGGAGTCGGGAACATAAAAAACATGTAGGGCACGGGGTCCCCAGTACCAGGGTTGGGAAACACTGGACTAAAGAACTGGAAGATTTTACTACCGTCCCAAGCCTGGGTAAAGGAGGGGGGTTGATATTTTGACATTAGGAAAAAAAACAGAATAAGTACATTTACAGTTAGAGACACATTAACAGTGTTTTTACATGCTTCTCGTGCTGTCTCGTCTATGATGTTATTCTGTTCTCCTGCAGTGTCTATGACAGTTACATGCAGATGAATTATTTAAAAAATTAGGCGATGACATGAGGAAATGTTAGGTTGTGTTGGGATACCCCTCAGTGTGGATTTCCCCTCAGCCCTGGAATGAAGGTGGTTTCAAACAGACGGGCTGATGGTGTAGATATTCTGTCAGTGTTCCTCACATGTAGTCCGAGTTCAGAGGTCAGCCTTATCCACAAGCTCCCTGTCTGTGTCTAATTACTGCTGGCCGCACAGCTACAAGGGTTAACTCCTCTGTCTGAAGCTCCTTCATCTGTCCTGGTCCAGCAGCTGGGTGTGAGACAGGACACTCATTAGTCTGACTCTATTAAGTGGGAGATATTTGACCCCGTGGGTCATGTGCTTCAGAGGGGCCGACAGCTGAAACCTGAGTCTCTGATCTCTGTCCAAAAACTTAAATCAGCGAGGCGGGAGTTCCCTGTGACAGAAACCTTTCTGGAATATGCGCTCTGATTCCCTTCAGTTCCTCTTTTCATCCACTATCCAGCGTCTTGTTCATTAGTAAAGGTCAGGCGTTAAAGCTCCGCAGTATTTAGACCTTTTTCCTTTCTTCCTTTTTTATTAACCAGTATTTGCAGCAGCAGCAGCCTTCAGTCCCTCCATACGCTTCATGATTTTATGTCTCTAGTCTTCATTACTACGACTGTAATCGTACAGGTTGTGTTTGTGTGTGGCCATAGAGACAAACGTGTTTGAGAAATGAAAAGGTCGTCTGATCTGTCCGTCAACACACTGCGATGTCTAAAATTTACACAAGTTTTTCACGTTTTATTCTGAGTAAAAAAAATATCTTATTAGACTCAGTATGAGCTATTTTCACCTAACAAGTCCAGAAAAAAAGTCTTATTTCAAGATATTAAAAGACAAAAACTGACGCCTGGACAATGCATCTGTTTTTATATCACAGAACCGTCTCAGTGCCTAAAAACGACCATCATCCTTCAGCATCGCCTGGACCGCCAGCTTCTTTGTGGATAAGCATTCAGTTTCAGTTTCAGGGGTGTGTCCACCATTCAAAAGCTTTTACTGAGATCGTTCATCTTAAACTTTTACAATCTTCAAAAACGCAGACAAATGGATTAAAACCAGCAACAACCACAAAGATAAAGTATGATGTACTTTCCAGTCATCGTCGCTGACTGCTCTCTTCAGGGTCTGCCAGCTGAGCTGCTGCCAATCTTTGTTTTTCATTTGAATGATGAAGTTGTTTCAGCTTTGATAAATTGGTCAGAAATACATCATTTACAACCCAGAATGAGGCAACAGCTGCTGATGGCTACATCTCCTGACACATTGATTTAATCCCATTAATCTGGAGCTTTATAAAGAACAGATACGCTCAAAAATGTCCTACCAGAGCTCCTGCATCACCCTTTTACTTTAAGGGTTTACTGTCATGATAAGGGTTTTCAGTTAGGCTTTGTGTTTGAGTTTTTTGGTTAGTATTTGTGATTCTTGTCTTGAGTTTCTTGGTTGTTTTTTGTGTTTTTTGTATTGTGTTTATCTTAGTTATTCTTGTTGAGTTTTCTGTGCTTCCTGTTTTTGTCTTTAGTCTGTGCTCCTTGTAGTTTTGATTTGGTTCTTGCCATGTGTGTGTCTTTCTGTGATTATTCTTAGTGTTTTAGATGTATTAAGGTGGGCTGTACACGAGTACGAATTTCTACAACTCCGGTAAAATTAACTATCGATCCGGTGATATTGACACACGGAGACGCGTATTTGTCCATGACTCTGCATCTTTTTTGAAAACGGGTCTGCAGGTGGATATCTGCGTTTTCATCATCATGCCGTACTTAGTATAAACAGATAAGTCCGGAAAAGACGGTGACCTCATAGCACCCATCCTACTCCCCACCCCCCAACCCACGTTGTCACACACAACAACAACAATGGCGACAGGTGGACTGATTCTGATATTGTTCCAGCAGCTACAAATATTGCTTCGACTATTATATCAATATTTTCTCAGAGAGCATGAACAACACCAGCTAAGGCAACAACAACAACAACAAGTGCTCATGCAGAGACGCAGCATGTTACGCATTCATGAGCACTTGTTGACGTGGAATCCGCCTTGGAGCAGAACCAGACGGGCAACCCGACAACAGTTTTGCGTTGTCATGTAAATGCACAAGCCTATGCACAATATGATGTGTAAACAGGGATATATGTTTTGATGCCGACACCGAGACGATATGGGGCCGGACTCGTGTGAGGAGGGCCTGAGTCTCTGTCTTGAATTTCTCTGTGTTTTAGCTCTTCTTGTGTTCCCTCCTTGTTGATTGCTCTTCATGTGTTTCACCTGTGTCTTGTTTCACACCTGTGTTGATCTCTCGCTTGTCTACTTGAGCTGTGTCCCAATTCAAGGGCTGCAGTCTATGGAGGCTGTATTTGAAGACTGATTACGTCACAGTGCTCAGTGGAAGCTGTCCCAATATGGAGGCTCCTTCAAATGTGGCCGACTAATCCGTCCTCTGTTTCAGGGGGGCGCGATGGACGGATTCTGTGAATTCCTTCAAAGCCTCACATATCCAAGAAATTTGTAAATAAATGAATGTACACATGTCAAATTAAAGTCCCTGAGCAATATAGTTTTGGGTGTTTTGCAAATTTTATATTCATTTCAACAGGAACTATTTACACAACACATTGGAAGGTAAAGACAAATCAGTAAAAATACAGACTCATAATGAAACATGAATGTGAAATAAAAAGTACTGTCCACAATATATAGATGAGAATTTGCCAAACAAAATTAAATCACTGTGCAATTATCTAAAAAAAAAAAATAATAAAATAAAACTTACATGGCTCTACACAGTTATACTGAGCAGGGAGTCCCGGGTGGTGCTGCCGGATTGATAGGCTGGCGCAATTAGGACCCAGGTGTCTTTTTGACTGTGGGACATGCGTGTGAGGTGGTCCCTACAGTTTGATTGTGGGCGCAAGTTACCACTGTCCACCACATCTTCCATCTCCTGGGTTTGCAAGGGCTGACTGAATCAACAGCTGCCACGTCACTGAAATGTTTACAGAACATTCACATTAATTAACCTCAAACCCTAATTTGGACATGTCTCAGTATTGCTGAAATATGTCCAAATAAGCTATGTCACACAAAGCACAACACAAATATATAGAGTTTGTGGCTTCATTCTAATTTACCAATCAACAGTAGTCATGGTCGTTTGGAACCTCCTCCAGGGCAGACACCTCTTCAGACAGCGGTCCCACCTGGGCCTCCTGCTGACTGCCTCCAAACCACTCTCCTCCCCGTTCTCCATGTCCTCCTCCATAGGCTCATCCTCTGGGACCATGATACCACCTGCCCCAAGACAGATGTTGTGGAGGATGGCGCATGCTGTTGTCCCCTTAGATTGGAAAGAAAGAAAGAAAGAAAGAAAGAAAGAAAAAGAAAGAAAATAATTAATAGAGCCTGCTCTTGAATGATGGCTGTTAAATCGCTAGGCTCCCACACCTTGTACTGGATTCTTGTATGGAGTGATGAGGGGGAGAGGTCTTTGGAGGCACCCGTACCCACCGTCTGCGAGGATGAAGTTCCCTGGAGGAGGGTACAGTCCACTCTGATACAGTGGGCTGTACTGGAGAACCCTGAGGTAATGGACTGACCCCGGCCAGCCCACATAAGTATCAATGAAGCGGCCGTTATGGTCACAAACTGCCTGTAGAATTATAGATGGAAACAGTTTCCTGTTCCTGCAACAGTGACCATTAGGACTGCTTGGTGCTTTAAAGCAGACACGGCAGCCGTTGATTGCACCTGCTGCTCTTCTGAAGGCAGTGTGTCGAGCCAGCCCTGCAAACCAATGGGACACTGCCTCCAGGTCTTCTTGGGTCCTTGGAAGGTGGATGACCTTGTGTCGAATGGCCACCTCCTCCTCAGTGACCCTGTAGACCAGGGATGTCAAACTCGTGCCATGGAGGGCCAAGAGGCTGCAGGTTTTCCTTCCAACCAAAAACTCCACCAGCTGAGTCCACTGATTACCTCACCTTTAAGCAGAGAGCAGGGACTAATCAGTGAAACCAGCTGGTGAAACCCTCGCCACCGTGCCTTCATCATGCCACAGGCCCTCTCTATGATGCCCCCGGCCCTTGCATGAAGCGTGCCTCCACTCTTCCCCTCACTGGCTCACAGTACGGAGTTATGATGGTGATTGGTGCTACCAAACATGGGTATCCCCCAACCCCCACAATGAAGTACCCTGCTGGTGGGTAACAGCCACTGACAAACACTGGACTATTTCTGAGCACCCTGGTGTCATGGACTGAACCAGGGTAGCCAAAAAATATGTCCAGGAATTTGCCAGTGCTGTCCAGATCGCCTGCAGCTGCACAGAGTGGAACAGTTTCCTGTTGCAGAAATCTTCTGCATGAGGACCATGGGGAGCCTTGATGCGGCATCCATCAATGGCTATCCCACAGTGGTTGAAGGCCTTTTATAGACCACTAATTCAACATGAGCTCATTGGGATATATACTTCTCAGCTGGTTAGATGGGTGATTGGCCAATCTGTGAGTGCAGTGGTGTTAGGCCCTTGATTGATATTAATATCAGCTGTTCTGTGACATTTGACATCCACAGTCTGTATCACTCATAACACTGCACAATCAAGGCAACATTTCAATGTGTTTACTCAGTTGTGTGGTGGTTCCTAAGCTATTATATGCATAGGCAAATGAGCACTCATGATCAGCATAGTGACTATCAGGTGTGTAGAATTGGGTAGGGACGCTACGGACACATCCCTATCGATATTATGCCATCACTGCATGGTCCCTAACATCAAAAAAATAATAGTATTTAACTTCATGATTAAAAAATGTTTATATTTAATGCCAAGACATACCTGTTTTGGTTCTTTTATTTATTATCCAATGTATTATTTGTGTATCGAAATGCAGTTTGTGGCGGGAAAGTACAACAAAACCTTGGGTTAATAACTTGACTTTATACAATCATGTTGTTGGAGAATACACTTATTTGTAGTCCTTTTTGGTTTTAGTGATATATTTATCAGACTATAACCATACCATTGAAATTTTTGATTGATCCAAAATTGTCCTACAGTTCATATGTCATGCATCAATATATTTTTGTCAAATAATAGACAGTAGAGGCTTAGGAGGAGAGGCTGGATGTTAAGTATGTACTGGTAGAATAGTTTTTTTTTTTTTTTTTTTTTTTTTCTGAATAAGATAGTTTGCTTGTTTGTTTGATTAGCTCTACATGACATTAAAGAACAGTCATAATGCAAAACACATCAACTTTCAGGAGTGCCATCTTAGTGTACTTTTATGTCCCTACCAAAGTGAAAATCAAACTTACACCCTTGGTAGCCATAACACAAAAGTTTTTTTTTTTTTTTTTTTTTTTTTTTTTTTTTTTTTTTTTTAAAGAAAAAGGATATGAGATATTTTAGTTACATTATGTTTTCATTTCAACATGTTTGAGAACTAACAATGATACAGTGGTAGATTTGTAGGCCTGACATGTTATGCCTCTCACATACATTTCAACATTGATTTTCATACAATTGGCCTTCAGGAGGGTGAGCATGAACAAACTATTTTCAGTGTTTCACTATTGTGACTGGTAACCTATGTTTCCTTTTAAAATTCAACTCTGACCTTTAATGAAGTCATATTCTCACTGTGTTGGCCACGTTTATAAAGCTTGCATGAAACAATAGGGGCGAAGTATCTGTGCTGTGCTTTTTGTAGTCCATCTTCAGGACATTGTAATTCCACGACCGACTGACGTCACCGACATCCCCCGCATGATTACGTAGCCCAGTGTAAGTGCAGTCAGATTCTCTAAACACTGCGGTTGTCTATTCCTAAGTCGTTCCGAATTCTCCTACACATCTTTCCTTGACCTTGTGACGTTTCACATCAAGGTGAAGGAAAAGTGGTTAGAAAAAGACGATAGGACAGACTTTTCAAAAGCCATCTCAATTCAGTTCGGCCCCTGCGGTCTACACAGGCTACGAAGGCCGGGTCCTCCGAAGGCTGCAGCCCCTGTGTTGAGACACAGCCATAGTCTCTGTGTTCCTTTTTCTCTCTGTCAGCCAATTGTTGCTGTTGTTTCGCTGTCTCTATCTCATGTGCTTTCTGTAATTCTAGTGTTTTTTGGTTTGGTTTCTTTTGTAAGACTTTTGTTGGAACTTTGAATTTTGAGTTTAGTTAAATTATTCTATTGTCATCTGCATTTGAACCCCCCTGGACTTCATGACATTTACATTTTCACCCAACACATTTTTCTTGATCTACTGAAAAGATGGACAAAGAACAAAAACAACAAAAGTTACTACGCTGTAAAATTTCAATAACCTACAATTCCCATTCTTTTTGATTAAATATCTCTGTAAACAAACTTAAAAAACTAAACTGCTCCTTCACAAATAAGGACAATGTTTTTAGTGGAGTCATTTTTGCTGTTTAGTAACCGTGAGCGAGGCTGTCTGTGCTCTGTGCATCACGGGACAGCTGTGATACACAGGATGGGCCAGCGTCTGTCCACCACATGACGCAGATTGTTGTGTGCTGCTTGGCATGGACTGGCTGTCTGTGTGTTGCATGGCACAGACCATCTTTTGTAGATCAGGCCCTGGGTGTGTGTTAATTACACATTTTCGAATAAAAAAATGTAAATAAATAATACTTTTATCTCTTCGATAAAAACTTAAATAATAATAAAAAAAAAAATCATCCCTCGAAATAAAAATCATTAAGAAAAAAACTATTACAAAGTTTTAAATTGGATCCAAGAGCCCTGGTTTAAGAAATAAATGAGTGTGTTGGCTTCAGACTGCCTAAAGTATTTATGAGTTGAGTCTTTTTACCCAATGATCTGTAAAAAGCAAACCAATTAAAAGAAGTTAAAGTGGCTTCATCATCCGTAAACTGCATGCTGACACAACTCATGTTAACTCATGCATCTAATGAACATGCATTACTTCGAAACTGATAAATCATCATTTTACAGAACATTTTCTATCCCTGTCATGAAATCACTTAACAAATGACTAATGAATCATAGCAGACAGTCATGTGACAGCACAGAGCAATGTTGGAGCGATGCCAGTGCAAAATGTTCAAAGCTGGTCCAGAGTCTCTGTAGGTGAACTGCTGACCCTGTTTCTTCTGTAGGTGTGAGCATGGGTCGTCGTTTATTGACTTGTCCAGGTATACCTCACTTCTTGCTCAGTGACAGCTGTGATTGGCTCCGGACCTGCAGTGACCCTGGTATAGATGGAAAGAATACAAAATGCATAAACGGGTACATGTTGAAGAACTTTCTGTGCATTGGAGGAGCTCTGTGGTGATTTAACCTTTCAGAATTAAAGTTACTTTTACTTACCAAACAGAGCTGAAGCTGTGAAGCAAACCTGGAGAGCTGAAAGTCTTCATCTCTCAGAAAATAGAAAACAGATCTGCTGAGCGATACCTCCACCTCCTTCCTGCCAGCCCTCTGAATGTTTCTGCAGCGGGTTGGGTGGGCTGAGTGGGAGAACAGATCATGGAAATCCCCTGTGAGGGAGCAGGTGAGACTTATGACTCGCCTCATTTCAGCTGCTGTCTCTTTAAGGCTCCCTGCTCCTCAAACCCCTTTCCCTCTGATTGGTCAGCTCTCTGGAGGCCTGTGGAAAGCTGAGCTATGGGCAGGCCTTGGTGTTTAAAGTGATACTCCGGGATGGAACAAGCTTTAGTTCTCACCGTGTCATAAAACGGCGCTACCTCCACTGCAAAGCCACAGCTGGCTACGAGGCGCTCGCCGCTTAGTGTATCAATCCGCTCGCGCGGCGTGCCAGATATAAACAAACGCATGTAGTCTGCAAGGACGGAGAGACACGATGAGAACTAGAGCCTTATTTAGCGGTGTTTTTGTGTGAAAGTAACGCGCTGAAAATTCTCTAAATAAAGCGTGAATGCAGACCGATATCAGATTTTTTTGGTGGGAGTCCGTTTATTTGTGTTTTTGGTCAAGTAAAATATGGCCCCGTCTGAGTGCAGAGGAAACTGGCTGACGAGCAGGGAGGGGGTGTTTGGTGCGAGCGCTCTGGGCTTCTGCTACACAAAATCACTGCTGTAGGGGTAATTTCTGCCCTAAACCTTGTGATAGGACCCAACTTGTTCCATCCTGGAGGATCACTTTAAGGTCCGCCCTTCCAATGTGTCACAAAGCAGTTAGTAGATCACCGTTTTTATCTTGAAGATCTCAAGATAAAAACGGATACAAAAATAAATATTTAATAATAATAGTAAAAAAAAAAAATAAAATAGTAATTTAAAAAATCATAAATGATGAAGATTGACTGAAAGAGTCCCAAGACAGTTCAGCTGCAGACCTCCAATCTCAGCAGACTCTGGGTGCGTCTCAAAGCACCAAAGTTCCATCCTTCCTTCCTCCACTTGCATCGTTCTCTTGCGTCTTAGTCCCTCCTACCAGAGATGCATGGGAGAGACGTGAGGAAATGAAGAGAGGAGAGAGGAACGGAGGAGATTGGTTTTTAGAGCAATAGGACATCCTCTCCTTCGGAGCGTCACATGAAGCGACGTGTTTCAGTGATGACGGCATCAGCTGATCACTTCTGAATCATCTGTCAGTCAGCTCTAACAGCTGTTTGTGCGTCTGGGCATGTGCGCTGTAATAACTCTGATCAAACAGAAACAGTAACAGAGATTTGTCTGTTCCTTTAACCAGTTCGACAAACACGTTACCATGAAGAAAACCTGCTCTCTGTTTATTCTGTGTGCCGTTTAGAAGCTCACTTTACCAGTAAAATGCGTAATTGTGAGATTATTTATGAATTATTTATCCTTTATCTTGAGCCCATCTGATCGTGAACTCTGAAGCTTCAGAGTTCATGATCAGATAAGGTGAGTTATATTAATATATTAATATAACCCACCTTATTGTGTCTCAGAAAGATATTATTTATCAGTCAGTTTTCTGTATTAATCCTCAGTTATATTGATTTGATGATGGTTGTGTTCAGTGTTTTGTGCTTTTAACTCACAGCGAACACTTTATGATCAGTTTCTGAAAGATCCTCCGTGCCTGTCCTCAGCTCGTCTTTTCTCTCATTAAACTCTGTTGTGTGTTTGTGAAGTTTCATGTGAAGTCTGAGCCGCTGCAGCATCCAATCAGAGAGTGATATTCCATATGGGGGCGTGTCTGTCAGTAAAAAGACTTCCACAAAGCGGGCTCTCGTGTCTCCTCGATCATAGCTCCTCCGATCAGTCTCCTCTCTCCTCTCTTCTCTCCTCTGAGCGCAATTATCGCTTTGGGACAGTCTTCAAAATGGCGACTGGGAAAGTAATTCCGGTGTCGTGGAGGAGATAGGACGGAGGAAGCACAAAGTTAATGCATTGAGACGCACCCTCTATGAGACTCCTCCATGGTTAGGGGGAAGTGACGTCAGGATATGAAGTAAAACATTTTAAGATAAAAGTTGCTTCCAAAGTTTCGTTGGGTAGACACTTCTGTTTTTACATGTTTTGATGACCTTGGTTGACCTGATTCCTTGATAGTGTTCACATTGAAAAAAAAAATGAATAAAATATAAGTCATCAATAACACAACATGAATTGGTAGGCTCATCTGTTTGGCGTAGTGGTCTCAATTGTTTTAATTTCCTCAACCGTTTTAATATTTTATCCATGATTTAAAACGGTGAATAGATGCATTAAGACAATGGAAGTACAGCCACAACTGAAGTTCAGAGGATGGTTATCCTAACGGACACAGAAAAGTTGTGAAAGTAAGTTGTTTTCCTTTTTAGCCTTCAGCTATAAGAATATAGCTTTAATGCTAACATTATTGATTCATAAAGCTTAATATAAGATGATGTATTTTTCCATTAAACGAAAAAAAAAAAAAAGTACTATGAAGGATATTACAAGGAGAGACCCCTACCAAGCTTTATTGTGTCGGGTTAACTGACCTTTTTTTTAACTTCCGTTGTGGCTGCACTCCTGACTCCCACCACAGATGGGAATTGAGAACCGGTTCCTGTTCAGAATTCATAAAAAATGATTTAATCCATTGACATCATTAACCTTAATGCTTGAGGATTCCATGGTCGATTTTTTTAAATTACGCCAGAGCTGCCAGGTCTTACGTTGATTATTCTGCCCCAGCTATATGAGCGTATGATAACAGTTTCCAAAGAAAACTCTGACTCAAGATTTTCTGCTTGGTGTTTTACTGAAGAACTGAACACAAAAAGAAATGAACATCACACGCTCTACATCAGTGTTTCTCAAGTTGTGGTACGCAGACCATTAGTGGTCTGCCAGCGCCCCCTAGTGGTCCGGACCACTAGGGGGCTAGGGGGATTTTTTTTTATTTATTTTATTTCTTAACCCTTAAATTAATTTAATCTAAGTACTCAAGTATTTAAATACTGGACATTTTAAGTATTATAGAATAATATATCAGTAATGTAGTTGTACTCAGATTTTCATGTCCATGTCCTTCCTCATTCTAATAAGAAAAAAAAAAAAGAATAAAAAACCTGAGGGAATAAGTGCACTTTTTTATTCTAGTCACTGTAATAGTGAACAAAAAAAAAGTTGTTCTGAATAAATGTAATTGAAGAAACAAAATGTATGTTTTTAATCGTAAAAATAATTGGCGTATTACTCCATTTAAAAATAATAGTTAGTTGCAGCTCTAGCAAGATGAAACATGTAAGATCCAATGATAGTACATCAGTTTGATCTCTGGAGTGGTGTTCTGGAGTTATTTAGCTCATGGTGGTCCGCAGGATTTTTTATAGAGGGACAAATGGTTCTTGGTCTGAAAAAATTAGAGCAACACTGCTGTCCATCTCCTGATAAATCAGAAACAGCATAGAAAACCTATTGCAAGCTAACATATACGATGAATTGCATTTAAATGCTAGCAGTTAGCATACAGCAATCTAGCTTTGATTTTAAGCCAACATTTCAACTTTCATCACATAAACATGTCACAATTACTCTCTGTGAACAAACCCTACTAACAGGCAAGTGTTTTCATAAAGAGATAGAAAAGAAAAGTCGTGTGCAGGATCACGGCTTTGGCTCACAGTTTTGATACAACCACTTCAAAGACACCGAATGGCCTACTTCAGTCAGTAATGTATCAAACCAATACATTTTTACTTAGTTTTATTAGAGCTCCAGTGACCATGTCAAATTAGTTTAATAATAAACTTACTGTAAACTCAGTAAAATTCTGTTTTTTTGTTTTGTTTTGTTTTGTTTTGTTTTAAATTAACATCCTGACATCACTTACTTCTGACTGTGGAAGTGGTCCCGTTGGAGGTCTGCAGCTGGACCCCTCTTGAAAGAGTTGAGCTTTCATTTAATCTCTGATACATAAAACTCTTACAGGAAGACAGCACAAGGCTGTTACTGCTGACAGAAGTCTGAAGTGAAGAAAGGATCATCCAAATCCGACTGCACTTAAAACAAATCTGAGCTGGATACAGCCGGAGTATTTTCAGCGTCCTGTGTTTCCCTCCACAGTGATAGCATGCTAAAGCAGCTGAGAAACGGACGTCTTTCTGGAAATGATGATGACTTGTTTTAAAGGGCTGGAGGGAGAGCTGATTTGAGGATGTGCAGCTGAACATCATCACATTGACAAACCATGAAATACAGCACAGACGTGCCACATCTGTTTCACTCAGACTTTCAGAGTGAAATGAAAAGCTCTGAAACTTCAACATATCACAGTTGCCAGACACTGGAAGAGGAGCACCGCAGCTCAAAGCAGCAAACTATACCATTCACCGTCTGATATCTGACGTTTCTGGATGGAGCCCCGGTGTCTGACTGAAGGTTTGGCTCCTGCTCCATGGACTGGATGTTCTCAGAGAAAGGACTGTTCTGACAGATATTTGGACTACCCCATGATCTTGATCAACAGCCAGCTCTTGTTGAGCTGCTGATATTTTCTCAAAATATGTCTGAACAATGACTTCAACTAATAATGGAGACATTTATGAAAACTCACCAGGGTTGATTAAAGTTCATCTTTATCTAAGTTTAACGAAAGCCTTTGAGGTCTTAAGAAAAGACCAGTGAGTCAGTCTGTGGCGTGTGTTTAAGGCCCTTACAAAAAAAAAAAAAAAAAAAAGAGAGAGAGAGAGAGAGAAAGAGAGGGAAAGGATATATAAATAAATATATATATATATATATATATATATATATATATATATATATATATATATATATATATATATATATATATATATATATATAGTGAATTAAGTGTTTTCTCTATTGAAAATATCTTCAATATACATTTATCTGTTTATATTTTGATTAAAGGGCCCATATTATGCAAAAATCACTTTATTAAGTCTTTTAGTGAAATGTGTGGGTCTTTGGCTTTTCTCCCAGCCCACAAAATGTGATATTTAATGACAAAACCTGAACTTAGTAGTGCTTGTGAATATAAAACCCTGACCTAAAACGAGCTTTTTGGAGATTCCGGGGTTTGCCGACATCAGCGATTCCCTTTTTTGAATAATCAGGAGCAAGTCTGACTTCTTTGGTCCACCAGAGAAAATACCCACAAACCCCCTCCCCGCCCACTCCTCTCCCAGCATCTTGGGAGAAATCTCACCAGCAGCGAGTGTGGCTGTTTTTGGCTGTAAACAGCCACATAGTTCCATGCACAAGCTTCCCATCTCGGAAGAAGACAAGACTAAGTGTCCAGAGTTCATTTATCAAAGAAATGTTCCAGCTACACTCAGTAAAACTGTGCATGTGTGCTTGTCACTTCACTGCCGACTTCTTTTCCAACTTTGGACAGTACAACAGAGGGCTAGAGAATAGACTGGTCCTGAATCCAGGTGCATTACCAACCATCCACCAACAAACCTGGGACCCTGGAAATGTGAGTATTTTAAATGCTGTGTGCTGTGGAGCAGATGTAAGAGCTTTTCCTCAGTGTCCCCCCTGTCTCTGTGTTAGCTTCAGGATGCTAACTTTAGCTGTGGTTACCCTGTTGTTTTAGCCTGTAATGTTACAGTAAACAAGCTTCGCTGTTTTCTAAACATTGTGCACTCGGAGCTCGTGGCGCCGCTCTCAGTGACGCTGAAGAGTGGGGCGGTATCAGCGGTGACTCATTTACATATGAAGGTCACGCCCACTAAATCAGAGCGTTCTGAACAGAGGGGCTATGAGAGCCTGGAAACAATGCTGCTGTGCTTAATTTATTGGCTTTTTGGACCAAAACATGTTACTACCATTTCATGAAGACATCAATGATCCATATTAAACTGCAGAAAAGGAGCAGAATATGGGACCTTTAAGTTGTGTTAAAATAAAGGCTTTCACTCTTAAAATGTTTTATCCTGATTAATCATGATTGTTCATAGTAAACTGTTGATAAATCTTAAATTGATCGCAAATTTCTTCATCTTCTTAAAGGGATCATTTTCAAGTTTTAAACCAAACAGCCTGTTTTTCAGGCAGCTCTACTCAAACTGATAGTGCTCATGCATCAAAACAACAGACACATTGTCCAACAAGTCTTTTGGGGAAAAAAAAAAATGTGTGCGGATTAATCACGGGTCAAATAAAGTTTTAGTGGCATTAACAGAAAACTGAATTATCGTGTCAATTTTGACAGCCCTAGTTAAAATGTCTGTTTCAAATTTGATACTCGCTGCTTATAAAGCAAGAGTGAGTAAGACAGAGTGGGACAGGAGCTCAGACACAGAAGCATTACATTACTTTTCTCGATTAATACTCCAGATCATATTTTACACAAGCAGTAACCTCCGGTCCAAGAATTTGAGACAATGGTGAAGTGCTAAAATCTGTTATTTCTCATGTGTCTGCTTGAGGTTGGCTCCAGAGGTACCCAAAGTCAGATACAAACCAAGCCAAAAAAAAAGTTGCTCTCGAAGCAGATATTTACCTATTTCCAGCCTGGTTCAAGAAACGTCTCCTGACTGAGTCTCTAATTTTACTATCAGCACATCGTACAGGGGATTAATTTTTTCTACCTTGGACAACCAAAGGATATTAAAGTGATACTCCGGGATGTAACAAGTTGGGTCCTATCACAAGGTTTAGGGCAGAAATTACCCCTACAGCAGTGTTTTAGTGCAGCAGAAGCCCAGAGCACATGCAACAAACACCCCCTCCCTGCTCCTCTGCCGGTTTCCTCTGCACTCAGACGGGGCCATATTTTACTTGACCAAAAACACAAATAAACGGACTCCCACCAAAAAAATCTGATATCTGTTTGCATTCACTCTTTATTTAGAGAATTTTCAGCGCGTTACTTTCACACAAAAACACCGCTAAACAAGGCTCTAGTTGTCATGTCGTTAAACGGTGCTACCTCCGCTGCAGAGCCACAGCTGGCTACGAGGCGCTCGCCGCTTAGTGTATCAATCCACGTGCGCGGCATGCCAGATATAAAGAAACGCAGGTAGTCTGCCAGGACGAAGAGACACGATGAGAACTAGAGCCTTATTTAGCTGTGTTTTTGTGTGAAAGTAATGCGCTGAAAATTCTCTAAATAAAGCGTGAATGCAGACCGATATCAGATTTTTTTAGTGGGAGTCCGTTCATTTGTGTTTTTGGTCAGGCAAAAAATGTCCCTGTCTGAGTGCAGAGGAAACCGGCGGACGAGCAGGGAGGGGGTGTTTGGTGCGAGCGCTCTGGGCTTCTGCTGCACTAAAACACTGCTGTAGGGGTAATTTCTGCCCTAAACCTTGTGATAGGACCCAACTTGTTCCATCCCGGAGTATCACTTTAAGATCGCGAGCTCGCCCAATCAGAGGGCCACATGATCGACAGGCACTTTAGTTAAGCAACTCTAGCTGTCTGCTGCTGTTGCTCTGTGGGTCACTTTGAAAATGCAGCTGTTGATGAATGTAAGCAATTGAAGTGCTGGTTAAGAATAAGGCTACTTGACAATAAGACTGCTCAAAGTTTCTTCAAAATGACTGGAAAAAAAAAAAATCTAAGAATTTTTTTTTTTGTTTATTTCATCCCAACCAGCCCAAAGTTCCCCCATAAGTCCAGGTGCACAGCAGACCCCTGTGGTATGTTAGTTGTCATCATTTTCCACACCATAATATGACTAAATGTCTCAGCTCAGCAGGGACCATTTGAGCATCCTCTTTCATACATGACACCTCCTGCACTTTCTAATTATCACCTTCTTAAATCTGCCTTTACACTGATACATAATCATGCCTTATGATAATCAACAGTTGATCAGTTAAAGCAGAAAAAGAATCCTTCACAGTACAGTGATGTGTTCAAACATGTTTGTGACACTGATATGCTCTTGGATGTAACATGTAGCAGTTTAATTTGCACATCATGTATAATGCTGTAAACTGACATTAGCTTCACACGTCTTATTTTTAGTGACTCCCTTTTCACAGCGGCTCTGGCACAAGGTGATGTCATGGTACAAACATGTTTGATGTTCTGTTAAAGGTTCCTCATGATCACGGCGTGAAAAACAAACAGTAAAGGACTGTAATTGTGTCTCTCTTTCATCTGCTTTGAATTTAAAGCACGGGGTTGTCAGTTTTTGGATGCTAATAAAACAGCACAGAGGAGAGATGCCTCTTCTTGTTTCGCTGCTAATTGTTATTAAGCTGTCTCTGCAGATTTTAATGATCTTGTTAAGAGCTGCTTTGATGTGATTTCGTTTCTGTAACATCGACTGATTCCTCTGTTTTCCAGAAGAATATTTTAAATGTGTTTTGACTTAAAGAGATGTTTGTGAGCCTCCAGCTGTGACAGATCTGACTGGGACTTGTGTAAAAGCAGCATGAAATGTAGGAATATAAAGTGTGAAATGTATTAAACTCAAAGTCTAACTTTAGACACATGTCCTCGTGTTTAAAGGGAATAATGTCTGGGATGAAACTTTCACTGTGCGAGGAGGAACCTAACAAGCCTGTACTTAACAGCCTTAAATGTCATTCAGAGTTAACTGGAGTGTTGAGCGGCTCACAGTCGGCTGGTTTTTACTGCTTTTTTATCTGGATAATCAGGCTCTGTTGGCCTGGATTCCACTTTTATTCATTTAAAAAGTTCACAGGATTCATATTAAACTTCCCAGCATGTTGTGTTTATGACTCGACCTTTCCTGTGAGCTCAGAGCCGCTCTGACCGGCTCAAATGCATAATTTATTTTTCAGCTCAGGTCCTGTTATGTGACAGTGATTGACAGAGCCTCCTGACAAACACACACACACACGCACACACTCACACTTCAGCACAGGTAAGTGAGCTGGATCAGTGCACCTTGACACAGCAGCACAGATTTTCAAACTTGTTGAAGTGGAATAACCAGGCTGCTCATGAAGGATTGTGGGTAGTGAGGTGACAAAAAGCCCGAACAATGCAAAACTACACCTGAAATTCCCCAATTGCATTAAAGATTCATGGCTGATCTTAAAATGTAAAAGTGCTCCGCTGAAAGCTCAGTGACATTTTCTGAGTCAGTGCTGCCGAGTTCATTTCTCCTCTGCAGAGCTGGAACCAAGTATTAAGATTCTCAGAGCATCAGTCTGCTCCAAACTATGTCTGGACTCATTCTTTCTTTAACGTACACCAACAAAAGGTCAAATGGACCCTGGATCTTGGTCAGCTCAGCCCCTCCCTTAGGGAGTCAGACCAGGAACTGACACAGTAACTAGGCTTGCTGTTTATAAGTGCCTTTCAACCAGAGGGCTCAGGAACTTTTAGTTCCTGGTAAAATATTCCCAAGAACTTAATGGTTCCTGTGACCCATTGTTTGTCTGTGTCTTCATAGGCAGAGGATCTGAGTAGATTGTGAAAATCAGGCCGGTGACGTATGGGAAAAAAATAAAGTAATTGCAACACAACACAAGACCAGTAGAGGGCAGTAAGACAACAACAAATGCAATTCAGAGAAAATGACTCAGCAGATGAAAAAGCCTGTAGCTGTGGCTCGGGTATGCAGTTAGCCTGTTAGCTTGGAGGATTTCTAGCTTTTTACTGGTTTCAGTGGTGCTTTATGGCACTGCAAATGTATAAGTTAACACTTGGAAGGAGAAAGCTCTAGAGACAAAGCCAACCATAGCTGAAGCAGATTTCAAAAAGCCCAATACATCAGTCAAAATCGTAAAAATGGCAGAGACTGACTGATGTTTCGGCTTAAAAAAGAAGACCTGTTGATTTAGGACTGCAACTCTCTCAACCATTTTTAACCTATAGACAATGATTTGATGCACCTCCTTAAAGATGCTATGAAGAGGATCTGTTTTGATTGGACTGCCTCACCACCTTTTAACTCTTACTCACACACGCTAATGTAAAAATGTGACTTTTAACCAGGCGTGTTTGCTTTGGAACAAATTTTCTTTGTACAAGTCAACTTCATCCTGATTACAACATGTCGAGGTATGGTATTTATTAGTTGTGTAGCGCTGTTGTTTGAAACGTGACAACAAGCAAACATAAGTTTGTACCATAGATCAGTAGCTGGCTATATGTAGCGCTGCTAGCAGCCTGGTGCTACAATGTATCCATAGGCTAATGTTACAGCAAGCAAACGGCCAGTTTGTACAGTAAAGTAGCTGTCTATATGTAGTGCTACTGGTGCTACATTGCTGACACCACGGCAGACAGCATGAATTAACATGGGAGAGTAAACAGTTAAACTGTTTTAATTTTCATTTCAGTTTATTTAGAAAAACAAATGAATGTATAAAGATACTAAAACTGACAGTTGTTAGTTTTTTTTTTTTTTTTTCCCTTTTTTGTTTGCACTTTTGTAAATTTATTAAAACCAAATCATAAACTTAAAGATATTTTTTTGTGTTTTATTTTGAACTTAGTGTCAGAATTACTGCTGTCTTTGTTAGAAATTATCTGTACCTGTTAATTGAAATTTTATATATCAACAGTACTAGTGGTATCAGTACTGAGTATTGGTGAGTAATCAAGAGGGAGTACTCAAACTGGTATTGTTTTGAAAAAAAGAGGTATTGAACATCCCTAGGTACAACACAATAAAGATGCTCAGCTCAGCTCCAAAAAAAAAAAAAAAAAAAAAAAAACAAGCAAACAAAAAAACACTATCAGAAAGTAACACGCTCACCAGAACTCCAGGACTCTGTCAGGTCTCTTTCAGTGGAGGTGAACAAGTCCTGTCTTAACCTTATCATAAAAAAGCCAAATCTACCAAAAGGCATGCTGGGATATTGAGGCATTTTCTCTATCTCTTACCTGTCTTCCTGCACCCTGTGTTGGTCTATCTTTGTTAAAGGATCTCCAGAGTAGTGACAATGTTCATATCTCTGAGCTCAAATGTGTGTTGTTTCCACCCAAACATTCAGTTTTCCTGTAAAACAAAGTTTAAAAAGCCTCTGTATCTGTTCTCAAACCAAAGCATTGGTCCTGAGTGAGGCTGAAACCATTAATCAGAGAGCTTTACCCTGAGCCCTGCACTGCAGAGGCCTCTTAGCATCCAGCCTTCAGCAGCAGATACATAAACACAACAGCTAACGCCGCCACACACGGGTGTTATTAAATTTGACGAGGCCTCCCTCCTCCTGCGGCGTTACCCGACGTGAACCCCACAATAAGTCCACACACAGCCACTGGTTGCCTGCGTTAAAATACTGCATCAGGACGGAGGAGTGTGAGCTCGTCGGGCCATTGAGTGGCTCAAATTGCCGATGCTGTGAAAAACTGCAGCGGAGCTCCAGCGTCAGCAGTTTCATCTCTGCTATTTCCGACAACAAGAGTATTTTTCCCCGATAAGGCTTTGTGTCTCTGTTTGGTTCCCTTTACCCACTGCGATGAACGGCGCTCCTCAAGGTCAGTGCTGCTTCTGGCTCCATCCAGGGCTTACACACACACACACACACACACACACACACACACACACACACACACACACACACACACACACACACACACACACACACACACACACACACACACACACACACACACACACACACACAGATTCAGAGCCATAAACGTATAAGCCCCTGCACACAATCATAGTTTAACATAATGACACAACAGCATATTCCTCTGTTTTCTCTTTCCTGGTTTCTAAACTGCTGTGTAAGTCATTCAGACGGCTGTAAACCAATCAGAGAGGGGATTGAGTCGTTTCAGAGCAGGAGCCAGCGTCACATCATCCTGTTACAAGTTGTGCTGTGTTCGTGCTGCGTATGAATAAAACACAAGCTCATCTCCTCCATAAAGAGCTGTGGCCTCTCCGCAGACTCACACTCCTGCTATATTTAGAGCTCATGGGTCAGTGCCTCTGTGATGTGAGACATATTTATATTCAATGCAAAGAGCAACAACTCCTCTGGAGGGAGGAAATGAGAAAACCTTATTGAAAAGAGACACCCGCATGCAAATAAAAAATATTAATAATCACAGAAACAAAAAAAAGGATGAAGAGCCAAGCCCTGGCCTCATTTAGAGTGTTCACATCTTTTTCTGGATCCTGTTGAGATGTGACAGAACAAGCTTCGTCCCTCATACAAATCAGTATTAACCCTCAACAAAAACCACAATTAAATTACAGCCTGCTTTATTAGATGACATTTAATTTCACTGATTTTTTTTCTCATTTCAGATCTTTTTCTTTCAAAAAAAACATACATAATAAATTAAGAATCATCCCAGCATCATCTAGTTTTGCGTTTTGAGGCTTACTAACAAAGCTAGCTTAAAAAGACAGAAAGAAGACCTTCAAGTGTCCAAATGGAGCTAATCCTGAGAGTTGGTACTGATCCCGTGACTTATGATCTGCTGTTGACGTGCAACTTTAAAATCCTTATTTTTGACTTGCAGAGGTGACCCATCACCTCTTCAAATATCCTTCACTGTTTGTCCTGCTTAACTCACACATTGTGTCAATACATGAGTGGTTCTTATAACTAGTGGTACATTACAAGTATACAAAAAAATAAAAAAAATATATGTTTTTGTTTGTTCGTCTTTTGTTTGTTTTCTTTTTGTGCTTCATATTCTATTTATTTGCAAAGTTTAGACCTGGAATGTTCTAAAATGGGCAAGCTCAAACTCTAATGAAATCTTCAACTTTTAAGTAATAAAAAAATGGTGGATTATTTTGTCAACTGGTATGGACAAAAGTTTTGACTATTTTTTCAACAAAATCCATTTTATCAGAATCAGAATCAGAATCAAAAATACTGTATTGAACACCGAGGGGAAATTGAACTGAATTTAGAGTTATTCAACATTTCTGTGCTCCCTAGAAATGTCCCTCATCAATTGCATCACAGTTTATACAAAATTTAAAAGAATTATGGCGCAAAAATCCCAATAACACAGCTGTCAGGGCAAGAAGAGAGAAACCTGTCTCTACAACTCTACATTTAGTGATGCTAACACAGTCGACATTTCCTCCATTGTTGGGCCCTCGTGCTAACTGCAGACCTTAAACATGCCCCCACCTGACCTCCATCAGCTCATTATCTGCTCATTTTCTTCTGGTCTTTATAACATCTTTAGTAAGAACAGCAGAAAATACGCAGAAAACACAGTTGATGAACAATTAATGCGCCCCATGTACAGACGATCACTGTGATAAAATATTAATGAGGGGGGGCTGAAACATGCCCCACTTAGGCTGTTTTTCCACATACTACACCAGCAGTGCTTACCATTTTGGCTGAAATTCAGTATGTAGTAGTCAGTGTGAGAAAACTTGCAAAATCTGCAGTATACTAAAAATCCCTGGATGTCCTACTGATCCAGGAAAATTTCTCAGTATGAAACAGACCAGTCTACCTGGCATACTGTTTCCCACAATGCACGGTGCTAACACTGTTTGTGAAAGCGGATGGCAGGTTTCACTGAATTACTCCCATCTACTGGAATGGGTCTGTATTATTACTACAACACAACAACACTAGCTTTAGACATTCTGTGATATAGAAGTGAAGTGATGGTTTAGAAACACCAGTAAATCTAGTTACTTCTAGTTATAAAAGAGGTGTTTACTCAAAGCCCACATAAACCACTAATTCACATTTTTAAACCACACGTGGATTAAATGGAAGTGTTTTTTCCATCAGCTAAAAAATTATTAACTCAATTCCTTTCAGATTTATTTGAATAAACAATAAAACTTTCCATGTATGATTAAAAATCGAATGTGATGTTTCTGCTGTGGTATGTTTGACACAATTTCAAGATCTACCCATAGTTTGTTTTGTACATTTATAAAAAAGGTAAAAAAAAAATCATCAGCTGTAGCTCTGCCTTCCAAAACTGAAGAAGTATACTACAAAACAGACCCAATAGATCGGTCGTACTACATACTACAAGTAAATGTATTTAGTATGTAGTGCATACTACATACTACATTCACTTGTAGTATGTAGTAGGCAGTTTGGAACAGCCTTTCTTCAAGGTTCCCACCAAAAAGGGTGTGACCTCAGATGATTTATACATATATATATATATATATATATATATATATATATATATATATATATATATATATATATATATATATATATATATATATATATATATATATATGTATATATATATATTCCAAGAGGTCACTTTGATGCATGTCCGGATCCCAAGAGGGAGCTCTAGCATGAATTTTGGCTCCTAAGAGAGCACCTTGACACATATTTTCAACAATTTGACCTTCAGGTGAGGGCCCACAACCCCTCACCCCCACCCCCTCTGCACACCACTGCTGGCATCTCAAGCAGATTTAATGTCAGATGAGTGACGGCTTACTTAGCCGACAGATGGCTCTGTGGGAGAGTTTGTCCCTGTCAGTGTCAGTGGATGTGTTATCTGTAAAATAAATAAATAAATAGTGAAATTTGCAATATGTGTGAAAAACTTCAGTCATACTAAGTTTTAGGCAGTTACATTTAAAAACACAAAGCTTTGGGAGTGATGTGTGTGGAAAGGTTTAGGACTGTCCACCTATCCTACAAATGTAGACTGTGTTCTCAGTGGGCCGGCTTTTATTTTGTCTATTTCTACAATTTTTCCTTTCCTGAGCAAACCCCAACCCCAGAGACAACGGAGAGAACCAAAGGTTAATCCTGGGTGTGTTCCAGTGTGAATGTTTTAAATCAGCTTGTATTTGTTTCGTGTGAAGGTAAACAGAAAAGACAGACGTCTTGCTGGGACAAGATTATATGATTTGAGTTTGGCTGAGCAGGAAGATCAAACCAGCGCTTCTATCAGCGATTTCAAAGAGAGCACACCATCGGATTACGAGACGCAAATGAGAGATTAGACGGCACATGGAGGGAGGAGGGACAAAGCGGCAAATCAAATGGTACCCCATCCTGCTAAAACCCCTGGACGCTCCCTCTGCCCCCCATGAGGTCCCCAAAAACCCCAGTGGCTACTCGGAAAGTAATTCAGGAGGAAATCAAAAATGGTTTCGCTCCACTTGTCTCGTGGATGGTCCTGCTAATAGCCATCTCTTCCCCGCCCCGCTGTGACAGAAGCTTCACATCCCTCCAAACGCTCTGATGTGCTGTGTGCCTGACTCACACAGCACGGCGTAATTATTCAGAGGCTCCGGCTACGAATAAAGAGGCCTGTGTGGATCTTTATCTTTCATGGCTCTTTCAGGTGCGCTAGGTGCTGTTTGAATGTTAATTAGCAGCATTGTGCACAGTGGTCAAGTGGGTTATTAGAGGAACACATCGACAAGTTAACACCTATTGTGTGTATTTAGCAGACAGAAAGAAGTAGTGCGGCATCACCTTGAAAGCTCGGCGGCGCTTTTAATGACACACAAAGGTGAAACTGCCTCTAATCTCAACGAGCAGATCAAAAGCAGCCTGTGAGAGGACGGAGAGGAAGCATGGCAGAGTTTATTCAGCCCAGTGACGCATTGAGCTAATTAGCAGGAGTATTATAGAGGAAAGATTGCTGGAGAATCCTCATCATCAGTCATGTCTCCGTCTCTGTAGTTAAATGAAGTGTTATCTTTCATGTTAGCGCCGAGAAGGAGAGAGTGGGTCGGGGTGTGGGTTTGTCAGCCAGCGTTCAGGACACTCATTATCTCTCCAAAGTGATGGTCATGTTTGAAAATGACTGAATTTTTAATGCCTCCCTCCCACACAGGTTGAAAGAAGTGCTGCATTGGCAATAGATCTCAATCCAATTTACCACCACTGGAGACGCTTGTTCCCCTCCTCTCCTCTTCTTCGTCTTTCTTCCTCCATCCTCCCTTCCGTTTCACTCCTCCTCCTTCCTAAAAATAAACCCTATTCATCCTTCCGTCTCCTGACCATCATCATTTATGCACCGATCATGGGGCGCCCGCGCGGATGCCAACACAATTACGCCGATGGCTGTGGCAGCCATCTTTAAAAGCATTGTGTGCGTTCCAGATCTGGTGGTGCCTGGCGGGAGGGAGGCAGCGATGAGGCCAGCGCCGGGTGAAGGAGACACAGTTTGAAGATTTTTCTGATGATCCACACAGAATGTTGACAGCCAAGGATGGAGCTGAACTGCAGCCACAGAGCTCCAAACATGCGAGGCAACGGTTATTTCAGAGCCTCGGCCCGCTCAGCGGAGGGAGAGGAGCCGTGGAGGTCGAGCAGGAATCATTAAACTCAGCTTCTGCTTATCCGCTCTCAGAGGAGAGGGGAAGGAAAGATGGAAAAAAACAAACACATCCTCAGAGGACCTCTTGAATGTGAACCTGAGTAACATATGAATGAATCTTTACGATCACTCCAAGTCTGTTTCATTGAGCTTGAGAAGTTTTAAAGAAGTGCAGCCTTGTCCTGCTTTAAAATTTTACTCAGATTCTCTGAGATTGCACTCCTTTGTTAATATCCTTCAGAGTAAACGGAAAGGTTTCCTGCTGATTTTCTTACTCCTCTATTGCAGCTCAGGTTTTTATTAAAAGTAGAGTTGGTGGTTGAGCCAGAGTGGGGAAGAAGAGGTTATGATTTGGTCAAGAAACATTTCATGGATACAGGAAAGATACTCTCCTGTCAGGTTTCTACCACATGTTTAATTCAATGAACCACCAGTAAAAAAAAAAAAAAAACCTTAATAACACCAGTTTGACAGGTGGTTAATGAGTCTCAGTTTAAGGAATAAGTGAGTGAATGGAAAAAAAAATCAACAGGTGAACAGTGGTTTTTGGAGGAGAAATTCAGTGTGTAACCCAGAGAGGAGTTTACCCACAAGTCACTCAATGCTCATGTGTGTCAATGACTGTGAAATAAAAAGACATAAACTGGTGTCAATAACCCAGAAACCCTCCCAAACCAAAGACCAGCACACAGACCTCTGAGTCTGAGACCTGGGTTATAATGAAGGTGCCAGAAAACTAAGTTCAAACAGAGAACTGCTCCAAATGTATTACAATATTAATGGTTTGTATTTTAAAATTACCAAAAGGTTGCTTTTTATTTTCATAATATACTGCAGTTTTACTTTGAAAATAAAATCTGTTTCTGTTAGTCATTATTTATAGATTCACTTATTCCCTCCATACTGAGTCCATATTTGGTCATAACTTTGGTCCAAGTCCAACTTTTTCATTGAATTCACAAAGTACAAACTGGATTTGTAATATCAGCAGTTAAATGGTTAATTTGTGGTCTGGTTACCAGAGGTTGGATAAAGGAGATGTAATGGTATCAAAGAACATTTAATACCACCAGTAGACATGATGTTTCAGTGTAAAGTGCGACCCTGTTAACTGGTGACTGTCAGCTGACAATCACATGGATGGTAAAAAATAAAAAATAATTAAAAAATAAAAAAAGTTGTCATTTGTGCCACACTGAATAGGAACACAAAATGCAGGACTCAGGAAACAGGCAAAGAGTCTAAAAATGGTTCAATCAGTCCAATGTCGGTACACAGGCATCAAAAACTCAGGCAGAGTTATCCAGAAACGCTAGGCAGATACAAGGTCAGAAAGGCAGTCGAGGATCAAAACACACGGACAACACGAGCATACAGTGCTGCAAACACAGACTACAACGACAAGATGAACTGGCACAGAAGAGAGGTTAGACTGGGTAAAAACCATAGACTGTATATAGAGTGGACAGCAAGGCTCCGCCATTTATCATTGTACGGTTTTGAAGCCAAAATTCCCCCGTCACAGGTGCAGTTATTGGCAGCCATTGCAGCCAGAGTCTGAGCAGTAGAGACTGTGAGGGATCCTGGTAGAATCTGGGTGGAGCAGGGTGACAAAAAAAAATATTATTTTTTTCTTTCGCGAGTCTAATCACTTCTTGACTGTACCTCCCGACATATTTTACATTCCCCCCAAAAAATACACAAGAACGGCAGCTGTCAATCATCATTAAACGTGACATAGACCTTGTTTTTAACCTCTTATAACTACGAAAATGAAACTTTTCAGAACAAAGAGGACTTGAATACAAGGCAGCCAAATGACATCTTCAAATCACCACAACAATCAGACGTGAGAAATATTTCTACGAGGTGTATTGCTTTTTTGACCACAGTTCATCTGAAATGGCTGGGGAGCCGTTTTTTTTTTTTTTTTTTTTTTTTACCTCTACTGCAGCCAGCCACCAGGGGGAGCAGTTTTTGTGAAGACCTCACTTCGAGCTGAGCAAGATGATGTCCATTTTTGTTTTTTTTCACGGCCTATGGTAAAAACAAACACAGAGAGAGGTAACCAGATGCAGGTGTGACACATTAAGGTAATCAGGGGCGCGGCAACACAGAAGAGCAAGACGTCAAAGGACCTGAAACAAGAGGCAAGAGGGAGCACAAAACAAGACAGGGAACAAGACACGATACATAAAGGAAGAAAATAAAACACTTAAAGAATAGATGTGACATCATCCTGCTTAGCTTGAAGTGAGGTCTCCACAAAACTGCTCCCCCTAGTGGCTGGTGTCAGTACAGGTCAAAAAATTAGACTAGACTAGAATCTCCAAAGAAAAACAAATCTATATTCTTGTCACCTTGGCTGAGAGTCAACAGCTAGCATGATCACTTTCAACTCCAAAACACCAGTAGCTCTGTAACAGTCACAACTGGATAGAAGTTGCTTCCATGGTATAGTATCATTTCTGACAACTGACCACAGAACAACCAGACATTTTTATGCTGTTTGCAGCTTAAACTTAGTCCTCAAAGAACAAGAACTGATCTGAATGAATGGAGTTAAAGACTGCTTCCAATGCTAAAATTTGCATGTGTTTTTACTGACATTGACTGTGAATTGTTCCATTCTTCCCATCTTGGCCCGACCTGCACTGCAAAAGAAAAACTGTAAATTTGTGAGAAAATTACAATGGGGAAATCATGTCAAAATACAGTTCTGTAAAAAACAACAAAAAAAAAGACTTAAAAAATCCTGTAAAATTCTGGGAACCCTGCTGTTTTTTCACTGTATTTTTACAGTAACATTTTTCACAGTGTGGGAAACCATAACGTAGCCCATTCACCATGGGCTTTTCATTGAAAGAGGATTATTTTGTTGTTGTGGCTGTCTCTTTAAGACTTCCTGATCTCATAAAGATATTGTAAAAATCTTGTGATCAGTTCACAGATTCAGGGATTCTACTGGAAACCCTGATAAGGTGAGGTCAAACCACAGTATCCTGTTTTCTTCAGGTGGATTTTCTTCTTGATCTGCACCTGACCGACTAGTCCCAGTACTGGCATCAAGTTTTATCCAGTCCCCATTTAAACTCCAGACTGAAGTGTCAAACTTTGGGAGTTTGTTGGACTCATGTTGTGTCTCATTAAAAGTCTGAACAGTTGTTCCATGTTCTCATTTGAAGCGTTCATAATAATCTTTGTTGTTGGCGTGTTGGTGTTTGTATGTACCACGTCATCCCCCTGTTGTTTTCCAGCAGTTTTGACTACTTTTCAGAGGTTCACATTCTCCTACGCCTGTATTTATGTCTTTGTGATCCTCTTTGATACTAATGTAGCATTAAATATAGAGGCTCCTCTCCCTCAAACAGTTTGAAGTTGACTTTAAAGCTGTCTACTTTGTTTCAAGATAGATTTAAAAAAAACATCTGAGCCTTCTTTTATCTGCTCGTGTCATTCTTCCTATTTGATCTTGTCTGCCTCGTGTCTCATGTTCATGATTACACTCGATTGACTTGGACTTCCTGTACATTTTGGATTTGATAAAGACTTCTTCCCTCTCTGCACCTATCATCAGCAGATCATCAGTAGCTCTATTTGTTTAAGCATAAAGTCATATGCAAACAACCATTTGTGCTCTAAATGTTTGTTCATATTCTTCAGAGACAAGAAACGAGGTATGAAGTCATGACCTGAGCATGGTACCAAAGATCATCACGGGTCAGAGGGAGAGAAACATCAGAATCAAACGGTTTAGAGTTGTCTAGCTCTGTACAGTTGTTGTTTACAGACTGTGTATCATTCGCTCAATTAGTGTTCTATTATGAATAAACAAACAAACAAAAAAATTGAAAAAAACATCTGTTTTCACTTTTTTCTTTTTAAATAAACACAATAAATAAAAAGTCGATCATTTCTGAATATCCTGTTTATAATATAGATCAGATAAAGGGAAGTTGAATTACAGGCTACAGGCTGATTTTGATTTTAGTTTTTTTTATTTTTTCGATCATTGTGACCAGAAGTTGTAGACATGGACAGATATGTTTAGTTCTTAAAGGCAGAGTCTGCAGGACTTTCCTAAAGAGTCAAAATGTTAGCTTTTACAGGAATAGGTCTGCTCAATTGTCTCCTCTGGGCTTCTATACATGTGCGTGAGTGTCTGTGTCTGCTTCAACCCTCTCTTCTGCCTGTTTATTGATATTTTGGTTGTACTGGGATGTTTCTGGGCAGAGAGTGGATGTGGTTACATCAGCCAATCACAGGGTTCCCAGAGCACAAGTGACTTTGCATGATGATTAGCAAGTGGAAAAAGCTATCCTGTGTAGCTACAATAATGGACGTAGCGCAGAGGGAGAAAAACACAACCAAAGTGAAACAAAACACAAAACATATTACACCTTTTCCCAAACAAGGGCAGAGCTTGGCTCGACTTTCACTCACTGTCAGGAACTTGGAGAGCAGCACGGGATGAAGAGCAACGTGGGTTAGCTTTCTGCTAACGGGGTATGTGTGAAATACCTGTGTTTCGCTTGTGTTAACGTGCTAAGTCAGGTCCACGGCTTTTGAGTCTCTCCCATGTAGAAACATAATGCTACAGGTTGTTTTCATGTCACAGTTAAAGGCAGTGGGTGTGCGCTGCTGCTGGCACTGATCCAAGGAGGAGGAGCCCAGTTTGAATGCTGTGTTTACTAACAAGTAATGAAACAACCTGCAGACCCTACCTTTGCTCATCACTCCTCTGGTCAGTCTCCTCTCTCCTTCGAGCATAGTTATTGCTTTGGGACGTCCTTCATTGTGGTGGTTTAGAAAGTACTTCTGGTGTCGTGGAGGACAGATGAGAGAGGTACTGCAGTTTACTATTTATCAAGCACTGTATGTGTTTGACAATATTTATGGTCACCCAACACCTTTTTTCAAACATTCATGATGGATTGGTGTAATGTTATTGTCTCATCAACTGTAAGAAAGGATGTATTTATAAACAACAGGAAATAAATGTGTTTTTCTTCTTTTTTTGTTAAACTGCAGCATGCTCTCTGAGCATCAGGCAGTGGTTCCGTGCTCCCAGAGGGAAGAATGAACATGGGTGAGTCGCTCCACTTCTCTTTTCTTAGACTGCGCAATGTGTGGATGTTATTCTCTCCCTGACTCTGCCCTGACTCAATTGTCTCTTTGTCTTCCCTTGCTTGCTTTTCTTGTCTTTCTCTTTTTATTATCCCTTTGTCTGTGCCTCACTTCTAAACTTTTTTTTTCTGCATCCGGAGCTGCAGTGTTTATCACCTGGAATGCAGAGACTTCATTGGCTGAAAAGGATCATGTGGGATTGTTTAACTTGACTGGAAATTGGTCAGTGCGTTTGTAGCACTGCTCAACCAATAGCGTAAACCCTTCAAAAGCTGCGCCATGAAATAAGAAGGGTCTCATCAAATCTGGAACCCCCTCATTATTTACTGATGACAGGTCTGGGTCCTTATAGTGTCTGTGTCCAGATCCAGACCGCAGTCCATCAGTTGCCGACCCCTGGTCTATGGTTAAGTAACCAGTCATAACCCTCTGTGTCCAGAACTAGTCAGAGAAGGCATGTGTGTCTTTGACATCTCTTTACAGACACATTTTAGTGATGAACCTTTTTTGTTTGTTTGTTTTTTTGAAAGGAATGATGTGATTCTAAGTTTCAGTTTCAACATGGAACTTTGTCTTTACTTCATCATGGAGAACTTGACTGCTTGCAGAAATGACTGAAGTCCAGGGCAAACAGAGTGTGTGACACTCAGAGAGAGAGCAGATGAACAGTTTTCTGGTATCAGGGAGGAATAACATCCTGAGGCATCCTGTGCTGCATTCAGGGGATGAGTCTGAATGTGCTTCTGCTTTTTAGCTTGTCACAGAGTGGGTGGGAGACATTGTTGAAATGACACACAGCTTAGCCAGCATCCTCCTCTCTACCACCACAGTCACAGTCCAGCTCGACTCCCACCACCGTGTCACCAGCCTCGCAGCACCCTCAGCATCGTCCAGCACAGGTCAACGAATGGAGTCCTACAACATGTGCCAGGGCTGCAGCCTCCTCAGGAGGAAGAGGCAGAGCAGGCTCTTCTTTAGACAGGTGTAGTTTATACACCTGTGGTCCTCCACAGTTTCTGCAATGACACATGAAAATGGAGCGCCACTGCCTCTCTACCCTCAGATCCATGACGACTGTTTGTCTTCACTGTGGTTCTTACAGCTCTGAGGCAAGAAAGGCTTTAAAGAGAGATAAATGTGCTTTAAGAAATGAATCTCTAATCTCTGTTTCCACCGATCGGAACAAAAAGAGAATTTCTGTGTCCAGTGACGAAACAGTTCAACCACCAGATAGGCTGTGGAGTTTAGGTCATTTTCAAAAGACAGCCAAAGGATTTTCAGGTCTGCAGAACCTGATCTGAATATGCAAACCTCTTCTTATCATCACTAAGTCCTTCCCTTCACCCACCATGGTGACCCCCCCCTCGCCATGCTCCATACTCTGAAGACACAGCCTTACCTCCAACGGCTCAGCTGTGGTTTTCACACT
Source organism: Halichoeres trimaculatus (assembly GCF_033239565.1). Classification (NCBI taxonomy): domain Eukaryota; kingdom Metazoa; phylum Chordata; class Actinopteri; order Labriformes; family Labridae; genus Halichoeres; species Halichoeres trimaculatus. Next base: position 2,834,879 of record NW_027437185.1, read on the forward strand.
TCAAGAGAGCCTGGGAAGATCTTTGAGGTGGAGGCATTTGATTTGTTGGAGGAATCAGAGACGTGGTCAGAGGCCCCGAGGAGCCACATCTGGGGAGGGGAAGCACCCCCCCCCACACACACCCACCCTTCAGTGCCTGCTCATGCTGCTGCCTGTAACCCCTGATCACACAGTGAGCAGCCTGCAGGCGCCACACTAATGGGTGACACTCCTGCATATGTATGAACTTGTATTTGTGTGGATGGAGATGGTGTATAATATCATTTGATAAACGGGTTCGATGGAGGAGGGTTCACAAAGGGCCTGACACCATGTGGAGGAACAGACGCCATGCAGAGGAAAGTAAGCTCAAGCTGTGACCAATCAGAGGAGAGAGAGGAGGAGGAAGGCAAGGGCCACTTGTCAAAGAGAAACGGTTTTATGGAGAGGAGAGGACAGGGACGGGAACCTGTCAGACTCTGCTTTTCACAGAAGCAATGGTAACGTTAGTTAGCACTTCTCAGAATAAAAAAAAATCATCGCCAAATAGCAGAACCTTTGGTGATATACTGTATACTCTCCCAGTGTCTCCGCCTCATCCTCCTTACAATAATGTACTCCATCTTTTTAGATCAGGTTAAAAATAAAGACTAAAACAGAGAAATATGGGAAATCACGGGTAAATCCTGAATGACAAACATTTATTTTTTCTCTTTTTTCTTTGTCTTTTCTCTCCCTATTTTCTTTGAATTAAATGAAATGAGAGAAGCCAGATATATACTCAGTATCAGATGTTAAAGGGATAGTTCAGCTTTTTTGAAGTGGGGTTGTATGAGCTCTATGTGACCACTAAGGACATTAGATACAGCAGAAAGTTGTCTCCTCTCCCTCAGTAAGACACTGACTGTAATTGATGGTGATGAGGAAATAGACGCTAACAGGGACAGACGGTATCAAATTCAAAGGCTATTTTCTCTGCCTACAAGAACTAAAATCAAAAAGTAATACCACAGTTTAAGAGTACGTTACATAAAATATTTTTTTTAAGTGCATTAAATCTTCGGAAATATAAACATTTATCCGGACCTAACTAACTGGTCATGTATCCTTCCGCGCAGCGCTAGTGCGCTCCGTCCCCCCTCCTCCTCTCAGCTGTAGGGAATGTAAACAAGCTATGCTTCGGGCGCCGGTTGTAGCCTCGTGTACGTTTGATCAAGTATCGTAATTCTTTTGTTTGTGAGGATTGTGAGGCAGGGTAGGAAATTCGAAATGAGTGACTGACAGTGACGATGAAGTTCCATTCACTTTGGAACCAAGAGGATACCTGTATGAGCCGGAGTAGCTACACAGAAGAGGAGCTACTACAGATGGAGACTGAAAGGAATCGCTTTGCACCGAGGATAGACCAGGTTGGAGCTGGCGAGCTTTCAGCGCACTTTTTTTGGCACCAGGCTTGCGCCCCCTGCGCTGCGCCACGAAATTAGAGCCCTTAGTTGTAGAAAAATAACTCGACCAAGGATCCTGTCTTCAAGCTTTTGCAGGTTTTATTCAAGACCCAATGCACAGTTTTCAAATCTTTAACCAAACCTGGACAGACAAAAGTCCGTGTCTACCTCTACTTTTAGGCCTTTCCACCTCATCACTGTTTTCTGTTTACCACAAATATCACCATAGTGATGAACTATGGCCAAGCTGTGAACAATCCCTTACTTCTCTCATATTTTCTGTCAAAACATTCATGTAACTGGAACACGCATGTTCTGCCAAGTTTCATCACTGGAGATCTGATTTCTGGAACATCAGACTTGTGAACCCTTCAAAACATTATCTCAGGGCAGGCTGAACGTGGATATCTGAGTTCTGCAGCGTCAACCTTTCTGTAAGTCTTTCTCTCACACTTTCTGTGGCCCTGTGCTAACAGATCTGATAGATGTGCCCCTTAAAAGACAATTCATTTAATGTTTAACTATGCTTTTCTTAAAGAAGTTTGAAGTGCCTACAGTCTGTGTAAAAACTTAATAATTTTCAGGAATTTCTTTAACACACATGACTGACGTTCTGCATGGTCAGAGTTCATGCTGGTGGTGTCACCCTTAATGACAAAGCAGCTTTTCTTATGCTTTTTTTGTTCTTTTTTAAATGGCATCTGGAGTATTAAAAAACTCTGTCTCAGGCTGTGCCTCGGGAGACTCTGCAGCTAAATGAAACATTTGGAAACAGCGGAGGAGCCTCTGCATCCAGTTTGGCTGAGAGCACCATGTAGGCGACCACGCTCCAGGTACAGCAACCTGCACATCCTCAGCTTCCTTCACATCCTTCTTTATTGCGAATAATTCCTGAAAGCTACTTTAGGTATTTATTGTCTCAAATTATAGCAATTTTACCATGGTCTGAGTGAATACTCAATTCTGATTGGCTGTCGGGGGTCTGTTAAAAGGGTTACAGCATACCTATAACAAAATTCTGGTCAAACAGCCTGATTGCTCTAATTATTGTGCTAGCTCAAATGTTAGTTGGTAACCATGGCAACACAAACTCAGGACATGTGTTAACATACGATATCTCGGTTGATTCAATGATCAGAGTCAATTCTGGATAATATTTCTACAATGAAAATGATTCAGGAAACTATCAGTGGAGTTTGATTCTTTTAAACAAAATTTTGAATGCTCCTCTAAACCATAGGCGCCAATTTATGTTTGCGCTGGTGGGTACTGAAATTTATATGACTGTCACTTTAATATACCTGCTTAAATGGGTGTTTAAGAACATTGTGTTATTCAATAGTCTTGTAAAGGAACAGACTAGCATGCAGAACAAACAGCAGGAAACAGTAGAAATGCACACCGGCACACAGTCATGTTCCCCCACAAACTTTACACATGACACCATTTTTTTTTCTTCTTCCTCTTGTGATATTTAGTCAATGCACCAGGCTCTAGTGGATACAGAGAATACAGTTTAGACTGTAAGAAACCTAAATCCGGCTCCCCAGAGACTACATATCTGAACAATGTGCTGTACTTAAAGCCATCAAGAATGGAGCTGTCTGCGGTTCTGAAAGCTGATGCTGTAGAAGACATGCCAACCTGTCAGTTATCAGCATCAGCAATGGTTAACATGATCAATCAGTTCTTCTCTTACTGCTCAACGTGGAGCTTTAAGGAGACAGATTAAGAGATAAGGTTTACAGTGATACATGTTAAAAAAGAAATGGCCACTGCATTTACATGATAGGCACACGTTGGTGCTCTGCACTGTGGGTGCTCGGGATTCTCCGTGAGTGCTCGGGATTCTCCGTGGGTGCTCGGGATTCTCCGTGGGTGCTCGGGCCCTGAAGAACGCCTATGCTCTAGACACACACAAGCAATAAGAGGTGCACTTGCCCTCTGAAATGATACTTTATATCACATGACACAACGTTAGGCAATCATCTCAGTTCCCTCCACTGGTTAGGCCTAATAAAACAGCTGCAGCCGACCCAGCTGCTCCGTGGCTGGAGCTGGTTACCTTGGCAACGCGTCACAACAAGAGATATTACATAGTCCACTCAGCCGCTTCTTGTGAAAGCCTTACAATTCTAATGGTAAAAAATAATATTTCCATATTAATAACTGATGCAATATTTATTTCTTTTGTGTGACCATGGTGTAAGCAGAAGCAACCATGACCTGCCTTGCGTCGGACTGTTAATGCCTCCATGCTGTCTTTTCATTTCTTATAATGAACACCTCGTTGGGCATTATCCCTTACATATTCGTCCTCAAACAGATCTCCCATAAAGATAACTGCTGCTTTAATACAGTTAATATGATTATTATCAAATGTACAATTATTTTATGCTTCCTATTTTCATAGTCTCGTTTTGCCAGATTGTTGATTTTTTTTTTTTTTTTCAGTTAAAGAACTTTTCACTTCTGTGGTTTGGTGAGCTTCTTTCCCAGAAACTTTTTCTTAACTTTGCGTGGACACAATCTACCGTGTTGGCGTGACATAACGCCAAATGTGATGCAGCTTGTCAGAATCCTGAGGCACTGGTCAGGGAGGACTGCGACAAATGACCCAAAGTTTGGTTAAGCGTAGCTGATAATGATCCAGACACCGCCTCCTCAACAGGCAGATAGACAAAAACTCATCTGTTTAAATCAAATCCTGGTTTTTGGTGGACTGGGGTCTCCTGTTTATAAAAAAGGCCCCTTGCCAGGGACAAATACTGCTTCACGTTTATAAAGAAGAAAACCAATTGTGTCCACAAATATTTCAAAAATGTTTTTGAAACATATTGGGAAAAAAAAATCCAAAGTGTTTTTGTTTGAAAGGAGTTCAGAGTTCACACTCCTACGAGGAGTCCCTGTGGGGCAGAGAGTCTTCACATTGGAGACAAAGGGCGAGATGAACAGGGAGACATGGACAAAGGTCTCTGTGCGGAGGAGAGATTTATGCTGAACTTCATCTCAGTTTCATCCAGAACTGGACCGTGCTGTCCTCTGATGTACTCCTGTTGTCCATGTGTGTCAGTGTCATGGTGAGATAGGGTTAATCTGTCCATCATGACTGATTAAGATTTAACGATGGTCCTCAGGAGCTGTGTGCAGAATAGGGGAAGTAAGAGCGTACTGTATGTAAAGTGTATAAAGTATAAGGCTGTGTTTGTGTCAGCAGGAACTCAAGGTTGAGTAAATAAACTGTAAATCTCCACAGCTGCAGTTAACCAGTAAACACTGTTTTTATTTATTCATTAAAACTGAGTCTGACAGAGCGTCTGTACTGATTAAGAACAAAACCTTTGAGTATATACAGTTAACTCTGTGTGTGTGTGTGTGTGTGTGTGTGTGTGTGTGTGTGTGTGTGTGTGTGTGTGTGTGTGTGTGTGTGTGTGTGTGTGTGTGTGTGCAGACAGCCCCTCCCCCGTCTGTTCCCCTGACCTGTGAGCCGTCTACATTATGCTTCATTATTTTGTTGTATGCCTATCAGGCGTGACAAATGAATATGATTAGCCTTGAAAATATCACATTTAGAGTCGCTGCATTTACACGCTGTAGGAGAGGGTGAGGTTGAAGAGCTGATTTGACTTTTTTTACAAACTACTTAAAGAAGGAGGGCAAGTGAGGAGGTAGAATTTAAAATAAAAAAAATATTTATTTATGTTTTATTTATTTATTTAATTATTCATTCATTTATGTTTGATGGGTGCAGGGGTGGTCCAGGTTCATGGTGCCTTTCCAACATGTCACTTCCTACTCTTAACCTGTTTCTTTCTCCATCTAAAATATCAATATGGGATCAAAATGTGGATAATCAAAGGTTTAGATAGATAGATAGATAGATAGATAGATAGATAGATAGATAGATAGATAGATAGATAGATAGATAGATAGATAGATAGATAGATAGATAAACCCTTTTTTCTCTCTCAATGGTGTTTTAGGAAACCCTGTTGCTGTCTCTTTAAGGCTCCCCACTCCTGAAACCCCCTTCACTCTGACTGGTCAGCCCTCTGGAGGCTGGACTATCAGTGGACCTTGGTGTGTGAGGCCTAACCCTCTAATGTGCCATGAAAGAGTTAAGCCCCAATAAATCCAATGAAGTAGTTTTGTTCTTTATTCCTGTGTCAAATGGGAAGTGATGATTCTTTTGACCAGTTCGTGGACTGCAGTGTGTCTAGCTCCACCTTCTGGTGTGGGGTCAGTATGTCTGGCACCTCAACAGAAGGGTACCAGAAAGTGGGACGGTGCAGGTCAGTAATTTGCGGACCTGTTTCTTCTAGAACAGCTCATTGTAATCAGTTTACAGACAGATTCAGAGATTTCTTCATATGAACGTGTAGATATTTGGGAATCTGCACACGCTCAGTCTGAACATCCACCTGTGTTACTTCAGATCTCTGTTTAACATATGGAACAGCAGAAAACCCACTCTTTGATAAAAAATAAACAGAAGCATAAAGAAGTGGTTTGAATAGCTCCGTCCACTGTCAGTGAGACCCTCTGTCCTCACCTGAGTCTCTGTGTGAGTTTAGCCTTTGTGTCTGTGGAGAGCTGCTCACAGTGTTTGACACTGCCCAAAGCTTAGTAGAGCTGTCAACCTTGGAGAGCTGAGGTCAGAAAAGTCTTGATCTGTCCTTCTGTGGGTCACAAAGGCTGACTGAGGATAGCTACTTTGTGTCATAACTTTCTTCTAATAAAGTTTGTAGTAAAAGAGTTAGTGAACACGTCTTGATCCTTTGATCATCCTTTAATCATCCTTTAATCATCACTTTCTCCCTGATCTCTCTTTCTCACCATAACTTATGTTTCCCACTTTCTTTGTGATCAGTCACTGTGTTTCATCACCATCATCAATGTATTTATTGTTTCCAGATTCAGAGATTTGACATGAATAGAATTTGCCTTTTTCTCTGCTTTCATTTTATATTTATCCTGTTCTCCACCCTCTGACGCCTCGCCTGATTTCCGTCTCGGAGAAAAGTAAAAAGATTTTGTTTGAACTGTTTATTCTGCAGAGACTTTTTAATGTTTGATGGTCAAACACAAACACGGAGCTGAGGTATTTCAATCAGATTATTTTTGGACAACCTGTTTTAAAAACATAATGAATACAACATGAGGGAAGTTTTGAGACTCCTCTGTGTTAATCAGCTGCAGAGCGAAGCCGGTACGTCCGTTCAGGTGCGGTAGGATAGTATCTGTAAAAATCCGGATCCAGCTGCACACAGCTCACACTTTGATGCGGAAATGAAGCTGTCCTGGAGCCTCAGCGCTGTGATGACATCTCAGGCTTGTTTCCTGATGTGAAAATAATGAAACTCAGAGAATGCTGATTCTAACAGACAGAGCGGGTTGTTTTAAAGCCTGAAAGAAGAGATCTGAATACTTCCTCTGTTATTAGCTGCACTGTAAGAGAAGACTACATCCTCCTTTATCTCCATCTGAATGTGTTTTATTCTCAGTATACTGTTTCCTCTTGGAGAGACGTTTCTCTGAGATAATTATTCTGAACGTTCTTTGCTCTCCTATGTGTGTTTGTGTTGTCTGTGTTATTGCTGGTTAAAGGTTCAGTTTTAAAAGTATGAAATCTGGTCTCTTTCACTGACAGAAACACCTGTTTACCTCAACTTGGCAGCCGCTCAGAGGGTCAGCAGAAGGTGGAGGAGCTCATTGACCCTCTTAGAGGCGAGCTGACCCCTCAGTGAAGAGGCTTCAGTTCTGAATATCAAGCATTCACTCTTTGCCTGTGCTGCACAGGGAGAATACACAAAGACAGAGCAGAGGACGATTAGGCTGCAGGTCTGACGACTTGCTATCGGCTCGTCTGACACCTTTCCAACCCACGGCAACCTCTCCGAGAGGTTTCTGTGTCGACTTGTAAATAAGTTTGATCACAACTGCTGTGACAGTACTCACCTCTTGGAGTGGAACTTGCAGGTTGGAAACCCCAGTGAATCAATGCGTCTGCAAATGATTTTTAGTTCCTAATCAGCAAAGTTTATGAATTAATATGCCGCAGCTGCTTCAGGAGTCATTTTAGCAAGTTTTAAAATAATTCAGAGTAAAAACAGATGTTTGGGCTCCATTAGGTTGGATGAGGATTGGCAAAGTTTTCAGGTTTTTTAACCGATGTCCAATTAAGGACACTTCAGAGAAAAGTCTCTTGAAGTTTTTCCTCTGTCGTCTTGGCAGCATCTTGAGCAGTCGTACTGCTGGAAGGTGAACCTTCACTCCAGTGAGGTAGTGCTCTGGGAAAAATTTCCATCAAGGATCTCGATATAGTTTGCTGCATTCATCTTTCCATCAATCCTGACTGGTCTCTCAGGTCCTGCTGCTGAAAAACATCCCCACAGCATGATGCTGACACCACCATGCTTCACTGCAGGGATGGTATGGTCCAAGTGATGAGCTGTGCCTGGTTTCCTCCTAACATGACACCTGGTGTTCCCGCCAAAGAGTTCAATCTGTGTCTCATCAGAGTAGAGGATTTTCTTTCTGATGGTCAAGCCCAGTTTCCACCCAGCGGTCCAGTATGGATCAGTACAGTTTGGTATGGGTCAGATTTGTAAAGACTGATCCTGTTTGCGTTGCCACAGCCAACCGTGCTGCCTTGGTAGACGGCCTGGGAGCTGGTTGCCAGTAGCCAAGTTGACTATGTAATGGCATGATTGCATAGCAGCGTGACACAGTGTACCTCCCTAACAAATCAAACAAGTTAAGTCAAAGGAAACAACACACAATGTGCTCCTTACCAGGACAAACCAAACTGAACCACTTGGTGGAAAACGGGCTTCTGTCTTTAGTCAAACTCCAGGTGGGCTGCCAGGAGCCTTTAACTACGGAGTGGCTTCCTCTGGCCTCTACCAAACAGGCCTGATTGGTGGATTGCTGCAGAGATGGTTGTCCTTCTGGAAGATTCCCTTCTCTCCACAAAGCTCCTCCCTGTGTCCTTGTGGTTCAAAACACTTTCCATTTACATACTGTTTGATGGGGACCATGCCCATAAATAGGGGGTGACAAACTGGTCTGTTGTCCAAGGCTCAAGGTAGGAGAGGGCCCAGAATTAGTAACCTGACACGCCAGAGGAACAGTTTCATATTTCCGCCACGGAAATATTTCACTAGTCCATCTGAGTAGCAGCTCTTCCCATTTGTTTTTCAGAGGCGGGACTTTAAAAAAAATCCGCAGCTGGTGATTGGACGACCGTTCTGATTAACACACTTACCAAGGACCAATCCACATCAAACCACGGTATGACGTAGCTTATGTTAGCCGATGCTTCTAAGAAACAGCTGTGGAAAAGGCGTTAGACGACAGCTTCCGTTTTTATAAATTTAACTTAAGAATCAAAGGAGGCTGACAAGTAAGAAAGTCTGCTGACGTCACGTCTGCTCCCACAGCTCCCGCCTCTCTTCCCTGATTGGGCCAGTTAGAATTTAGCCTAGTGAAGTTGTTGGTCAGTGGAGCCTGGCAAGATGGACCTGCAGGAGTTCAGAAACTGAATCAGGCAGGTCCATCTGCTCTGCAAGGTTACAGAATTGGGCCCTCATTAAATTATGGGAAGCTGTGGAGGCCCATATAATATTATCTTATCCCAGACCAAGGCAAGACTGTCAGCTGACCTGATGGAAACCACTGAGATCTTTGGGACCTCCAATGCTGCAGAAATGTTTCTGGAGCCTCCTCCAGATCTGTGTCTGAAGACAATCCTATCTTGGAAGTCTACTGGCCGTTCCTTTGACTTATGATCGCTTTGTACCCTGAAGCGTCAACTATGGGACCTAAACTAGAAGGTGTGTGTCAATCCAAATCATGTCAGATGAAATAACCACAGGTGGACTCTAATCAAGTTCAACTATTTTAGGGATGATCAACTGAAAGAGGATGTACCTGAACTTAATTTGTGTGTCATTGCCAAGGTGTGACTGTTTATGCACATGCAGTCTTAAGTGTTTAATTCTTAATCAATTTGCAAAATATTTTGAAAAACATTAAAATATAGGGGAATATTTGGAGGAAATTACAAGTCAGGAGTCCATTGAGAGAAAAGGGTCAGAAAGTTGTAGACTCCTTCACAGTTCTGGAGTGTTTGCAGGTCACTGAATCAGCATGAAAATGAAAGTTTCAGAAATGCGAGGGATGTCTGCTGAGTGTGGCAGATAAAAGTAATAAGCTGACAGGAAAACAAATAAGCAAGGACACATGAAAACTCTTAATTGATCAAACTTTGTAAGTTTCCACTCCAGCCCACTCAGTCGCCCTTCTCGCTCTTTATGAAATCACATTTGAAAGAAGACCTGAGAAAACCATGAAGTAGAGAAGATGGGCAGAAACATATTCTTTTAACGCAGACCAAACGAAACAAGGACACGCTACAGTTTGTATAGACAATCTGACACCTGAGGGCACGTTCCAGAAGCCTACCTGTTTTTCATTATTCACTGTGTCTGGTGCATTAGCTGTATTTTTTAAGCATTGATCTTTAGAGAGTTGATACATTCCTCAGTCACAAAATATCATCTCTTTAGTAACAGGTAAGTCTTTTCTGTTACTTCAAAATGTCTAGAGACAGTGAAACACGCCTGAACTTTGGCCTTAGAGGGAAACTCAAGCAATTTCAAACTTGTGATATTCACAAGCTTCTGTAACTGAAGGACTTCTCTGGAGGTCAGAGGTAAAAGCAGCAGTGAGTGAAGACTGCAGGTCCTCAAACCACTTCAGGCGAAAAAAAAAAAAAAAAAAAAAAAAAAAAAAAAAAGCATTACTATCTTCACCTTGACCGAGCGATACAAGAGCTTGAAAACTTTTCAAGTAACTGAGTTAAGTAAATGAAAAGAATCCAAACCTGTCAGAGAGAAAAAGGCTGGCAACATAAACAATCTTCAGGTACCGCAGGAGGAAGTCAAGGAGTCAAAACACTCCACAAAGAGGACAAAGAGGAAGAAATAACAGCTGTTCATTGGGAAGAGGTTCGGACCATGTTGAAAATATATTTTCTTAGTGACCGAAAAACGCTGCATGCTTGAAAAACTCAGTGGGCACAGAGGGGTTTAACAGGATACTTTGTATTTGGGAACAGGGATTGCATGAGCTACTTGAAAAAGTTAACACAAGCCCAGTTTCCACAAAGTAGTCCAGTATGGATCAGTACAGTTTGGTAGGAATCAGATTGGTAAACCTGATCCTCTTTGCGTTATCACAGCCAACGGTAACCTTGGTCAGCGGCATGTGAGCTGGATGCTAATACCTGCGTCACCTGTGTAATACCATGACAGCACAGCAGCACAACACAGTGTACCCTGCTCCAACAAAGAAGAAGAAAAGTGTGACACCGTAAACAGAAGCGCCATTTCCACCAAGTGGTGCAGTCTGGTTTGTCTCAGCATGGCACAAGTTTTACGGTGTTTCAGCCGACGAATCCCAGAACAGATCTCCAAATAACTGAGACAAGCCATCCCCTTTTTTTGGGACCCTTCTGTTGGGGTGCCAGACTAAACTAATCTGATCACGCAAGGTGGAGCTACAACACTGCAGATCATTGATTGGTCGAAAGAATCATCACTTCCTGTGTGACAGCTGCTGTATTTGTGCTCTTGACATACAGCCTTCTCTGAAACAAAGCTTGATTGTTCTTTGTAACAAAAAGCCACATGACAATCACAAAAAAGACGAATTGCAGGACGACGACCATCGTTGCTCTTTGATTACTCTGTCACATTTTTCTTCTTTGTTGGATTTGTTAGCGGGGCGCACTGTGTCATGCTGACATGGCTATCCGCAATCTGCTTGCATGCCACCTACCAAGAGGGGGCACAGTCGGCTGTGGAAACACAAACAGGACCAGGCTTAGCCGGGCGTACCTGCACTGATCTAAACCGGACTGCTTGATGGAAGCAGGGCTAAAGAGTAATAAAGGAAGACATCCAGCGATTTGTCACTTTTGTGACTGGTATTCCTGATGCCATTTTCCAAACGAAACAAAAGTTCTGTTCACAAAGTAGATTAAAAACGGCAGAGTTACATGTTGTTCCATATTATTGCTGTCACACCAGAGGATCCAGGTCATCTCTGTCACAGTGGGGCCTGGTAACTCATGGTGAGCTCCATGGTTTAGGACTCTCCACATAAATCCAATGCTGCAAGCTTTTACTTCATCATGGATGGCTTTCACCACCCTTCTCCAATGTGCAGCCGGTTCAAGTTTTTCCAGACAGCCCGAGGTTGGTTGTGGCCAGTAGAGAGGCATTTATGCCTGTCTCCCTCACTGCTTTTGCTACTTGGCGGTCCTGGCTGTGGTTAGGGTGGTCTCCAGGACTTTGGTGGTGTCCAGGAAGCTGCCATTTTTGGGCTGCAGAGTGCTCATAGAGTAGATGTGGTTGTCCTTAGCCTGCTGTTTTTTTGCTTGGCTTGTGAGATGACTGCTTTGCAAATGACAGGGGGTGGGGTGGGGGTGGGGGGTGCTAGGGAGGGCATATAGACGCCTAGGTACACCTGGTCACTATCCTGCAAGTCTAGTTGAGGATGGGGTCAAGTTTCTGTGCATGGCATGATCTGCTCCATGCTGGACAGGCATACACTAATGCAGAAAAGCACAAAGCCAATGCAAAACCACCTGTGCCCAAACCCTGGGAAATCCAAATCTGCAGTTACAATCTTAAGAGTAGATCAAACAGGAGTTTGATGCTACCTGGGATGGAAACAAAGCATGAGAACCATCAGTATCCAGCCAATCTGAGAGTTACTTTAGATTGCATAGTCATCCAGAAGACGAGAACCAAGGTCTCCACCTGGAACAGCCTCCAAAGTCAACTGACCAACTTAGGCCCCATTTACACAACAGCTTTGGAGAAAAAAAATCTGCGTTTACACTGAAACGCTGAGGGACTGAAAACACTGCAGCAAGCATGCCAGGCCTGGAGGTGGTGCTATAACTGTCTTGTCCAGAGGCAGCTTTTGGGAGATCTCCACTGAAGTAGAGTTGGGCCAATCATCTGGTGTATTGGTGAATACTTAGAGCAGGAGTGAAGCAACAGATGCTCATTTTGTTGAAAGACAGTCAGAAGATTCAGCAGATTCAGCAGCACAGGCACAACATGGTAGACCACAACAATCCTGACAACGGTACTGTTGCACTATGCGCACAGCACACAACAGTAACTTGGATGCTTTGTTCAAAAGAGTGATTGGAGAGGGGACAAGGCTCCTGCTGTGAGCAGTGTGAAGAATGTGATAAGGGGTTGGCTGGGGTCCAGTGTAACAGTGTGTGCTTTGCTTGCGAGGGCTTTACTGTTGAGTTTAGACAAGTTGAGTGTAGGGAGAGGGTCTGTTTGGGAGGATTTGTTTGCGAGTTTGTTTCTGTCGGAGGTGCAGGGTAACCTGACACGCCAGACGAACAGTTTCATATATCCGCCACGGAAATATTTCACTAGTCCATCTGGGTAGCAGCTCTTCCCATTTGTTTTCAGAGGCGGGACTTTAAAAAAAATCCACAGCTGATGATTGGACGACCGTTCTGATTAACACACTCACCATGGACCAATCCACATCAAGCCACAGTATGACGTAGCTTATGTTAGCCAATGCTTCTAAGAAACAATAGATGAACAACTACTGAATCATGAGAAAATGCTGTGAAAAAGGCGTTAGAAGACAGCTTCTGTTTTTATAAATTAAACTTAAGAATCAAAGGAACGCTGACAAGTACTAAAAAGTCTGCTGACGTCACGTCTGCTCCCACAGCTCCTGCCTCTCTTCCTTGATTGGGCCGGTCAGAATTTAGCCAAGTGAAATCGTGGTCATTGGCGCTTGGCAAAATGGACCCGCAGGAGTTCAGAAACTAAATCAGGCAGGTCCGTCTGCCTTGCAAGGTTAGGTGCAGGGGGGACAGTAGAGGTTCATGGGTTGGATGACGCTTTGATACAGTCACGGCAGAAGGTGGGGGGCAACTGGGAGTGCTCTAAATTGATCTAAGTTTATCGTCCATGAGTCTAAGATATGTGAGAGAGTGCACGGTCTCTATTGTTTCATTATTGATGCAGATGGGGATGTGCATTAGATTAAATGGCGGGTTGTTAATGCTAGAGGAGATGATGACCAGTTCCTTTGTCTTGTTGCGTTCAGCTTGAGAAAATTGTCCTTGCATCAATGTGTGAAATAGGAGATAGAGTCCAAATAACTTGAAACAGAGTTTTTGTCAGTCAAGAGTGCAAGTAGTGGCAGTGTCATCTAAGGATTTGAAGTATATGGTGATTAATGAGGGGCTGGTGCACTCATTGGTGTAAAGGGTGTACAGGAAGGGGCTCAAGACACACCCCTGAGAGGCTGCGGTGTAGGTAATGGTGGTGGAAGATGTTATACTGCCCCCTCTGATTGATGTGGTCTGTCAATGAGAAAACTGTATCCAGTGAATGAGAACAGGAAGGATGCTGAGATAGTGAAGTTTTCTGGTCATCTGATGGCGCTGCTGTGTTGAAAGTAGAACTATCAGGTGATTTTACTTTTTCAGACTTAGTCAAAGAAAAATAAAAGACTTCTCTTCAGGTCACTGCAGTAATTTAGTTTTAAATTCAGAGCCTAATTTGATGGTATGATGATACAAATGTAAAGTGAGAGTTTGAGAGACTTCCTCCGGTTTAAAAGTATTAATGTGAGTCAGTGCTGCTTACTGTGAGTGCAGGGCTCTGCTCCTGCTGCTGCATTATATATGGCAGAAGGATTACTGTGTGGGCATGTCTCTCTTCTCCGTCCCATCCACATTCAATCACATCCTCTGCACACACTGAAATCCTTTTACACGTGACCCCACTGTGACTCAGCCTGCTCATAATAAAATACCAGCGCTGAGCGGACACCTGTGATAATGACATATTTTCCAACAGCCCAGGGAGTCAAATCATCAACAGATGAGACGCAGCGCGCTCCGCTCCATGTTAAACAGTCACTTAACGGACTGACACTGGCTGTGGCTTCCACCTTGTTTCCATGGCAACCCCACTGGGGTGCCGGGCGGCGGTTGGCGGAGCCGGCGAAAGGCCGGTCAGGTGTGAAATTACCTCAGTGCCCGGCGCCACATGGAGCGTGAAGAGAGTTTAACAAAAGCAACGTGGTTAAAGGAGAGCTGAAGCCCCAACCTTAACCAGCAACCCAGCCTGCTGACACACACACTCTCACACACACTCTCACACACTCTCACACACATAACGCTTACTTTGCTGTCATACTAATGCAATTCACTTCAAGCAGTATTTCTCCTCAGTGCATAAAGCCCAGCGACAGGCTAAATTGGGAGATAGATGTAGGCATGCTAATGCTGAAAGCAGGGATGAGCAGAAAGTAGAGTGAGATTTGCCCTGACATCTATATACCCATGTTCCACTCCTCTGCTCCCCCCATTCTGTGTCTGTCAGCTTGGATTGAGGGAAGGCCAGATTCTGCAGAAACAACATGAATACTTTGATCAAATGTGTCAGCAGCTCACACACACACACACACACACTCTGTGTAAGCAGTCTTTATTTTGTAGATACATTGATATTTTATTTATTTTATTTATTGACTCAAATTCAAACTTTTTTTTTTTTTTTAAACTCATTTGAGTTAACAGCTTGTGCACAGAACTTTGTATCCGGATAGAACTGTCCCCACCTCAAGATAAAGTGCTGCACCGTGAGAAGTGAAGTGTTGTCCATTTGGGAGGCAAAGAAGGAGTTAACAAATTTTGTTAAAAATTCAAACAAAAACTTCTTGTGTCTAATTTCTCAACAGATTGAAAAAAATAAAACTCTGTTGCTCACTCTTTTGAATAAAAAAAAAATGACTGCACTGGTCTGATAGACTGTGCATTGCAATTAAAGTACACAATTTGGTAACACTACAAATTTATTTTTATGTTTTTGCACTTTAGCCCCATTTACCCCTGGCGGTTCAGTTCGGTTTCTCTCGACACAACACACTTTATACGGTGTTTCAACAGACTAATCTAGGGACAGATCTCCAAATAACCGAGAAGAACCATCCCTTTTTTTGGGACCCCTCTGTTGACTAAACTGATCCGATTGCACAAGGTGGAGCTGCAACATGGCTGACTGTGGATTGGTCGTAGGAAAGGTCACTTTCACTGCAACAGTGACTGCTGTACACAGTCTTTTCTGAAACAAAACTTGATTGTTCTTCAAAGAGCCACATTAAAATCACAAGGAGGACGAAATGCGGTCTTCCATCATTGCTCTTTGTTAACTGCATCACGTTTTTCTTCTTTGATGGATTTATTAGTGGGGTACACTGTGTCGCGCTGCTATGGCATCACACGATTCTTTAACTTGTTTGGCTATCACCATTTGGCTTACACACCCCCTCCCACAAGGGGGCACAGTTGACTGTGGGAACACAAATGGGGCCTGGTTTAACCGAGCTAACCTGTACCAAACCATATTGATCTAAACCAGACTGCTTTATGGAAACTGGCTCAATTAACCATTGATTAAAGAGACTGATCTTTGAATGATCTTTGATTTTTGACCTGATTGATTTATGGCACGTTTAAGTCTCTATGACAGTTTAGTAGAGAGAAGAGATCTGTATTTTTTGCATCATTGGCACCAATATAGGCTATTTTAGAATGCTACTTTTTAGCTTTCCGATTGGGAGGACTGATTCATTTATGACAACACCACACCAGCTGATGAAGTTTAGCAGTGAGAAGAGAGATCTGTGTTTTTCTCTGCTGAAAATAATTTCTGTGATTAATTTTGTAGTGATGGTGGACACTGGAGCCTAACTGTCAGACAGAAAAAGGTCAGAAGAGCAGAAGAAAGATACACAAGAGAGAGATAGAGCACAAGCCAAATGCTAACACAGGAGCTAAACTATTTGTGCTAATGTTGATTCCAACCCACAGTCTGCAGTTATTCTGCAGTGGCCTGTTCAAACTTGAGAGTCTATCAATAAAATGAAGAGTGAGGCTACGTTGGCTCTGATTGGTGAGGTTGACGTTGGTAGATGAGCTCTGGTACACAATACACACATGTCTCAGAGCACCAGACTATTCATCGGGTTTTGCTAAAAATGGCTACTGAACTACGGTAGAAACTGACAAAGTTTGCTTGTTGTCATGTTTCAAACAGCAGCTCCAACTGTTGATAAATACCTTACCTCGTCGAGTTGTTGCCAGTTTAAAGATGTCTTTAACAAAGCAAAGGGATCTGATAGTCCTCACAGTCCCTTCAAGATTTACTTAACTCATCTGTAAAGCATTGTTTATGCATTAACTGTTATTTGTAGGAACACAGTTATAAATGTGTTATTACTAATTAATATGACCTTTTATAATGTGTACACAGACACTTTGTTCATACTTTGAAATTATGAATTCATCAATTACTAATGACTTATAATGGTCATTATGAAGCAGTTATTAACCACATACAGATTATGATTCTTACATGTAGTTAGGGTCAGTGAACAGCTAACTATATATTTATATAACTTTTTAACTGTGTTATTCCCAACACTGACCACCAGGGGGAGCTGTAGATGCTTCAGCTTCACTGTGATGGAGTGGTTTTGGTGCCAAGCCTTTGTTCTCACTGAACACAAAGTGACAGTGAAATAAATCTGTCATAGTCTCTGCATCTACCTGGCTCCATGAGCAGCGCTTCACCTTTATTACAACAGACACAAACAGTCTTCAACAGGTGTCAACTCTCCCACGCCATCCTCACCAGACGTATAATTATCAAGAAGTCTGTTCAGACTGTATCCTGAGCAGTCCCGAGCACTGAGTGACAGCCTGGGTACACTACACAGTACACACTGAGTGATGTCCGGCCAGTGTTTCCAGCAACAAATGTCAGAGCTCTCATGTATCAGCTGCAGGTCGGAGCACTCAGGTGTCAGCGGTGACAGGGAGGTGGCGAGTCGTGTCTTTAAGCTTTCTGCATGACATCTGAATTACAAGGCAGGCGCAAAGGTGGCTGCGATGATCTGACACCCCGGTGAGCTCCATGAATATGATGTATGGAGACAAATATCACAGTGAGGCAGAAAACAGAGAGCAAGCAGAGAGAAAGGCGACGCCGGGCTCGGATACACAGACACACACAGCAGGGAGAATCAATGTATGGAGACATTTCATTAGTCAGACAAATCCTGTTCAAGG